>NC_133336.1:212185369-212547869 GCF_042186555.1 Aquarana catesbeiana
CGCACTACACTAACTTGTAGCTTTAGCTAAACACTGTGCAGAGGTCTCACTACACTAACTTGTAGTTTTAGCTGAACACTGTGAGCAGGATGCACTACCCTAACTTGTAGCTTTAGCTGAACACTGTGCAGAGGTCCCACTACACTAACTTGTAGTTTTAGCTGAACACTGTGCAGAGGTCTCACTACACTAACTTGTAGCTTTAGCTAAACACTGTGCAGAGGTCTCACTACACTAACTTGTAGCTTTAGCTGAACACTGTGAGCAGGACGCACTACATTAACTTGTAGTTTTAGCTGAACACTGTGAGCAGGACGCACTACACTAACTTGTAGCCTTAGCTAAACACTGTGCAGAGGTCTCACTACACTAACTTGTAGTTTTAGCTGAACACTGTGAGCAGGACACACTACACTAACTTGTAGCTTTAGCTGAACACTGTACAGAGGTCTCACTACACTAACTTGTAGTTTTAGCTAAACACTGTGAGAAGGACGCACTACACTAACTTGTAGCTTTAGCTTAACACTGTGCAGAGGTCTCACTACACTAACTTGTAGCTTTAGCTGAACACTGTGAGCAGGGCGCACTACACTAACTTGTAGCTTTAGCTGAACACTGTGAGCAGGATGCACTACACTAACTTGTAGCTTTAGCTGAACACTGTGCAGAGGTCCCACTACACTAACTTGTAGTTTTAGCTGAACACTGTGCAGAGGTCTCACTACACTAACTTGTAGTTTTAGCTAAACACTGTGCAGAGGTCTCACTACAATAACTTGAAGCCTTAGCTGAACACTGTGCAGAGGTCTCACTACACTAACTTGTAGTTTTAGCTGAACACTGTGAACAGGACGCACTACACTAACTTGTAGCTTTAGCTGAACACTGTGCAGAGGTCTCACTACACTAACTTGTAGTTTTAGCTGAACACTGTGCAGAGGTCGCACTACAATAACTTATAGTTTTAGCTGAACACTGTGAGCAGGACGCACTACACTAACTTGTAGCTTTAGCTGAACACTGGGCAGAGGTCTCACTACACTAATTTGTAGCTTTAGCTGAACACTGTGCAGTGGTTTCACTACACTAAATTGTAGTTTTAGCTGAACACTGTTCAGAGGTCGCACTACATTAACTTGTAGTTTTGAGCTGAACACTGTGAGCAGGATGCACTACACTAACTTGTAGCTTTAGCTGAACACTGTGCAGAGGTCGCACTATTCTGACTTATAGTTTTAGCTGAACACTGTGAGCAGGACGCTCTACACTAACTTGTAGCTTTAGCTGAACACTGGGCAGAGGTCTCACTACACTAACTTGTAATTTTAGCTGAACACTTTGAGCAGGATGCAGTACACTAACTTCTAGCTTTAGCTGAACATTGTGCAGAGGTCTCACTACACTAACTTGTAGTTTTAGCTGAGCACTGTGAGCAGGACAAACTACACTAACTTGTAGCTTTAGCTGAACACTGTGCAGAAGTCTCAATACACTAACTTGTAGTTTTAGCTGAACACAGTGAGCAGGACGCACTACACTAATTTGTAGTTTTAGCTGAACACGGTGCAGAGGTCTCACTACACTAACTTGTAGTTTTAGCTGAACACTGTGAGCAGGACGCACTACACTAACTTGTAGCTTTAGCTGAACACTGTGCAGAGGTCTCACTACACTAACTTGTAGTTTTAGCTGAACACTGTGAGCAGGATGCACTACACTAACTTGTAGCTTTAGCTGAACACTGTGCAGAGGTCTCACTACACTAACTTGTAGTTTTAGCTGAACACTGTGCAGGGGTCGCACTACACTAACTTGTAGTTTTAGCTGAACACTGTGAGCAGGACGCACTACACTAACTTGTAGCTTTAGCTGAACAGTGGGCAGAGGTCTCACTACACTAACTTGTAGTTTTAGCTGAACACTGTGAGCAGCACAGCACTAATTTGTAGCTTTAGCTGAACACTGTGCAGAGGTCTCACTACACTAACTTGTTGTTTTAGCTGAACACTGTGCAGAGGTCGCACTACACTAACTTATAGTTTTAGCTGGACACTGTGAGCAGGACGCACTACACTAACTTGTAGCTTTAGCTGAACACTGGGCAGAGGTCTCACTACACTAACTTGTATTTTTAGCTGAACACTGTGAGCAGGGTGCACTACACTAACTTGTAGCTTTAGCTGAACACTGTGCAGAGGTCTCACTACACTAACTTGTAGTTTTAGCTGAACACTGTGAGCAGGATGCACTACACTAACTTGTAGCTTTAGCTGAACACTGTGCAGAGGTCTCACTACACTAACTTGTAGTTTTAGCTGAACACTGTGAGCAGGACGCACTACACTAACTTGTATCTTTAGCTGAACACTGTGCAGAGGTCTCACTACACTAACTTGTAGTTTTAGCTGAACACTGTGCAGAGGTCTCACTACACTAATTTGTAGCTTTAGCTGAACACGGTGCAGTGGTTTCACTACACTAACTTGTAGTTTTAGCTGAACACTGTGCAGAGATCGCACTACACTAACTTATAGTTTTAGCTTAACACTGTGAGCAGGACACACTACACTAACTTGTAGCTTTAGCTGAACACTGGGCAGAGGTCTCACTACACTAACTTGTAGTTTTAGCTGAACACTTTGAGCAGGACGCACTACACTAACTTGTAGCTTTAGCTGAACACTGTGCAGAGGTCTCACTACACTAACTTATAGTTTTAGTGGAACACTCTGAGCAGGATGCACTACACTAACTTGTACCTTTAGCTGAACACTGTGCAGAGGTCTCATTACACTAACTTGTAGTTTTAGCTGAACACTGCGCAGAGGTCACACTACACTAACTTGTAGTTTTAGCTGAACACTATGCAGAGGTCGCACTACACTAACTTGTAGTTTTAGCTGAACACTGTGAGCAGGACGCACTACACTAACTTGTAGCTTTAGCTGAACACTGTGCAGAGGTCTCACTACACTAACTTGTCGCTTTAGCTGAACACTGTACAGAGGTCTCACTACACTAACTTGTAGTTTTAGCTAAACACTGTGAGCAGGACGCACTACACTAACTTGTAGCTTTAGCTGAACACTGTGCAGAGGTCTCACTACACTAACTTGTAGTTTTAGCTGAACACTGTGAGCAGCACAGCACTAATTTGTAGCTTTAGCTGAACACTGTGCAGAGGTCTCACTACACTAACTTGTTGTTTTAGCTGAACACTGTGCAGAGGTCGCACTACACTAACTTATAGTTTTAGCTGGACACTGTGAGCAGGACGCACTACACTAACTTGTAGCTTTAGCTGAACACTGGGCAGAGGTCTCACTACACTAACTCGTATTTTTAGCTGAACACTGTGAGCAGGGCGCACTACACTAACTTGTAGCTTTAGCTGAACACTGTGCAGAGGTCTCACTACACTAACTTGTAGTTTTAGCTGAACACTGTGAGCAGGATGCACTACACTAACTTGTAGCTTTAGCTGAACACTGTACAGAGGTCTCACTACACTAACTTGTAGTTTTAGCAGAACACTGTGCAGGGGTCGCACTACACTAACTTGTAGTGTTAGCTGAACACTGTGAGCAGGACGCACTACACTAACTTGTAGCTTTAGCTGAACACTGTGCAAAGGTCTCACTACACTAACTTGTAGTTTTAGCTGAACACTGTGCAGGGGTCGCACTACACTAACTTGTAGTTTTAGCTGAACACTGTGAGCAGGACGCACTACACTAACTTGTAGCTTTAGCTGAACACTGTGCAGAGGTCTCACTACACTAACTTGTAGTTTTAGCTGAACACTGTGAGCAGGACGCACTACACTAATTTGTATCTTTAGCTGAACACTGTGCAGAGGTCTCACTACACTAACTTGTAGTTTTAGCTGAACACTGTGCAGAGGTCTCACTACACTAATTTGTAGCTTTAGCTGAACACTGTGCAGTGGTTTCACTACACTAAATTGTAGTTTTAGCTGAACACTGTGCAGAGGTCACACTATATTAACTTGTAGTTTTGAGCTGAACACTGTGAGCAGGACACACTACACTAACTTGTAGCTTTAGCTGAACACTGTGAGCAGGATGCACTACACTAACTTGTAGTTTTAGCTGAACACTGTGAGCAGGACGCACTACACTAACTTGTAGTTTTAGCTGAACACTGTGAGCAGGACGCACTACACTAACTTGTAGCTTTAGCTGAACACTGTGCAGAGGTCTCACTACACTAACTTGTAATTTTAGCTGATCACTGTGAGCAGGACGCACTACACTAACTTGTAGCTTTAGCTGAAAACTGTGCAGAGGTCTCACTACACTAACTTGTGGTTTTAGCTGAACACTGTGAGCAGGACGCACTACACTAACTTGTTGCTTTAGCTGAACACTGTGCAGAGGTCTCACTACACTAACTTGTAGCCTTAGCTGAACAATTTGCAGAGGTCTCACTACACTAACTTGTAGTTTTAGCTGAACACTGAGCAGGACACACTACACTAACTTGTAGCTTTATCTGAACACTGTGCAGAGGTCTCACTACACTAACTTGTAGTTTTAGCTGAACACTGTGAGCAGGACGCACTACACTAACTTGTAGCTTTAGCTGAACACTGTGCAGAGGTCTCACTACACTAACTTGTAGTTTTAGCTGAACTCTGTGAGCAGGACGCACTACACTAACTTGTAGCTTTAGCTGAACACTGTGCAGAGGTCTCACTACACTAACTTGTAGCTTTAGCTAAACACTGTGCAGAGGTCTCACTACACTAACTTGTAGTTTTAGCTGCACACTGTGAGCAGGACTCACTACACTAACTTTTAGCTTTAGTTGAACACTTTGCAGAGGTCTCACTACACTAACTTGTAGTTTTAGCTGAACACTGTGAGTAGGACACACTACACTAACTTGTAGCTTTAGCTGAACACTGTGCAGAGGTCTCACTACACTAACTTGTAGTTTTAGCTGAACACTGTGAGCAGGACACACTACACTAACTTGTAGCTTTAGCTGAACACTGTGAGCAGGATGCACTACACTAACTTGTAGTTTTAGCTGAACACTGTGAGAAGGACGCACTACACAAACTTGTAGTTTTAGCTGAACACTGTGCAGAGGTCGCACTACACTAACTTGTAGTTTTAGCTGAACACTGTGAGCAGGTCTCACTACACTAACTTGTAGTTTTAGCCTAACACTGTGAGCAGGACGCATTACACTAACTTGTAGCTTTAGCTGAAAACTGTGCAGAGGTCTCACTACACTAACTTGTAGCCTTAGCTGAACACTGTGCAGAGGTCGCACTACACTAACTTATAGTTTTAGCTGAACACTGTGAGCAGGGCACACTACACTAACTTGTAGCTTTAGCTGAACACTGGGCAGAGGTCTCACCACACTAACTTGTAATTTTAGCTGATCACTGTGAGCAGGACGCACTACACTAACTTGTAGCTTTAGCTGAAAACTGTGCAGAGGTCTCACTACACTAACTTGTGGTTTTAGCTGAACACTGTGAGCAGGACGCACTACACTAACTTGTTGCTTTAGCTGAACACTGTGCAGAGGTCTCACTACACTAACTTGTAGCCTTAGCTGAACAATTTGCAGAGGTCTCACTACACTAACTTGTAGTTTTAGCTGAACACTGAGCAGGACACACTACACTAACTTGTAGCTTTATCTGAACACTGTGCAGAGGTCTCACTACACTAACTTGTAGTTTTAGCTGAACACTGTGAGCAGGACGCACTACACTAACTTGTAGCTTTAGCTGAACACTGTGCAGAGGTCTCACTACACTAACTTGTAGTTTTAGCTGAACTCTGTGAGCAGGACGCACTACACTAACTTGTAGCTTTAGCTGAACACTGTGCAGAGGTCTCACTACACTAACTTGTAGCTTTAGCTAAACACTGTGCAGAGGTCTCACTACACTAACTTGTAGTTTTAGCTGCACACTGTGAGCAGGACTCACTACACTAACTTTTAGCTTTAGCTGAACACTTTGCAGAGGTCTCACTACACTAACTTGTAGTTTTAGCTGAACACTGTGAGTAGGACACACTACACTAACTTGTAGCTTTAGCTGAACACTGTGCAGAGGTCTCACTACACTAACTTGTAGTTTTAGCTGAACACTGTGAGCAGGACACACTACACTAACTTGTAGCTTTAGCTGAACACTGTGAGCAGGATGCACTACACTAACTTGTAGTTTTAGCTGAACACTGTGAGAAGGACGCACTACACAAACTTGCAGTTTTAGCTGAACACTGTGCAGAGGTCTCACTACACTAACTTGTAGTTTTAGCTGAACACTGTGCAGAGGTCGCACTACACTAACTTGTAACTTTAGCTGAACACTGTGCAGAGGTCTCACTACATGAACTTGTAGCTTTAGCTGAACACTGTGCAGAGGTCTCACTACACTAACATGTAGCTTTAGCTGAACATTGTGCAGAGGTTTCACTACACTAACTTGTAGTTTTAGCTGAACACTGTGCAGAGGTTGAACTACATTTACTTGTAGTTTTGAGCTGAACACTGTGAGCAGGACGCACTACACTAACTTGTAGCTTTAGCTGAACACTGTGCAGAGGTCTCACTACACTAACTTGTAGTTTTAGCCTAACACTGTGAGCAGTACGCACTACACTAACTTGTAGCTTTAGCTGAAAACTGTGCAGAGGTCTCACTACACTAACTTGTAGCCTTAGCTGAACAATGTGCAGAGGTCTCACTACACTAACTTGTAGTTTTAGCTGAACACTGAGCAGGACACACTACACTAACTTGTAGCTTTAGCTGAACACTGTGCAGAAGTCTCACTACACTAACTTGTAGTTTTAGCTGAACACTGTGAGCAGGACGCACTACACTAACTTGTAGCTTTAACTGAACACTGTGCAGCGGTCTCACTACACGAACTTGTAGCTTTAGCTAAACACTGTGCAGAGGTCTCACTACACTAACTTGTAGCTTTAGTTGAACACTGTGCAGAGGTTTCACTACACTAACTTGTAGTTTTAGCTGAACACTGTGCAGAGGTCGCATTACATTAACTTGTAGTTTTGAGCTGAACACTGTGAGCAGGACACACTACACTAACTTGTAGCTTTAGCTGAACACTGTACAGAGGTCTCACTACACTAACTTGTAGTTTTAGCTGAACACTGTGAGCAGGACACACTACACTAACTTGTAGCTTTAGCTGAACACTGTGCAAAGGTCTCACTACACTAACTTGTAGTTTTAGCCTAATACCGTGAGGAGGATGCACTACACTAACTTGTAGCTTTAGCTGAAAACTGTGAAGAGGTCTCACTACACTAACTTGTAGCCTTAGCTGAACACTGTGCAGAGGTCTCACTACACTAACTTGTAGTTTTAGCTGAACACTGAGCAGGACACACTACACTAACTTGTAGGTTTAGCTGAACACTGTGCAGAGGTCTCACTACACTAACTTGTAGTTTTAGCTGAACACTGTGAGCAGGACGCACTAAACTGACTTGTAGCTTTAGCTGAACACTGTGTAGAGGTCTCACTACACTAACTTGTAGTTTTAGCTGAACACTGTGAGCAGGACGCACTATACTAACTTGTAGCCTTAGCTGAACACTGTGCAGAGGTCTCACTACACTAACTTGTAGTTTTAGCTGAACACTGTGCAGAGGTCTCACTACACTAACTTGTAATTTTAGCTGAACACTGTGAGCAGGACACACTACACTAACTTGTAGATATAGCTGAACACTGTGCAGAACTAACTTGTAGTTTTAGCTGAACACTGTGATCAGGACGCACTACACTAACTTGTAGCTTTAGCTGAACACTGTGAGCAGGACGCACTACACTAACTTGTAGTTTTAGCTGAACACTTTGAGCAGGATGCACTACACTAACTTGTAGCTTTAGCTGAACACTGTGCAGAGGTCTCACTACACTAACTTGTAGTTTTAGCTGAACACTGTGAGCAGGACGCACTATACTAACTTGTAGCCTTAGCTGAACACTGTGCAGAGGTCTCACTACACTAACTTGTAGTTTTAGCTGAACACTGTGCAGAGGTCGCACTACACTAACTTATAGTTTTAGCTGAACACTGTGAGCAGGACGCACTATACTAACTTGTAGCCTTAGCTGAACACTGTGCAGAGGTCTCACTACACTAACTTGTAGTTTTAGCTGAACACTGTGCAGAGGTCGCACTACACTAACTTGTAGCCTTAGCTGAACACTGTGAGCAGGGCGCACTACACGAACTTGTAGCTTTAGCTGAACACTGGGCAGAGGTCTCACTACAGTAACTTGTAATTTTAGCTGAACACTGTGAGCAGGACGCACTACACTAACTTGTAGCTTTAGCTGAACACTGTGCAGAGGTCTCACTACACTAACTTGTGGTTTTAACTGAACACTGTGAACAGGACGCACTACACTAACTTGTTGCTTTAGCTGAACACCATGCAGAGGTCTCACTACACTAACTTGTAGTTTTAGCTGAACACTGTGCAGAGGTCGCACTACACTAACTTGTAGTTTTAGCTGAACACTGTGAGAAGGACGCATTACACAAACTTGTAGCTTTAGCTAAACACTGTGCAGAGGTCTCACTAAACTAACTTGTAGCCTTAGCTGAACACTGTGCAGAGGTCTCACTACACTAACTTGTAGTTTTAGCTGAACACTGTGAGCAGGACACACTACACTAACTTGTAGATATAGCTGAACACTGTGCAGAAGTCTCACTACACTATCTTGTAGTTTTAGCTGAACACTGTGATCAGGACGCACTACACTAACTTGTAGCTTTAGCTGAACACTGTGAGCAGGACGCACTACACTAACTTGTAGTTTTAGCTGAACACTTTGAGCAGGATGCACTACACTAACTTGTAGCTTTAGCTGAACACTGTGCAGAGGTCTCACTACACTAACTTGTAGTTTTAGCTGAACACTGTGAGAAGGACGCACTACACTAACTTGTAGCTTTAGCTGAACACTGTGCAGAGGTCTCACTACACTAACTTGTAGTTTTAGCTGAACGCTGTGAGCAGGATGCACTACACTAACTTGTAGCTTTAGCTGAACACTGTGCAGAGGTCTCACTACACTAACTTGTATTTTTAGCTGAACACTGTGAGCAGGACGCACTACACTAACTTGTAGCTTTAGCTGAACACTGTGCAGAGGTCTCACTACACTAACTTGTAGCCTTAGCTAAACACTATGCAGAGGTCTCACTACACTAACTTGTAGTTTTAGCTGAACACTGTGAGTAGGACACACTACACTAACTTGTAGATATAGCTGAACACTGTGCAGAAGTCTCACTACACTAACTTGTAGTTTTAGCTGAACACTGTGATCAGGACGCACTACACTAACTTGTAGCTTTAGCTGAACACTGTGAGCAGGACGCACTACACTAACTTGTAGTTTTAGCTGAACACTGTGAGCAGGACGAACTACACTAACTTGTAGCTTTAGCTGAACACTGTGCAGAGGTTTCACTACACTAACTTGTAGTTTTAGCTGAACACTGTGCAGAGGTCGCACTACATTAACTTGTAGTTTTGAGCTGAACACTGTGAGAAGGACATACTACACTAACTTGTAGCTTTAGTTGAACACTGGGCAGAGGTCTCAGTACACTAACTTGTAATTTTAGCTGAACACTGTGAGCAGGACGCACTACACTAACTTGTAGCTTTAGCTGAACACTGTGCAGAGGTCTCACTACACTAACTTGTGGTTTTAGCTGAACACTGTGAGCAGGACACACTACACTAACTTGTAGCTTTAGCTGAACACTGTGCAGAGGTCTCACTACACTAACTTGTAGTTTTAGCTGAACACTGTGCAGAGGTCGCAGTACACTAACTTGTAGCTTTAGCTGAACACTGTGCAGAGGTCTCACTACACTAACTTGAAGCCTTAGCTAAACACTGTGCAGAGGTCTCACTACACTAACTTGTAGTTTTAGCTGAACACTGTGAGTAGGACACACTACACTAACTTGTAGCTTTAGCTGAACACTGGGCAGGGGTCTCACTACACTAACTTGTAATTTTAGCTGAACACTGTGAGCAGGACGAACTACACTAACTTGTAGCTTTAGCTGAACACTGTGCAGAGGTCTCACTACACTAACTTGTAGTTTTAGCTGAACACTGTGAGCAGGACGCACTACACTAACTTGTAGCTTTAGCTGAACACTGTGCAGAGGTCTCACTACACTAACTTGTAGTTTTAGCTGAACACTGTGAGCAGGACGCACTACACTAACTTGCAGCTTTAGCTGAACACTGTGCAGAGATCTCACTACACTAACTTGTAGTTTTAGCTGAACACTGTGCAGAGGTCGCACTACACTAACTTATAGTTTTAGCTGAACACTGTGAGCAGGGCGCACTACACTAACTTGTAGCTTTAGCTGAACACTGGGCAGAGGTCTCACTACAGTAACTTGTAATTTTATCTGAACACTGTGAGCAGGACGCACTACACTAACTTGTAGTTTTAGCTGAACACTGTGCAGAGGTCTCACTACACTAACTTGTGGTTTTAACTGAACACTGTGAACAGGACGCACTACACTAACTTGTTGCTTTAGCTGAACACCATGCAGAGGTCTCACTACACTAACTTGTAGTTTTAGCTGAACACTGTGCAGAGGTCGCACTACACTAACTTGTAGTTTTAGCTGAACACTGTGAGAAGGATGCATTACACAAACTTGTAGCTTTAGCTAAACACTGTGCAGAGGTCTCACTACACTAACTTGTAGCCTTAGCTGAACACTGTGCAGAGGTCTCACTACACTAACTTGTAGTTTTAGCTGAACACTGTGAGCAGGACACACTACACTAACTTGTAGCTTTAGCTGAACACTGTGAGCAGGACGCACTACACTAACTTGTAGTTTTAGCTGAACACTTTGAGCAGGATGCACTACACTAACTTGTAGCTTTAGCTGAACACTGTGCAGAGGTCTCACTACACTAACTTGTAGTTTTAGCTGAACACTGTGAGAAGGACGCACTACACTAACTTGTAGCTTTAGCTGAACACTGTGCAGAGGTCTCACTACACTAACTTGTAGTTTTAGCTGAACGCTGTGAGCAGGATGCACTACACTAACTTGTAGCTTTAGCTGAACACTGTGCAGAGGTCTCACTACACTAACTTGTATTTTTAGCTGAACACTGTGAGCAGGACGCACTACACTAACTTGTAGCTTTAGCTGAACACTGTGCAGAGGTCTCACTACACTAACTTGTAGCCTTAGCTAAACACTGTGCAGAGGTCTCACTACACTAACTTGTAGTTTTAGCTGAACACTGTGAGTAGGACACACTACACTAACTTGTAGATATAGCTGAACACTGTGCAGAAGTCTCACTACACTAACTTGTAGTTTTAGCTGAACACTGTGATCAGGACGCACTACACTAACTTGTAGCTTTAGCTGAACACTGTGAGCAGGACGCACTACACTAACTTGTAGTTTTAGCTGAACACTGTGAGCAGGACGAACTACACTAACTTGTAGCTTTAGCTGAACACTGTGCAGAGGTTTCACTACACTAACTTGTAGTTTTAGCTGAACACTGTGCAGAGGTCGCACTACATTAACTTGTAGTTTTGAGCTGAACACTGTGAGCAGGACATACTACACTAACTTGTAGCTTTAGTTGAACACTGGGCAGAGGTCTCAGTACACTAACTTGTAATTTTAGCTGAACACTGTGAGCAGGACGCACTACACTAACTTGTAGCTTTAGCTGAACACTGTGCAGAGGTCTCACTACACTAACTTGTGGTTTTAGCTGAACACTGTGAGCAGGACACACTACACTAACTTGTAGCTTTAGCTGAACACTGTGCAGAGGTCTCACTACACTAACTTGTAGTTTTAGCTGAACACTGTGCAGAGGTCGCACTA
This sequence comes from Aquarana catesbeiana, assembly GCF_042186555.1. Taxonomy (NCBI): domain Eukaryota; kingdom Metazoa; phylum Chordata; class Amphibia; order Anura; family Ranidae; genus Aquarana; species Aquarana catesbeiana. Next base: position 212,197,326 of record NC_133336.1, read on the forward strand.
CACTAACTTGTAGCTTTAGCTGAACACTGTGCAGAGGTCTCACTACACTAACTTGTAGCCTTAGCTAAACACTGTGCAGAGGTCTCACTACACTAACTTGTAGTTTTAGCTGAACACTGTGAGTAGGACACACTACACTAACTTGAAGCTTTAGCTGAACACTGGGCAGAGGTCTCACTACACTAACTTGTAATTTTAGCTGAACACTGTGAGCAGGACGCACTACACTAACTTGTAGCTTTAGCTGAACACTGTGCAGAGGTCTCACTACACTAACTTGTAGTTTTAGCTGAACACTGTGAGCAGGACGCACTACACTAACTTGTAGCTTTAGCTGAACACTGTGCAGAGATCTCACTACACTAACTTGTAGTTTTAGCTGAACGCTATGCAGAGGTCGCACTACACTAACTTGTAGTTTTAGCTGAACACTGTGAGCAGGACACACTACACTAACTTGTAGCTTTAGCTGAACACTGTGCAGAAGTCTCACTACACTAACTTGTAGTTTTAGCTGAACACTGTGAGCAGGATGCACTACACTAACTTGTAGCTTTAGCTGAACACTGTGAGCAGGACACACTACACTAACTTGTAGCTTTAGCTAAACACTGTGAGCAGGATGCACTACACTAACTTGTAGCCTTAGCTGAACACTGTGCAGAGGTCTAACTACACTAACTTGTAGTTTTAGCTGAACACTGTGAGCAGGACACACTACACTAACTTGTAGCTTTAGCTGAACACTGTGCAGAAGTCTCACTACACTAACTTGTAGTTTTAGCTGAACACTGTGAGTAGGATGCACTACACTAACTTGTAGCTTTAGCTGAACACTGTGAGCAGGATGCACTACACTAACTTGTAGTTTTAGCTGAACACTGTAGGCAGGACGCACTACACTAACTTGTAGCTTTAGCTGAACACTGTGCAGAGGTCTCACTACACTAACTTGTAGTTTTAGCTGAACACTGTGCAGAGGTCTCACTACACTAACTTGTAGTTTTAGCTGAACACTGTGAGCAGGACGCACTACACTAACATGTAGCTTTAGCTGAACACTGTGCAGAGGTCTCACTACACTAAATTGTAGCCTTAGCTAAACACTGTGCAGAGGTCTCACTACACTAACTTGTAGTTTTAGCTGAACACTGTGAGTAGGACACACTACACTAACTTGTAGCTTTAGCTAAACACTGTGCAGAGGTCTCACTACACTAACTTGTAGTTTTAGCTGAACACTGTGAGCAGGACGCACTACACTAACTTGTAGCTTTAGCTGAACACTGTGCAGAGGTATCACTACACTAACTTGTAGTTTTAGCTGAACACTGTGAGCAGGACGCACTACACTAACTTGTAGCTTTAGCTGAACACTGTGCAGAGGTCTCACTACACTAACTTGTAGTTTTAGCTGAACACTGTGCAGAGGTCTCACTACACTAACTTGTAGTTTTAGCTGAACACTGTGAGCAGGACGCACTACACTAACTTGTAGCTTTAGCTGAACACTGTGCAGAGGTCTCACTACACTAAATTGTAGCCTTAGCTAAACACTGTGCAGAGGTCTCACTACACTAACTTGTAGTTTTAGCTGAACACTGTGAGTAGGACACACTACACTAACTTGTAGCTTTAGCTAAACACTGTGCAGAGGTCTCACTACACTAACTTGTAGTTTTAGCTGAACACTGTGAGCAGGACGCACTACACTAACTTGTAGCTTTAGCTGAACACTGTGCAGAGGTATCACTACACTAACTTGTAGTTTTAGCTGAACACTGTGAGCAGGACGCACTACACTAACTTGTAGCTTTAGCTGAACACTGTGCAGAGGTCTCACTACACTAACTTGTAGTTTTAGCTGAACACTGTGCAGAGGTCGCACTACACTAACTTATAGTTTTAGCTGAACACTGTGAGCAGGGTGCACTATACTAACTTGCAGCTTTAGCTGAACACTGGGCAGAGGTCTCACTACACTAACTTGTAATTTTAGCTGAACACTGTGAGCAGGACGCACTACACTAACTTGTAGCTTTAGCTGAACACTGTGCAGAGGTCTCACTACACTAACTTGTAGTTTTAGCTGAACACTGTGAGCAGGACGCACTACACTAACTTGTAGCTTTAGCTGAACACTGTGCAGAGGTCTCACTACACTAACCTGTAGTTTTAGCTGAACACTGTGAGCAGGACGCACTACACTAACTGGTAGCTTTAGCTGAACACTGTGCAGAGGTCTCACTACACTAACTTGTAGTTTTAGCTGAACACCGTGCAGAGGTCTCACTACACTAACTTGTAGTTTTAGCTGAACACTGTGAGCAGGACACACTAGACTAACTTGTAGCTTTAGCTGAACACTGTGCAGAAGTCTCACTACACTAACTTGTAGTTTTAGCTGAACACTGTGAACAGGACGCACTACACTAACTTGTAGCTTTAGCTGAACACTGTGAGCAGGACGCACTACACTAACTTGTAATTTTAGCTGAACACTGTGAGCAGGACGCACTACCCTAACTTGTAGCTTTAGCTGAACACTGTGCAGAGGTCTCAGTACACTAACTTGTAGTTTTAGCTGAATACTGTGCAGAGGTCGCACTACATTAACTTGTAGTTTTGAGCTGAACACTGTGAGCAGGACACACTACACTAACTTGTAGCTTTAGCTGAACACTGTGCAGAGGTCTCACTACACTAACTTGTAGTTTTAGCTGAACACTGTGAGTAGGACACACTACACTAACTTGTAGCTTTAGCTAAACACTGTGCAGAGGTCTCACTACACTAACTTGTAGTTTTAGCTGAACACTGTGAGCAGGACGCACTACACTAACTTGTAGCTTTAGCTGAACACTGTGCAGAGGTATCACTACACTAACTTGTAGTTTTAGCTGAACACTGTGAGCAGGACGCACTACACTAACTTGTAGCTTTAGCTGAACACTGTGCAGAGGTCTCACTACACTAACTTGTAGTTTTAGCTGAACACTGTGCAGAGGTCTCACTACACTAACTTGTAGTTTTAGCTGAACACTGTGAGCAGGACGCACTACACTAACTTGTAGCTTTAGCTGAACACTGTGCAGAGGTCTCACTACACTAAATTGTAGCCTTAGCTAAACACTGTGCAGAGGTCTCACTACACTAACTTGTAGTTTTAGCTGAACACTGTGAGTAGGACACACTACACTAACTTGTAGCTTTAGCTAAACACTGTGCAGAGGTCTCACTACACTAACTTGTAGTTTTAGCTGAACACTGTGAGCAGGACGCACTACACTAACTTGTAGCTTTAGCTGAACACTGTGCAGAGGTATCACTACACTAACTTGTAGTTTTAGCTGAACACTGTGAGCAGGACGCACTACACTAACTTGTAGCTTTAGCTGAACACTGTGCAGAGGTCTCACTACACTAACTTGTAGTTTTAGCTGAACACTGTGCAGAGGTCGCACTACACTAACTTATAGTTTTAGCTGAACACTGTGAGCAGGGTGCACTATACTAACTTGCAGCTTTAGCTGAACACTGGGCAGAGGTCTCACTACACTAACTTGTAATTTTAGCTGAACACTGTGAGCAGGACGCACTACACTAACTTGTAGCTTTAGCTGAACACTGTGCAGAGGTCTCACTACACTAACTTGTAGTTTTAGCTGAACACTGTGAGCAGGACGCACTACACTAACTTGTAGCTTTAGCTGAACACTGTGCAGAGGTCTCACTACACTAACCTGTAGTTTTAGCTGAACACTGTGAGCAGGACGCACTACACTAACTGGTAGCTTTAGCTGAACACTGTGCAGAGGTCTCACTACACTAACTTGTAGTTTTAGCTGAACACCGTGCAGAGGTCTCACTACACTAACTTGTAGTTTTAGCTGAACACTGTGAGCAGGACACACTAGACTAACTTGTAGCTTTAGCTGAACACTGTGCAGAAGTCTCACTACACTAACTTGTAGTTTTAGCTGAACACTGTGAACAGGACGCACTACACTAACTTGTAGCTTTAGCTGAACACTGTGAGCAGGACGCACTACACTAACTTGTAATTTTAGCTGAACACTGTGAGCAGGACGCACTACCCTAACTTGTAGCTTTAGCTGAACACTGTGCAGAGGTCTCAGTACACTAACTTGTAGTTTTAGCTGAATACTGTGCAGAGGTCGCACTACATTAACTTGTAGTTTTGAGCTGAACACTGTGAGCAGGACACACTACACTAACTTGTAGCTTTAGCTGAACACTGTACAGAGGTCTCACTACACTAACTTGTAGTTTTAGCTAAACACTGTGAGCAGGACGCACTACACTAACTTGTAGCTTTAGCTGAACACTGTGCAGAGGTCTCACTACACTAACTTGTAGTTTTAGCTGAACACTGTGAGCAGCACGCACTACACTAATTTGTAGCTTTAGCTGAACACTGTGCAGAGGTCTCACTACACTAACTTGTAGTTTTAGCTAAACACTGTGAGCAGGACGCACTACACTAACTTGTAGCTTTAGCTGAACACTGTGCAGAGGTCTCACTACACTAACTTGTAGTTTTAGCTGAACACTGTGAGAAGGACGCACTACACTAACTTGTAGCTTTAGCTGAACACTGTGCAGAGGTCTCACTACACTAACTTGTAGTTTTAGCTGAACGCTGTGAGCAGGATGCACTACACTAACTTGTAGCTTTAGCTGAACACTGTGCAGAGGTCTCACTACACTAACTTGTATTTTTAGCTGAACACTGTGAGCAGGACGCACTACACTAACTTGTAGCTTTAGCTGAACACTGTGCAGAGGTCTCACTACACTAACTTGTAGCCTTAGCTAAACACTGTGCAGAGGTCTCACTACACTAACTTGTAGTTTTAGCTGAACACTGTGAGTAGGACACACTACACTAACTTGTAGATATAGCTGAACACTGTGCAGAAGTCTCACTACACTAACTTGTAGTTTTAGCTGAACACTGTGATCAGGACGCACTACACTAACTTGTAGCTTTAGCTGAACACTGTGAGCAGGACGCACTACACTAACTTGTAGTTTTAGCTGAACACTGTGAGCAGGACGAACTACACTAACTTGTAGCTTTAGCTGAACACTGTGCAGAGGTTTCACTACACTAACTTGTAGTTTTAGCTGAACACTGTGCAGAGGTCGCACTACATTAACTTGTAGTTTTGAGCTGAACACTGTGAGCAGGACATACTACACTAACTTGTAGCTTTAGTTGAACACTGGGCAGAGGTCTCAGTACACTAACTTGTAATTTTAGCTGAACACTGTGAGCAGGACGCACTACACTAACTTGTAGCTTTAGCTGAACACTGTGCAGAGGTCTCACTACACTAACTTGTGGTTTTAGCTGAACACTGTGAGCAGGACACACTACACTAACTTGTAGCTTTAGCTGAACACTGTGCAGAGGTCTCACTACACTAACTTGTAGTTTTAGCTGAACACTGTGCAGAGGTCGCACTACACTAACTTGTAGCTTTAGCTGAACACTGTGCAGAGGTCTCACTACACTAACTTGTAGCCTTAGCTAAACACTGTGCAGAGGTCTCACTACACTAACTTGTAGTTTTAGCTGAACACTGTGAGTAGGACACACTACACTAACTTGAAGCTTTAGCTGAACACTGGGCAGAGGTCTCACTACACTAACTTGTAATTTTAGCTGAACACTGTGAGCAGGACGCACTACACTAACTTGTAGCTTTAGCTGAACACTGTGCAGAGGTCTCACTACACTAACTTGTAGTTTTAGCTGAACACTGTGAGCAGGACGCACTACACTAACTTGTAGCTTTAGCTGAACACTGTGCAGAGATCTCACTACACTAACTTGTAGTTTTAGCTGAACGCTATGCAGAGGTCGCACTACACTAACTTGTAGTTTTAGCTGAACACTGTGAGCAGGACACACTACACTAACTTGTAGCTTTAGCTGAACACTGTGCAGAAGTCTCACTACACTAACTTGTAGTTTTAGCTGAACACTGTGAGCAGGATGCACTACACTAACTTGTAGCTTTAGCTGAACACTGTGAGCAGGACACACTACACTAACTTGTAGCTTTAGCTAAACACTGTGAGCAGGATGCACTACACTAACTTGTAGCCTTAGCTGAACACTGTGCAGAGGTCTAACTACACTAACTTGTAGTTTTAGCTGAACACTGTGAGCAGGACACACTACACTAACTTGTAGCTTTAGCTGAACACTGTGCAGAAGTCTCACTACACTAACTTGTAGTTTTAGCTGAACACTGTGAGTAGGATGCACTACACTAACTTGTAGCTTTAGCTGAACACTGTGAGCAGGATGCACTACACTAACTTGTAGTTTTAGCTGAACACTGTAGGCAGGACGCACTACACTAACTTGTAGCTTTAGCTGAACACTGTGCAGAGGTCTCACTACACTAACTTGTAGTTTTAGCTGAACACTGTGCAGAGGTCTCACTACACTAACTTGTAGTTTTAGCTGAACACTGTGAGCAGGACGCACTACACTAACTTGTAGCTTTAGCTGAACACTGTGCAGAGGTCTCACTACACTAAATTGTAGCCTTAGCTAAACACTGTGCAGAGGTCTCACTACACTAACTTGTAGTTTTAGCTGAACACTGTGAGTAGGACACACTACACTAACTTGTAGCTTTAGCTAAACACTGTGCAGAGGTCTCACTACACTAACTTGTAGTTTTAGCTGAACACTGTGAGCAGGACGCACTACACTAACTTGTAGCTTTAGCTGAACACTGTGCAGAGGTATCACTACACTAACTTGTAGTTTTAGCTGAACACTGTGAGCAGGACGCACTACACTAACTTGTAGCTTTAGCTGAACACTGTGCAGAGGTCTCACTACACTAACTTGTAGTTTTAGCTGAACACTGTGCAGAGGTCTCACTACACTAACTTGTAGTTTTAGCTGAACACTGTGAGCAGGACGCACTACACTAACTTGTAGCTTTAGCTGAACACTGTGCAGAGGTCTCACTACACTAAATTGTAGCCTTAGCTAAACACTGTGCAGAGGTCTCACTACACTAACTTGTAGTTTTAGCTGAACACTGTGAGTAGGACACACTACACTAACTTGTAGCTTTAGCTAAACACTGTGCAGAGGTCTCACTACACTAACTTGTAGTTTTAGCTGAACACTGTGAGCAGGACGCACTACACTAACTTGTAGCTTTAGCTGAACACTGTGCAGAGGTATCACTACACTAACTTGTAGTTTTAGCTGAACACTGTGAGCAGGACGCACTACACTAACTTGTAGCTTTAGCTGAACACTGTGCAGAGGTCTCACTACACTAACTTGTAGTTTTAGCTGAACACTGTGCAGAGGTCGCACTACACTAACTTATAGTTTTAGCTGAACACTGTGAGCAGGGTGCACTATACTAACTTGCAGCTTTAGCTGAACACTGGGCAGAGGTCTCACTACACTAACTTGTAATTTTAGCTGAACACTGTGAGCAGGACGCACTACACTAACTTGTAGCTTTAGCTGAACACTGTGCAGAGGTCTCACTACACTAACTTGTAGTTTTAGCTGAACACTGTGAGCAGGACGCACTACACTAACTTGTAGCTTTAGCTGAACACTGTGCAGAGGTCTCACTACACTAACCTGTAGTTTTAGCTGAACACTGTGAGCAGGACGCACTACACTAACTGGTAGCTTTAGCTGAACACTGTGCAGAGGTCTCACTACACTAACTTGTAGTTTTAGCTGAACACCGTGCAGAGGTCTCACTACACTAACTTGTAGTTTTAGCTGAACACTGTGAGCAGGACACACTAGACTAACTTGTAGCTTTAGCTGAACACTGTGCAGAAGTCTCACTACACTAACTTGTAGTTTTAGCTGAACACTGTGAACAGGACGCACTACACTAACTTGTAGCTTTAGCTGAACACTGTGAGCAGGACGCACTACACTAACTTGTAATTTTAGCTGAACACTGTGAGCAGGACGCACTACCCTAACTTGTAGCTTTAGCTGAACACTGTGCAGAGGTCTCAGTACACTAACTTGTAGTTTTAGCTGAATACTGTGCAGAGGTCGCACTACATTAACTTGTAGTTTTGAGCTGAACACTGTGAGCAGGACACACTACACTAACTTGTAGCTTTAGCTGAACACTGTGCAGAGGTCTCACTACACTAACTTGTAGTTTTAGCTGAACACTGTGAGTAGGACACACTACACTAACTTGTAGCTTTAGCTAAACACTGTGCAGAGGTCTCACTACACTAACTTGTAGTTTTAGCTGAACACTGTGAGCAGGACGCACTACACTAACTTGTAGCTTTAGCTGAACACTGTGCAGAGGTATCACTACACTAACTTGTAGTTTTAGCTGAACACTGTGAGCAGGACGCACTACACTAACTTGTAGCTTTAGCTGAACACTGTGCAGAGGTCTCACTACACTAACTTGTAGTTTTAGCTGAACACTGTGCAGAGGTCTCACTACACTAACTTGTAGTTTTAGCTGAACACTGTGAGCAGGACGCACTACACTAACTTGTAGCTTTAGCTGAACACTGTGCAGAGGTCTCACTACACTAAATTGTAGCCTTAGCTAAACACTGTGCAGAGGTCTCACTACACTAACTTGTAGTTTTAGCTGAACACTGTGAGTAGGACACACTACACTAACTTGTAGCTTTAGCTAAACACTGTGCAGAGGTCTCACTACACTAACTTGTAGTTTTAGCTGAACACTGTGAGCAGGACGCACTACACTAACTTGTAGCTTTAGCTGAACACTGTGCAGAGGTATCACTACACTAACTTGTAGTTTTAGCTGAACACTGTGAGCAGGACGCACTACACTAACTTGTAGCTTTAGCTGAACACTGTGCAGAGGTCTCACTACACTAACTTGTAGTTTTAGCTGAACACTGTGCAGAGGTCGCACTACACTAACTTATAGTTTTAGCTGAACACTGTGAGCAGGGTGCACTATACTAACTTGCAGCTTTAGCTGAACACTGGGCAGAGGTCTCACTACACTAACTTGTAATTTTAGCTGAACACTGTGAGCAGGACGCACTACACTAACTTGTAGCTTTAGCTGAACACTGTGCAGAGGTCTCACTACACTAACTTGTAGTTTTAGCTGAACACTGTGAGCAGGACGCACTACACTAACTTGTAGCTTTAGCTGAACACTGTGCAGAGGTCTCACTACACTAACCTGTAGTTTTAGCTGAACACTGTGAGCAGGACGCACTACACTAACTGGTAGCTTTAGCTGAACACTGTGCAGAGGTCTCACTACACTAACTTGTAGTTTTAGCTGAACACCGTGCAGAGGTCTCACTACACTAACTTGTAGTTTTAGCTGAACACTGTGAGCAGGACACACTAGACTAACTTGTAGCTTTAGCTGAACACTGTGCAGAAGTCTCACTACACTAACTTGTAGTTTTAGCTGAACACTGTGAACAGGACGCACTACACTAACTTGTAGCTTTAGCTGAACACTGTGAGCAGGACGCACTACACTAACTTGTAATTTTAGCTGAACACTGTGAGCAGGACGCACTACCCTAACTTGTAGCTTTAGCTGAACACTGTGCAGAGGTCTCAGTACACTAACTTGTAGTTTTAGCTGAATACTGTGCAGAGGTCGCACTACATTAACTTGTAGTTTTGAGCTGAACACTGTGAGCAGGACACACTACACTAACTTGTAGCTTTAGCTGAACACTGTACAGAGGTCTCACTACACTAACTTGTAGTTTTAGCTAAACACTGTGAGCAGGACGCACTACACTAACTTGTAGCTTTAGCTGAACACTGTGCAGAGGTCTCACTACACTAACTTGTAGTTTTAGCTGAACACTGTGAGCAGCACGCACTACACTAATTTGTAGCTTTAGCTGAACACTGTGCAGAGGTCTCACTACACTAACTTGTATTTTTAGCTGAACACTTTGAGCAGGGCGCACTACACTAACTTGTAGCTTTAGCTGAACACTGTGCAGAGGTCTCACTACACTAACTTGTAGCTTTAGCTGAACAATGTGAGCAGGATGCACTACACTAACCTGTAGCTTTAGCTGAACACTGTGCAGAGGTCTTACTACACTAACTTGTAGCTTTAGCTGAACACTGGGCAGAGGTCTCACTACACTAACTTGTAGTTTTAACTGAACACTGTGAGCAGGACGCACTACACTAACTTGTAGCTTTAGCTGAACACTGTGCAGAGGTCTCACTACACTAACTTGTAGCTTTAGCTGAACACTTTGAGCAGGATGCACTACACTAACTTGTAGCTTTAGCTGAACACTGTGAGCAGGACGCACTACACTAACTTGTAGTTTTAGCTGAACACTGTGAGCAGGACGCACTACACTAACTTGTAGCTTTAGCTGAACACTGTGAGCAGGACGCACTACACTAACTTGTAGCTTTAGCTGAACACTGTGCAGAGGTCTCACTACACTAACTTGTAGTTTTAGCTGAACACTGTGAGCAGGACGCAGTACACTAACTTTGTAGCTTTAGCTGAACACTGTGCAGAGGTCTCACTATACTAACTTGTAGTTTTAGCTGAACACTGTGCAGAGGTCTCACTACACTAACTTGTAGTTTTACCTGAACAGTGTGAGCAGGACGCTCTACACTAACATGTAGCTTTAGCTGAACACTGTGCAGAGGTCTCACTACACTAACTTGTAGTTTTAGCTGAACACTGTGAGCAGGACGCACTACACTAACTTGTAGCTTTAGCTGAACACTGTGAGCAGGACGCACTACACTAACTTGTAGTTTTAGCTGAACAGTGTGAGCAGGACGCACTACACTAACTTGTAGCTTTAGCTGAACACTGTGCAGAGGTCTCATTACACTAACTTGTAGTTTTAGCTGAACACTGTGAGCAGGATGCACTACACTAACTTGTAGCTTTAGCTGAACACTGTGCAGAGGTCCCACTACACTAACTTGTAGTTTTAGCTGAACACTGTGCAGAGGTCTCACTACACTAACTTGTAGCTTTAGCTAAACACTGTGCAGAGGTCTCACTACACTAACTTGTAGCTTTAGCTGAACAATGTGAGCAGGACGCACTACATTAACTTGTAGTTTTAGCTGAACACTGTGAGCAGGACGCACTACACTAACTTGTAGCCTTAGCTAAACACTGTGCAGAGGTCTCACTACACTAACTTGTAGTTTTAGCTGAACACTGTGAGCAGGACACACTACACTAACTTGTAGCTTTAGCTGAACACTGTGCAGAGGTCTCACTACACTAACTTTTAGTTTTAGCTGAACACTGTGCAGAGGTCGCACTACACTAACTTATAGTTTTAGCTGAACACTGTGAGCAGGACGCACTACACTAACTTGTAGCTTTAGCTGAACACTGTGCAGAGGTCTCACTACACTAACTTGTAGTTTTAGCTGAACACTGTGAGCAGCACAGCACTAATTTGTAGCTTTAGCTGAACACTGTGCAGAGGTCTCACTACACTAACTTGTTGTTTTAGCTGAACACTGTGCAGAGGTCGCACTACACTAACTTATAGTTTTAGCTGGACACTGTGAGCAGGACGCACTACACTAACTTGTAGCTTTAGCGGAACACTGGGCAGAGGTCTCACTACACTAACTTGTATTTTTAGCTGGACACTGTGAGCAGGGCGCACTACACTAACTTGTAGCTTTAGCTGAACACTGTGCAGAGGTCTCACTACACTAACTTGTAGTTTTAGCTGAACACTGTGCAGAGGTCGTACTATACTAACTTATAGTTTTAGCTGAACACTGTGAGCAGGACGCATTACACTAACTTGTAGTTTTAGCTGAACACTGGGCAGAGGTCTCACTACACTAACTTGTAGTTTTAACTGAACACTGTGAGCAGGACGCACTACACTAACTTGTAGCTTTAGCTGAACACTGTGCAGAGGTCTCACTACACTAACTTGTAGCTTTAGCTGAACAATGTGAGCAGGATGCACTACACTAACCTGTAGCTTTAGCTGAACACTGTGCAGAGGTCTCACTGCACTAACTTGTAGCCTTAGCTTAACACTGTGCAGAGATCTCACTACACTAACTTGTAGTTTTAGCTGAACACATTGAGCAGGATGCACTACACAAACTTGTAGCTTTAGCTGAACACTGTGAGCAGGACGCACTACACTAACTTGTAGTTTTAGCTGATCACTGTGAGCAGGACGCACTACACTAACTTGTAGCTTTAGCTGAACACTGTGAGCAGGACGCACTACACTAACTTGTAGTTTTAGCTGAACACTGTGAGCAGGACGCACTACACTAACTTGTAGCTTTAGCTGAACACTGTGCAGAGGTCTCACTACACTAACTTGTAGTTTTAGCTGAACACTGTGAGCAGGACGCACTACACTAACTTTGTAGCTTTAGCTGAACACTGTGCAGAGGTCTCACTACACTAACTTGTAGTTTTAGCTGAACACTGTGCAGAGGTCTCACTACACTAACTTGTAGTTTTAGCTGAACAGTGTGAGCAGGACGCACTACACTAACTTGTAGCTTTAGCTGAACACTGTGCAGAGGTCTCACTACACTAACTTGTAGTTTTAGCTGAATACTGTGAGCAGGACGCACTACACTAACTTGTAGCTTTAGCTGAACACTGTGTGCAGGACGCACTACACTAACTTGTAGTTTTAGCTGAACACTGTGAGCAGGACGCACTACACTAACTTGTAGCTTTAGCTGAACACTGTGCAGAGGTCCCACTACACTAACTTGTAGTTTTAGCTGAACACTGTGCAGAGGTCTCACTACACTAACTTGTAGTTTTAGCTGAACACTGTGAGCAGGACGCACTACACTAACTTGTAGCTTTAGCTGAACACTGTGCAGAGGTCTCACTACACTAACTTTTAGTTTTAGCTGAACACTGTGAGCAGAACGCACTACACTAACTTGTAGCTTTAGCTGAACACTGTGCAGAGGTCTCACTACACTAACTTGTAGTTTTAGCTAAACACTGTGAGAAGGACGCACTACACTAACTTGTAGCTTTAGCTTAACACTGTGCATAGGTCTCACTACACTAACTTGTAGCTTTAGCTGAACACTGTGAGCAGGACGCACTACACTAACTTGTAGCTTTAGCTGAACACTGTGAGCAGGATGCACTACACTAACTTGTAGCTTTAGCTGAACACTGTGCAGAGGTCCCACTACACTAACTTGTAGTTTTAGCTGAACACTGTGCAGAGGTCTCACTACACTAACTTGTAGTTTTAGCTAAACACTGTGCAGAGGTCTCACTACAATAACTTGAAGCCTTAGCTGAACACTGTGCAGAGGTCTCACTACACTAACTTGTAGTTTTAGCTGAACACTGTGAGCAGGACGCACTACACTAACTTGTAGCTTTAGCTGAACACTGTGCAGAGGTCTCACTACACTAACTTGTAGTTTTAGCTGAACACTGTGCAGAGGTCGCACTACAATAACTTATAGTTTTAGCTGAACACTGTGAGCAGGACGCACTACACTAACTTGTAGCTTTAGCTGAACACTGGGCAGAGGTCTCACTACACTAATTTGTAGCTTTAGCTGAACACTGTGCAGTGGTTTCACTACACTAAATTGTAGTTTTAGCTGAACACTGTTCAGAGGTCGCACTACATTAACTTGTAGTTTTGAGCTGAACACTGTGAGCAGGACGCACTATACTAACTTGTAGCTTTAGCTGAACACTGTGCAGAGGTCGCACTATTCTAACTTATAGTTTTAGCTGAACACTGTGAGCAGGATGCACTACACTAACTTGTAGCTTTAGCTGAACACTGGGCAGAGGTCTCACTACACTAACTTGTAATTTTAGCTGAACACTTTGAGCAGGATGCAGTACACTAACTTCTAGCTTTAGCTGAACATTGTGCAGAGGTCTCACTACACTAACTTGTAGTTTTAGCTGAGCACTGTGAGCAGGACAAACTACACTAACTTGTAGCTTTAGCTAAACACTGTGCAGAGGTCTCACTACACTAACTTGTAGCTTTAGCTGAACACTGTGAGCAGGACGCACTACATTAACTTGTAGTTTTAGCTGAACACTGTGAGCAGGACGCACTACACTAACTTGTAGCCTTAGCTAAACACTGTGCAGAGGTCTCACTACACTAACTTGTAGTTTTAGCTGAACACTGTGAGCAGGACACACTACACTAACTTGTAGCTTTAGCTGAACACTGTACAGAGGTCTCACTACACTAACTTGTAGTTTTAGCTAAACACTGTGAGAAGGACGCACTACACTAACTTGTAGCTTTAGCTTAACACTGTGCATAGGTCTCACTACACTAACTTGTAGCTTTAGCTGAACACTGTGAGCAGGACGCACTACACTAACTTGTAGCTTTAGCTGAACACTGTGAGCAGGATGCACTACACTAACTTGTAGCTTTAGCTGAACACTGTGCAGAGGTCCCACTACACTAACTTGTAGTTTTAGCTGAACACTGTGCAGAGGTCTCACTACACTAACTTGTAGTTTTAGCTAAACACTGTGCAGAGGTCTCACTACAATAACTTGAAGCCTTAGCTGAACACTGTGCAGAGGTCTCACTACACTAACTTGTAGTTTTAGCTGAACACTGTGAGCAGGACGCACTACACTAACTTGTAGCTTTAGCTGAACACTGTGCAGAGGTCTCACTACACTAACTTGTAGTTTTAGCTGAACACTGTGCAGAGGTCGCACTACAATAACTTATAGTTTTAGCTGAACACTGTGAGCAGGACGCACTACACTAACTTGTAGCTTTAGCTGAACACTGGGCAGAGGTCTCACTACACTAATTTGTAGCTTTAGCTGAACACTGTGCAGTGGTTTCACTACACTAAATTGTAGTTTTAGCTGAACACTGTTCAGAGGTCGCACTACATTAACTTGTAGTTTTGAGCTGAACACTGTGAGCAGGACGCACTACACTAACTTGTAGCTTTAGCTGAACACTGTGCAGAGGTTGCACTATTCTAACTTATAGTTTTAGCTGAACACTGTGAGCAGGACGCACTACACTAACTTGTAGCTTTAGCTGAACACTGGGCAGAGGTCTCACTACACTAACTTGTAATTTTAGCTGAACACTTTGAGCAGGATGCAGTACACTAACTTCTAGCTTTAGCTGAACATTGTGCAGAGGTCTCACTACACTAACTTGTAGTTTTAGCTGAGCACTGTGAGCAGGACAAACTACACTAACTTGTAGCTTTAGCTAAACACTGTGCAGAGGTCTCACTACACTAACTTGTAGCTTTAGCTGAACACTGTGAGCAGGACGCACTACATTAACTTGTAGTTTTAGCTGAACACTGTGAGCAGGACGCACTACACTAACTTGTAGCCTTAGCTAAACACTGTGCAGAGGTCTCACTACACTAACTTGTAGTTTTAGCTGAACACTGTGAGCAGGACACACTACACTAACTTGTAGCTTTAGCTGAACACTGTACAGAGGTCTCACTACACTAACTTGTAGTTTTAGCTAAACACTGTGAGAAGGACGCACTACACTAACTTGTAGCTTTAGCTTAACACTGTGCAGAGGTCTCACTACACTAACTTGTAGCTTTAGCTGAACACTGTGAGCAGGGCGCACTACACTAACTTGTAGCTTTAGCTGAACACTGTGAGCAGGATGCACTACACTAACTTGTAGCTTTAGCTGAACACTGTGCAGAGGTCCCACTACACTAACTTGTAGTTTTAGCTGAACACTGTGCAGAGGTCTCACTACACTAACTTGTGGTTTTAGCTAAACACTGTGCAGAGGTCTCACTACAATAACTTGAAGCCTTAGCTGAACACTGTGCAGAGGTCTCACTACACTAACTTGTAGTTTTAGCTGAACACTGTGAGCAGGAAGCACTACACTAACTTGTAGCTTTAGCTGAACACTGTGCAGTGCTTTCACTACACTAAATTGTAGTTTTAGCTGAACACTGTTCAGAGGTCGCACTACATTAACTTGTAGTTTTGAGCTGAACACTGTGAGCAGGACGCACTACACTAACTTGTAGCTTTAGCTGAACACTGTGCAGAGGTCGCACTATTCTAACTTATAGTTTTAGCTGAACACTGTGAGCAGGACGCACTACACTAACTTGTAGCTTTAGCTGAACACTGTGCAGAGGTCTCACTACACTAACTTGTAGTTTTAGCTGAACACTGTGAGCAGGATGCACTACACTAACTTGTAGCTTTAGCTGAACACTGTGCAGAGGTCTCACTACACTAACTTGTAGTTTTAGCTGAACACTGTGCAGGGGTCGCACTACACTAACTTGTAGTTTTAGCTGAAGACTGTGAGCAGGACGCACTGCACTAAGTTGTAGCTTTAGCTGAACACTGTGCAGAGGTCTCACTACACTAACTTGTAGTTTTAGCTAAACACTGTGAGCAGGACGCACTACACTAACTTGTAGCTTTAGCTGAACACTGTGCAGAGGTCTCACAACACTAACTTGTAGCTTTAGCTGAACACTGTGCAGAGGTTTCACTACACTAACTTGTAGTTTTAGCTGAATACTGTGCAGAGGTCGCACTACATTAACTTGTAGTTTTGAGCTGAACACTGTGAGCAGGACACACTACACTAACTTGTAGCTTTAGCTGAACACTGTGCAGAGGTCTCACTACACTAACTTGTAGTTTTAGCTGAACACTGTGAGCAGCACGCAC
The DNA here is from genome assembly GCF_042186555.1 of Aquarana catesbeiana. Lineage (NCBI taxonomy): Eukaryota > Metazoa > Chordata > Amphibia > Anura > Ranidae > Aquarana > Aquarana catesbeiana. The sequence goes on from NC_133336.1 coordinate 212,214,071, forward strand.
TACACTAATTTGTAGCTTTAGCTGAACACTGTGCAGAGGTCTCACTACACTAACTTGTAGTTTTAGCTGAACACTGTGCAGAGGTCGCACTACACTAACTTATAGTTTTAGCTGGACACTGTGAGCAGGACGCACTACACTAACTTGTAGCTTTAGCTGAACACTGGGCAGAGGTCTCACTACACTAACTTGTATTTTTAGCTGAACACTGTGAGCAGGGCGCACTACACTAACTTGTAGCTTTAGCTGAACACTGTGCAGAGGTCTCACTACACTAACTTGTAGTTTTAGCTGAACACTGTGCAGAGGTCGCACTACACTAACTTATAGTTTTAGCTGAACACTGTGAGCAGGACGCACTACACTAACTTGTAGCTTTAGCTGAACACTGGGCAGAGGTCTCACTACACTAACTTGTAGTTTTAACTGAACACTGTGAGCAGGATGCACTACACTAACTTGTAGCTTTAGCTGAACACTGTGCAGAGGTCTCACTACACTAACTTGTAGCTTTAGCTGAACAATGTGAGCAGGATGCACTACACTAACCTGTAGCTTTAGCTGAACACTGTGCAGAGGTCTTACTACACTAACTTGTAGCTTTAGCTGAACACTGGGCAGAGGTCCCACTACACTAACTTGTAGTTTTAACTGAACACTGTGAGCAGGACGCACTACACTAACTTGTTGCTTAAGCTGAACACTGTGCAGAGGTCTCACTACACTAACTTGTAGCTTTAGCTGAACACTTTGAGCAGGATGCACTACACTAACTTGTAGCTTTAGCTGAACACTGTGAGCAGGACGCACTACACTAACTTGTAGTTTTAGCTGAACACTGTGAGCAGGACGCACTACACTAACTTGTAGCTTTAGCTGAACACTGTGAGCAGGACGCACTACACTAACTTGTAGCTTTAGCTGAACACTGTGCAGAGATCTCACTACACTAACTTGTAGTTTTAGCTGAACACTGTGAGCAGGACGCAGTACACTAACTTTGTAGCTTTAGCTGAACACTGTGCAGAGGTCTCACTACACTAACTTGTAGTTTTAGCTGAACACTGTGCAGAGGTCTCACTACACTAACTTGTAGTTTTACCTGAACAGTGTGAGCAGGACGCACTACACTAACATGTAGCTTTAGCTGAACACTGTGAGCAGGACGCACTACACTAACTTGTAGTTTTAGATGAACAGTGTGAGCAGGACGCACTACACTAACTTGTAGCTTTAGCTGAACACTGTGCAGAGGTCTCACTACACTAACTTGTAGTTTTAGCTGAACACTGTGAGCAGGATGCACTACCCTAACTTGTAGCTTTAGCTGAACACTGTGCAGAGGTCCCACTACACTAACTTGTAGTTTTAGCTGAACACTGTGCAGAGGTCTCACTACACTAACTTGTAGCTTTAGCTAAACACTGTGCAGAGGTCTCACTACACTAACTTGTAGCTTTAGCTGAACACTGTGAGCAGGACGCACTACATTAACTTGTAGTTTTAGCTGAACACTGTGAGCAGGACGCACTACACTAACTTGTAGCCTTAGCTAAACACTGTGCAGAGGTCTCACTACACTAACTTGTAGTTTTAGCTGAACACTGTGAGCAGGACACACTACACTAACTTGTAGCTTTAGCTGAACACTGTGCAGAGGTCTCACTACACTAACTTTTAGTTTTAGCTGAACACTGTGCAGAGGTCGCACTACACTAACTTATAGTTTTAGCTGAACACTGTGAGCAGGACGTACTACACTAACTTGTAGCTTTAGCTGAACACTGTGCAGAGGTCTCACTACACTAACTTATAGTTTTAGTGGAACACTCTGAGCAGGATGCACTACACTAACTTGTAGCTTTAGCTGAACACTGTGCAGAGGTCTCATTACACTAACTTGTAGTTTTAGCTGAACACTGCGCAGAGGTCACACTACACTAACTTGTAGTTTTAGCTGAACACTATGCAGAGGTCGCACTACACTAACTTGTAGTTTTAGCTGAACACTGTGAGCAGGACGCACTACACTAACTTGTAGCTTTAGCTGAACACTGTGCAGAGGTCTCACTACACTAACTTGTCGCTTTAGCTGAACACTGTGCAGAGGTTTCACTACACTAACTTGTAGTTTTAGCTGAATACTGTGCAGAGGTCGCACTACATTAACTTGTAGTTTTGAGCTGAACACTGTGAGCAGGACACACTACACTAACTTGTAGCATTAGCTGAACACTGTACAGAGGTCTCACTACACTAACTTGTAGTTTTAGCTAAACACTGTGAGCAGGACGCACTACACTAACTTGTAGCTTTAGCTGAACACTGTGCAGAGGTCTCACTACACTAACTTGTAGTTTTAGCTGAACACTGTGAGCAGCACAGCACTAATTTGTAGCTTTAGCTGAACACTGTGCAGAGGTCTCACTACACTAACTTGTTGTTTTAGCTGAACACTGTGCAGAGGTCGCACTACACTAACTTATAGTTTTAGCTGGACACTGTGAGCAGGACGCACTACACTAACTTGTAGCTTTAGCTGAACACTGGGCAGAGGTCTCACTACACTAACTTGTATTTTTAGCTGAACACTGTGAGCAGGGCGCACTACACTAACTTGTAGCTTTAGCTGAACACTGTGCAGAGGTCTCACTACACTAACTTGTAGTTTTAGCTGAACACTGTGAGCAGGATGCACTACACTAACTTGTAGCTTTAGCTGAACACTGTGCAGAGGTCTCACTACACTAACTTGTAGTTTTAGCAGAACACTGTGCAGGGGTCGCACTACACTAACTTGTAGTGTTAGCTGAACACTGTGAGCAGGACGCACTACACTAACTTGTAGCTTTAGCTGAACACTGTGCAAAGGTCTCACTACACTAACTTGTAGTTTTAGCTGAACACTGTGCAGGGGTCGCACTACACTAACTTGTAGTTTTAGCTGAACACTGTGAGCAGGACGCACTACACTAACTTGTAGCTTTAGCTGAACACTGTGCAGAGGTCTCACTACACTAACTTGTAGTTTTAGCTGAACACTGTGAGCAGGACGCACTACACTAATTTGTATCTTTAGCTGAACACTGTGCAGAGGTGTCACTACACTAACTTGTAGTTTTAGCTGAACACTGTGCAGAGGTCTCACTACACTAATTTGTAGCTTTAGCTGAACACTGTGCAGTGGTTTCACTACACTAAATTGTAGTTTTAGCTGAACACTGTGCAGAGGTCACACTACATTAACTTGTAGTTTTGAGCTGAACACTGTGAGCAGGACACACTACACTAACTTGTAGCTTTAGCTGAACACTGTGAGCAGGACGCACTACACTAACTTGTAGTTTTAGCTGAACACTGTGAGCAGGACGCACTACACTAACTTGTAGTTTTAGCTGAACACTGTGAGCAGGACGCACTACACTAACTTGTAGCTTTAGCTGAACACTGTGCAGAGGTCTCACTACACTAACTTGTAGTTTTAGCTGAACACTGTGAGCAGGACGCACTACACTAACTTGTAGCTTTAGCTGAACACTGTGCAGAGGTCACACTACACTAACTTGTAGTTTTAGCTTAACACTGTGAGCAGGACACACTACACTAACTTGTAGCTTTAGCTGAACACTGTGAGCAGGACGCACTACACTAACTTGTAGTTTTAGCTGAACACTGTGAGCAGGACGCACTACACTAACTTGTAGTTTTAGCTGAACACTGTGAGCAGGACGCACTACACTAACTTGTAGCTTTAGCTGAACACTGTGCAGAGGTCTCACTACACTAACTTGTAGTTTTAGCTGAACACTGTGAGCAGGACACACTACACTAACTTGTAGCTTTAGCTGAACACTGTGAGCAGGACGCACTACACTAACTTGTAGTTTTAGCTGAACACTGTGAGCAGGACGCACTACACTAACTTGTAGCTTTAGCTGAACACTGTGCAGAGGTCCCACTACACTAACTTGTAGTTTTAGCTGAACACTGTGCAGAGGTCTCACTACACTAACTTGTAGTTTTAGCTGAACACTGTGAGCAGGACGCACTACACTAACTTGTAGCTTTAGCTGAACACTGTGCAGAGGTCTCACTACACTAACTTGTAGTTTTAACAGAACACTGTGAGCAGGACGCACTACACTAACTTGTAGCTTTAGCTGAACACTGTGCAGAGGTCTCACTACAATAACTTGTAGTTTTAGCTGAACACTGTGAGCAGGATGCACTACACTAACTTGTAGCTTTAGCTGAACACTGTGCAGAGGTCTCACTACACTAACTTGTAGTTTTAGCTGAACACTGTGCAGGGGTCGCACTACACTAACTTGTAGTGTTAGCTGAACACTGTGAGCAGGACGCACTACACTAACTTGTAGCTTTAGCTGAACACTGTACAGAGGTCTCACTACACTAACTTGTAGTTTTAGCTGAACACTGTGCAGGGGTCGCACTACACTAACTTGTAGTTTTAGCTGAACACTGTGAGCAGGACGCACTACACTAACTTGTAGCTTTAGCTGAACACTGTGCAGAGGTCTCACTACACTAACTTGTAGTTTTAGCTGAACACTGTGAGCAGGACGCACTACACTAACTTGTAGCTTTAGCTGAACACTGTGCAGAGGTCTCACTACACTAACTTGTAGTTTTAGCTGAACACTGTGCAGAGGTCTCACTACACTAATTTGTAGCTTTAGCTGAACACTGTGCAGTGGTTTCACTACACTAAATTGTAGTTTTAGCTGAACACTGTGCAGAGGTCACACTACATTAACTTGTAGTTTTGAGCTGAACACTGTGAGCAGGACACACTACACTAACTTGTAGCTTTAGCTGAACACTGTACAGAGGTCTCACTACACTAACTTGTAGTTTTAGCTGAACAGTGTGAGCAGGACGCACTACACTAACTTGTAGCTTTAGCTGAACACTGTGCAGAGGTCTCACTACACTAACTTGTAGTTTTAGCTGAACACTGTGAGCAGGACACACAACACTAACTTGTAGCTTTAGCTGAACACTGTGAGCAGGACACACTACACTAACTTGTAGTTTTAGCTGAACACTGTGAGCAGGACGCAGTACACTAACTTTGTAGCTTTAGCTGAACACTGTGCAGAGGTCTCACTACACTAACTTGTAGTTTTAGCTGAACACTGTGCAGAGGTCTCACTACACTAACTTGTAGTTTTACCTGAACAGTGTGAGCAGGACGCACTACACTAACATGTAGCTTTAGCTGAACACTGTGAGCAGGATGCACTACACTAACTTGTAGTTTTAGCTGAACAGTGTGAGCAGGACGCACTACACTAACTTGTAGCTTTAGCTAAACACTGTGCAGAGGTCTCACTACACTAACTTGTAGTTTTAGCTGAACACTGTGAGCAGGATGCACTACCCTAACTTGTAGCTTTAGCTGAACACTGTGCAGAGGTCCCACTACACTAACTTGTAGTTTTAGCTGAACACTGTGCAGAGGTCTCACTACACTAACTTGTAGCTTTAGCTAAACACTGTGCAGAGGTCTCACTACACTAACTTGTAGCTTTAGCTGAACACTGTGAGCAGGACGCACTACATTAACTTGTAGTTTTAGCTGAACACTGTGAGCAGGACGCACTACACTAACTTGTAGCCTTAGCTAAACACTGTGCAGAGGTCTCACTACACTAACTTGTAGTTTTAGCTGAACACTGTGAGCAGGACACACTACACTAACTTGTAGCTTTAGCTGAACACTGTACAGAGGTCTCACTACACTAACTTGTAGTTTTAGCTAAACACTGTGAGAAGGACGCACTACACTAACTTGTAGCTTTAGCTTAACACTGTGCAGAGGTCTCACTACACTAACTTGTAGCTTTAGCTGAACACTGTGAGCAGGGCGCACTACACTAACTTGTAGCTTTAGCTGAACACTGTGAGCAGGATGCACTACACTAACTTGTAGCTTTAGCTGAACACTGTGCAGAGGTCCCACTACACTAACTTGTAGTTTTAGCTGAACACTGTGCAGAGGTCTCACTACACTAACTTGTAGTTTTAGCTAAACACTGTGCAGAGGTCTCACTACAATAACTTGAAGCCTTAGCTGAACACTGTGCAGAGGTCTCACTACACTAACTTGTAGTTTTAGCTGAACACTGTGAACAGGACGCACTACACTAACTTGTAGCTTTAGCTGAACACTGTGCAGAGGTCTCACTACACTAACTTGTAGTTTTAGCTGAACACTGTGCAGAGGTCGCACTACAATAACTTATAGTTTTAGCTGAACACTGTGAGCAGGACGCACTACACTAACTTGTAGCTTTAGCTGAACACTGGGCAGAGGTCTCACTACACTAATTTGTAGCTTTAGCTGAACACTGTGCAGTGGTTTCACTACACTAAATTGTAGTTTTAGCTGAACACTGTTCAGAGGTCGCACTACATTAACTTGTAGTTTTGAGCTGAACACTGTGAGCAGGATGCACTACACTAACTTGTAGCTTTAGCTGAACACTGTGCAGAGGTCGCACTATTCTGACTTATAGTTTTAGCTGAACACTGTGAGCAGGACGCACTACACTAACTTGTAGCTTTAGCTGAACACTGGGCAGAGGTCTCACTACACTAACTTGTAATTTTAGCTGAACACTTTGAGCAGGATGCAGTACACTAACTTCTAGCTTTAGCTGAACATTGTGCAGAGGTCTCACTACACTAACTTGTAGTTTTAGCTGAGCACTGTGAGCAGGACAAACTACACTAACTTGTAGCTTTAGCTGAACACTGTGCAGAAGTCTCAATACACTAACTTGTAGTTTTAGCTGAACACAGTGAGCAGGACGCACTACACTAATTTGTAGTTTTAGCTGAACACGGTGCAGAGGTCTCACTACACTAACTTGTAGTTTTAGCTGAACACTGTGAGCAGGACGCACTACACTAACTTGTAGCTTTAGCTGAACACTGTGCAGAGGTCTCACTACACTAACTTGTAGTTTTAGCTGAACACTGTGAGCAGGATGCACTACACTAACTTGTAGCTTTAGCTGAACACTGTGCAGAGGTCTCACTACACTAACTTGTAGTTTTAGCTGAACACTGTGCAGGGGTCGCACTACACTAACTTGTAGTTTTAGCTGAACACTGTGAGCAGGACGCACTGCACTAACTTGTAGCTTTAGCTGAACACTGTGCAGAGGTCTCACTACACTAACTTGTAGTTTTAGCTAAACACTGTGAGCAGGACGCACTACACTAACTTGTAGCTTTAGCTGAACACTGTGCAGAGGTCTCACTACACTAACTTGTAGCTTTAGCTGAACACTGTGCAGAGGTTTCACTACACTAACTTGTAGTTTTAGCTGAATACTGTGCAGAGGTCGCACTACATTAACTTGTAGTTTTGAGCTGAACACTGTGAGCAGGACACACTACACTAACTTGTAGCTTTAGCTGAACACTGTGCAGAGGTCTCACTACACTAACTTGTAGTTTTAGCTGAACACTGTGAGCAGCACGCAATACACTAATTTGTAGCTTTAGCTGAACACTGTGCAGAGGTCTCACTACACTAACTTGTAGTTTTAGCTGAACACTGTGCAGAGGTCGCACTACACTAACTTATAGTTTTAGCTGGACACTGTGAGCAGGACGCACTACACTAACTTGTAGCTTTAGCTGAACAGTGGGCAGAGGTCTCACTACACTAACTTGTAGTTTTAGCTGAACACTGTGAGCAGCACAGCACTAATTTGTAGCTTTAGCTGAACACTGTGCAGAGGTCTCACTACACTAACTTGTTGTTTTAGCTGAACACTGTGCAGAGGTCGCACTACACTAACTTATAGTTTTAGCTGGACACTGTGAGCAGGACGCACTACACTAACTTGTAGCTTTAGCTGAACACTGGGCAGAGGTCTCACTACACTAACTTGTATTTTTAGCTGAACACTGTGAGCAGGGTGCACTACACTAACTTGTAGCTTTAGCTGAACACTGTGCAGAGGTCTCACTACACTAACTTGTAGTTTTAGCTGAACACTGTGAGCAGGATGCACTACACTAACTTGTAGCTTTAGCTGAACACTGTGCAGAGGTCTCACTACACTAACTTGTAGTTTTAGCTGAACACTGTGAGCAGGACGCACTACACTAACTTGTATCTTTAGCTGAACACTGTGCAGAGGTCTCACTACACTAACTTGTAGTTTTAGCTGAACACTGTGCAGAGGTCTCACTACACTAATTTGTAGCTTTAGCTGAACACGGTGCAGTGGTTTCACTACACTAACTTGTAGTTTTAGCTGAACACTGTGCAGAGATCGCACTACACTAACTTATAGTTTTAGCTTAACACTGTGAGCAGGACACACTACACTAACTTGTAGCTTTAGCTGAACACTGGGCAGAGGTCTCACTACACTAACTTGTAGTTTTAGCTGAACACTTTGAGCAGGACGCACTACACTAACTTGTAGCTTTAGCTGAACACTGTGCAGAGGTCTCACTACACTAACTTATAGTTTTAGTGGAACACTCTGAGCAGGATGCACTACACTAACTTGTACCTTTAGCTGAACACTGTGCAGAGGTCTCATTACACTAACTTGTAGTTTTAGCTGAACACTGCGCAGAGGTCACACTACACTAACTTGTAGTTTTAGCTGAACACTATGCAGAGGTCGCACTACACTAACTTGTAGTTTTAGCTGAACACTGTGAGCAGGACGCACTACACTAACTTGTAGCTTTAGCTGAACACTGTGCAGAGGTCTCACTACACTAACTTGTCGCTTTAGCTGAACACTGTACAGAGGTCTCACTACACTAACTTGTAGTTTTAGCTAAACACTGTGAGCAGGACGCACTACACTAACTTGTAGCTTTAGCTGAACACTGTGCAGAGGTCTCACTACACTAACTTGTAGTTTTAGCTGAACACTGTGAGCAGCACAGCACTAATTTGTAGCTTTAGCTGAACACTGTGCAGAGGTCTCACTACACTAACTTGTTGTTTTAGCTGAACACTGTGCAGAGGTCGCACTACACTAACTTATAGTTTTAGCTGGACACTGTGAGCAGGACGCACTACACTAACTTGTAGCTTTAGCTGAACACTGGGCAGAGGTCTCACTACACTAACTTGTATTTTTAGCTGAACACTGTGAGCAGGGCGCACTACACTAACTTGTAGCTTTAGCTGAACACTGTGCAGAGGTCTCACTACACTAACTTGTAGTTTTAGCTGAACACTGTGAGCAGGATGCACTACACTAACTTGTAGCTTTAGCTGAACACTGTACAGAGGTCTCACTACACTAACTTGTAGTTTTAGCAGAACACTGTGCAGGGGTCGCACTACACTAACTTGTAGTGTTAGCTGAACACTGTGAGCAGGACGCACTACACTAACTTGTAGCTTTAGCTGAACACTGTGCAAAGGTCTCACTACACTAACTTGTAGTTTTAGCTGAACACTGTGCAGGGGTCGCACTACACTAACTTGTAGTTTTAGCTGAACACTGTGAGCAGGACGCACTACACTAACTTGTAGCTTTAGCTGAACACTGTGCAGAGGTCTCACTACACTAACTTGTAGTTTTAGCTGAACACTGTGAGCAGGACGCACTACACTAATTTGTATCTTTAGCTGAACACTGTGCAGAGGTCTCACTACACTAACTTGTAGTTTTAGCTGAACACTGTGCAGAGGTCTCACTACACTAATTTGTAGCTTTAGCTGAACACTGTGCAGTGGTTTCACTACACTAAATTGTAGTTTTAGCTGAACACTGTGCAGAGGTCACACTATATTAACTTGTAGTTTTGAGCTGAACACTGTGAGCAGGACACACTACACTAACTTGTAGCTTTAGCTGAACACTGTGAGCAGGATGCACTACACTAACTTGTAGTTTTAGCTGAACACTGTGAGCAGGACGCACTACACTAACTTGTAGTTTTAGCTGAACACTGTGAGCAGGACGCACTACACTAACTTGTAGCTTTAGCTGAACACTGTGCAGAGGTCTCACTACACTAACTTGTAGTTTTAGCTGAACACTGTGAGCAGGACGCACTACACTAACTTGTAGCTTTAGCTGAACACTGTGCAGAGGTCACACTACACTAACTTGTAGTTTTAGCTTAACACTGTGAGCAGGACACACTACACTAACTTGTAGCTTTAGCTGAACACTGTGAGCAGGACGCACTACACTAACTTGTAGTTTTAGCTGAACACTGTGAGCAGGACGCACTACACTAACTTGTAGTTTTAGCTGAACACTGTGAGCAGGACGCACTACACTAACTTGTAGCTTTAGCTGAACACTGTGCAGAGGTCTCACTACACTAACTTGTAGTTTTAGCTGAACACTGTGAGCAGGACACACTACACTAACTTGTAGCTTTAGCTGAACACTGTGAGCAGGACGCACTACACTAACTTGTAGTTTTAGCTGAACACTGTGAGCAGGACGCACTACACTAACTTGTAGCTTTAGCTGAACACTGTGCAGAGGTCCCACTACACTAACTTGTAGTTTTAGCTGAACACTGTGCAGAGGTCTCACTACACTAACTTGTAGTTTTAGCTGAACACTGTGAGCAGGACGCACTACACTAACTTGTAGCTTTAGCTGAACACTGTGCAGAGGTCTCACTACACTAACTTGTAGTTTTAACAGAACACTGTGAGCAGGACGCACTACACTAACTTGTAGCTTTAGCTGAACACTGTGCAGAGGTCTCACTACAATAACTTGTAGTTTTAGCTGAACACTGTGAGCAGGATGCACTACACTAACTTGTAGCTTTAGCTGAACACTGTGCAGAGGTCTCACTACACTAACTTGTAGTTTTAGCTGAACACTGTGCAGGGGTCGCACTACACTAACTTGTAGTGTTAGCTGAACACTGTGAGCAGGACGCACTACACTAACTTGTAGCTTTAGCTGAACACTGTACAGAGGTCTCACTACACTAACTTGTAGTTTTAGCTGAACACTGTGCAGGGGTCGCACTACACTAACTTGTAGTTTTAGCTGAACACTGTGAGCAGGACGCACTACACTAACTTGTAGCTTTAGCTGAACACTGTGCAGAGGTCTCACTACACTAACTTGTAGTTTTAGCTGAACACTGTGAGCAGGACGCACTACACTAACTTGTAGCTTTAGCTGAACACTGTGCAGAGGTCTCACTACACTAACTTGTAGTTTTAGCTGAACACTGTGCAGAGGTCTCACTACACTAATTTGTAGCTTTAGCTGAACACTGTGCAGTGGTTTCACTACACTAAATTGTAGTTTTAGCTGAACACTGTGCAGAGGTCACACTACATTAACTTGTAGTTTTGAGCTGAACACTGTGAGCAGGACACACTACACTAACTTGTAGCTTTAGCTGAACACTGTACAGAGGTCTCACTACACTAACTTGTAGTTTTAGCTGAACAGTGTGAGCAGGACGCACTACACTAACTTGTAGCTTTAGCTGAACACTGTGCAGAGGTCTCACTACACTAACTTGTAGTTTTAGCTGAACACTGTGAGCAGGACACACAACACTAACTTGTAGCTTTAGCTGAACACTGTGAGCAGGACACACTACACTAACTTGTAGTTTTAGCTGAACACTGTGAGCAGGACGCACTACACTAACTTGTAGCTTTAGCCGAACACTGTGCAGAGGTCCCACTACACTAACTTGTAGTTTTAGCTGAACACTGTGCAGAGGTCTCACTACACTAACTTGTAGTTTTAGCTGAACACTGTGAGCAGGACGCACTACACTAACTTGTAGCTTTAGCTGAACACTGTGCAAAGGTCTCACTACACTAACTTGTAGTTTTAGCTGAACACTGTGAGCAGGATGCACTACACTAACTTGTAGCTTTAGCTGAACACTGTGCAGAGGTCTCATTACACTAACTTGTAGTTTTAGCTGAACACTGCGCAGAGGTCACACTACACTAACTTGTAATTTTGAGCTGAACACTGTGAGCAGGACACACTACACCAACTTGTAGCTTTAGCTGAACACTGTACAGAGGTCTCACTACACTAACTTGTAGTTTTAGCTAAACACTGTGAGCAGGACACATTACACTAACTTGTAGCTTTAGCTGAACACTGTGCAGAGGTCTCACTACACTAACTTGTAGTTTTAGCTGAACACTGTGAGCAGGATGCACTACACTAACTTGTAGCTTTAGCTGAACACTGTGCAGAGGTCTCACTACACTAACTTGTAGCCTTAGCTAAACACTGTGCAGAGGTCTCACTACACTAACTTGTAGTTTTAGCTGAACACTGTCAGTAGGACACACTACACTAACTTGTAGCTTTAGCTGAACACTGTGCAGAGGTCTCACTACACTAACTTGTAGTTTTAGCTGAACACTGTGAGCAGGACGCACTACACTAACTTGTAGTTTTAGCTGAACACTGTGCAGAGGTCTCACTACACTAACGTGTAGTTTTAGCTGAACACTGTGAGCAGGATGCACTACACTAACTTGTAGCTTTAGCTGAACACTGTGCAGAGGTCTCACTACACTAACTTGTAGTTTTAGCTGAACACTGTGCAGGGGTCGCACTACATTAATTTGTAGCTTTAGCTGAACACTGTGCAGTGGTTTCACTACACTAAATTGTAGTTTTAGCTGAACACTGTGCAGAGGTCGCACTACATTAACTTGTAGTTTTGAGCTGAACACTGTGAGCAGGATGCACTACACTAACTTGTAGCTTTAGCTGAACACTGTGCAGAGGTCTCACTACACTAACTTGTAGTTTTAGGTGAACACTGTGCAGGGGTCGCACTACACTAACTTGTAGTTTTAGCTGAACACTGTGAGCAGGACGCACTACACTAACTTGTAGCTTTAGCTGAACACTGTGCAGAGGTCTCACTACACTAACTTGTATTTTTAGCTTAACACTGTGCAGAGGTCTCACTACACTAACTTGTAGCTTGAGCTGAACACTGTGCAGAGGTCTCACTACACTAACTTGTAGTTTTAGCTGAACACTGTGAGCAGGATACACTACACTAACTTGTAGCTTTAGCTGAACACTGGGCAGAGGTCTCACTACACTAACTTGTAGTTTTAGCTGAACACTGTGAGCAGGACGTACTACACTAACTTGTAGCTTTAGCTGAACACTGGGCAGAGGTCTCACTACACTAACTTGTAGTTTTAGCTGAACACTGTGAGCAGGACGCCCTACACTAACTTGTAGCTTTAGCTGAACACTGTGCAGAGGTCTCACTACACTAACTTGTAGCCTTAGCTAAACACTGTGCAGAGGTCTCACTACACTAACTTGTAGTTTTAGCTGAACAATGTGCAGAGGTCTCACTACACTAACTTGTAGTTTTAGCTGAACACTGTGCAGAGATCGCACTACACTAACTTATAGTTTTAGCTTATCACTGTGAGCAGGACGCACTAAACTAACTTGTAGCTTTAGCTGAACACTGGGCAGAGGTCTCACTACACTAACTTGTAGTTTTAGCTGAACACTTTGAGCAGGACGCACTACACTAACTTGTAGCTTTAGCTGAACACTGTGCAGAGATCTCACTACACTAACTTGTAGTTTTAGCTGAACACTCTGAGCAGGACGCACTACACTAACTTGTAGCTTTAGCTGAACACTGTGCAGAGGTCTCATTACACTAACTTGTAGTTTTAGCTGAACACTGTGCAGAGGTCACACTACACTAACTTGTAGTTGTAGCTGAACACTGCGAGCAGGACGCACTACACTAACTTGTAGCTTTAGCTGAACACTGTGCAGAGGTCTCACTACACCAACTTTTAGCTTTAGCTGAACAATGTGCAGAGGTCTCACTACACTAACTTGTAGTTTTAGCTGAACACTGTGCAGAGGTCGCACTACATTAACTTGTAGTTTTGAGCTGAACACTGTGAGCAGGACACACTACACTAACTTGTAGCTTTAGCTGAACACTGTACAGAGGTCTCACTACACTAACTTGTAGTTTTAGCTAAACACTGTGAGCAGGACGCACCACACTAACTTGTAGCTTTAGCTGAACACTGTGCAGAGGTCTCACTACACTAACTTGTAGTTTTAGCTGAACACTGTGAGCAGGATGCACTACACTAACTTGAAGCTTTAGCTGAACACTGTGCAGAGGTCTCACTACACTAACTTGTAGTTTTAGCTGAAAACTGTGAGCAGCACGCACTACACTAACTTGTAGCTTTAGCTGAACGCTGTGCAGAGGTCTCACTACACTAACTTGTAGTTTTAGCTGAACACTGTGCAGAGGTCGCACTACACTAACTTATAGTTTTAGCTGAACACTGTGAGCAGGACGCACTACACTAACTTGTAGCTTTAGCTGAACACTGGGCAGAGGTCTCACTACACTAACTTGTAGTTTTAGCTGAACACTGTGAGCAGGATGCACTACACTAACTTGTAGCTTTAGCTGAACACTGTGCAGAGGTCTCACTACACTAACTTGTAGCCTTAGCTAAACACTGTGCAGAGGTCTCACTACACTAACTTGTAGTTTTAGCTGAACACTGTCAGTAGGACACACTACACTAACTTGTAGCTTTAGCTGAACACTGTGCAGAGGTCTCACTACACTAACTTGTAGTTTTAGCTGAATACTGTGAGCAGGACGCACTACACTAACTTGTAGCTTTAGCTGAACACTGTGCAGAGGTCTCACTACACTAACTTGTAGTTTTAGCTGAACACTGTGAGCAGGACGCACTACACTAACTTGTAGTTTTAGCTGAACACTGTGAGCAGGATGCACTACACTAACCTGTAGCTTTAGCTGAACACTGTGCAGAGGTCTCACTACACTAACTTGTAGCTTTAGCTGAACACTGTGCAGAGGTTTCACTACACTAACTTGTAGTTTTAGCTGAACACTGTGTAGAGGTCGCACTACATTAACTTGTAGTTTTGAGCTGAACACTGTGAGCAGAACACACTACACTAACTTGTAGCTTTAGCTGAACACTGTACAGAGGTCTCACTACACTAACTTGTAGTTTTAGCTAAACACTGTGAGCAGGACGCACTACACTAACTTGTAGCTTTAGCTGAACACTGTGCAGAGGTCTCACTACACTAACTTGTAGTTTTAGCTGAACACTGTGAGCAGGACGCACTACACTAACTTGTAGCTTTAGCTGAACACTGTGCAGAGGTCTCACTACACTAACTTGTAGCCTTAGCTAAACACTGTGCAGAGGTCTCACCACACTAACTTGTAGTTTTAACTGAACACTGTGATCAGGACGCACTACACTAACTTGTAGCTTTAGCTGAACACTGTGCAGAGGTCTCACTACACTAACTTGTAGTTTTAGCTGAACACTGTGAGCAGGGCGCACTACACTAACTTGTAGCTTTAGCTGAACACTGTGCAGAGGTCTCACTACACTAACTTGTAGTTTTAGCTGAACACTGTGAGCAGGGCGCACTACACTAACTTGTAGCTTTAGCTGAACACTGTGCAGAGGTCTCACTACACTAACTTATAGTTTTAGCTGAACACTGTGAGCAGGACGCACTACACTAACTTGTAGCTTTAGCTGAACACTGGGCAGAGGTCTCACTACACTAACTTGTAGTTTTAGATGAACACTTTGAGCAGGATGCACTACACTAACTTGTAGCTTTAGCTGAACACTGTGCAGAGGTCTCACTACACTAACTTGTAGTTTTAGCTGAACATTCTGAGCAGGACGCACTACACTAACTTGTAGCTTTAGCCGAACACTGTGCAGAGGTCTCACTACACTAACTTGTAGTTTTAGCTGAACACTGTGCAGAGGTCGCACTACACTAACTTGTAGTTTTAGCTGAACACTGTGAGCAGGACGCACTACACTAACTTGTAGCTTTAGCTGAACACTGTGCAGAGGTCTCACTACACTAACTTGTAGCTTTAGCTGAACACTGTGCAGAGGTCTCACTACACTAACTTGTAGCTTTAGCTGAACACTGTGCAGAGGTCTCACTACACTAACTTGTAGTTTTAGCTGAACACTGTGAGCAGGACGCACTACACTAACTTGTAGCTTTAGCTGAACACTGTGCAGAGGTCTCACTACACTAACTTGTAGTTTTAGCTGAACACTGTGAGCAGGACGCACTACACTAACTTGTAGTTTTAGCTGAACACTGTGAGCAGGATGCACTACACTAACCTGTAGCTTTAGCTGAACACTGTGCAGAGGTCTCACTACACTAACTTGTAGCTTTAGCTGAACACTGTGCAGAGGTTTCACTACATTAACTTGTAGTTTTAGCTGAACACTGTGTAGAGGTCGCACTACATTAACTTGTAGTTTTGAGCTGAACACTGTGAGCAGAACACACTACACTAACGTGTAGCTTTAGCTGAACACTGTACAGAGGTCTCACTACACTAACTTGTAGTTTTAGCTAAACACTGTGAGCAGGACGCACTACACTAACTTGTAGCTTTAGCTGAACACTGTGCAGAGGTCTCACTACACTAACTTGTAGTTTTAGCTGAACACTGTGAGCAGGACGCACTACACTAACTTGTAGCTTTAGCTGAACACTGTGCAGAGGTCTCACTACACTAACTTGTAGCCTTAGCTAAACACTGTGCAGAGGTCTCACCACACTAACTTGTAGTTTTAACTGAACACTGTGATCAGGACGCACTACACTAACTTGTAGCTTTAGCTGAACACTGTGCAGAGGTCTCACTACACTAACTTGTAGTTTTAGCTGAACACTGTGAGCAGGGCGCACTACACTAACTTGTAGCTTTAGCTGAACACTGTGCAGAGGTCTCACTACACTAACTTGTAGTTTTAGCTGAACACTGTGAGCAGGGCGCACTACACTAACTTGTAGCTTTAGCTGAACACTGTGCAGAGGTCTCACTACACTAACTTATAGTTTTAGCTGAACACTGTGAGCAGGACGCACTACACTAACTTGTAGCTTTAGCTGAACACTGGGCAGAGGTCTCACTACACTAACTTGTAGTTTTAGATGAACACTTTGAGCAGGATGCACTACACTAACTTGTAGCTTTAGCTGAACACTGTGCAGAGGTCTCACTACACTAACTTGTAGTTTTAGCTGAACATTCTGAGCAGGACGCACTACACTAACTTGTAGCTTTAGCCGAACACTGTGCAGAGGTCTCACTACACTAACTTGTAGTTTTAGCTGAACACTGTGCAGAGGTCGCACTACACTAACTTGTAGTTTTAGCTGAACACTGTGAGCAGGACGCACTACACTAACTTGTAGCTTTAGCTGAACACTGTGCAGAGGTCTCACTACACTAACTTGTAGCTTTAGCTGAACACTGTTCAGAGGTCTCACTACACTAACTTGTAGCTTTAGCTGAACACTGTGCAGAGGTCTCACTACACTAACTTGTAGTTTTAGCTGAACACTGTGAGCAGGACGCACTACACTAACTTGTAGCTTTAGCTGAACACTGTGCAGAGGTCTCACTTCACTAACTTGTAGTTTTAGCTGAACACTGTGAGCAGGACGCACTACACTAACTTGTAGTTTTAGCTGAACACTGTGAGCAGGATGCACTACACTAACCTGTAGCTTTAGCTGAACACTGTGCAGAGGTCTCACTACACTAACTTGTAGCTTTAGCTGAACACTGTGCAGAGGTTTCACTACACTAACTTGTAGTTTTAGCTGAACACTGTGTAGAGGTCGCACTACATTAACTTGTAGTTTTGAGCTGAACACTGTGAGCAGAACACACTACACTAACTTGTAGCTTTAGCTGTACACTGTACAGAGGTCTCACTACACTAACTTGTAGTTTTAGCTAAACACTGTGAGCAGGACGCACTACACTAACTTGTAGCTTTAGCTGAACACTGTGCAGAGGTCTCACTACACTAACTTGTAGTTTTAGCTGAACACTGTGAGCAGGACGCACTACACTAACTTGTAGCTTTAGCTGAACACTGTGCAGAGGTCTCACTACACTAACTTGTAGCCTTAGCTAAACACTGTGCAGAGGTCTCACCACACTAACTTGTAGTTTTAACTGAACACTGTTATCAGGACGCACTACACTAACTTGTAGCTTTAGCTGAACACTGTGCAGAGGTCTCACTACACTAACTTGTAGTTTTAGCTGAACACTGTGAGCAGGGCGCACTACACTAACTTGTAGCTTTAGCTGAACACTGTGCAGAGGTCTCACTACACTAACTTGTAGTTTTAGCTGAACACTGTGCAGAGGTCACACTACACTAACTTATAGTTTTAGCTGAACACTGTGAGCAGGACGCACTACACTAACTTGTAGCTTTAGCTGAACACTGTGCAGAGGTCTCACTACACTAACTTGTAGTTTTAGATGAACACTTTGAGCAGGATGCACTACACTAACTTGTAGCTTTAGCTGAACACTGTGCAGAGGTCTCACTACACTAACTTGTAGTTTTAGCTGAACATTCTGAGCAGGACGCACTACACTAACTTGTAGATTTAGCTGAACACTGTGCAGAGGTCTCACTACACTAACTTGTAGTTTTAGCTGAACACTGTGCAGAGGTCGCACTACACTAACTTGTAGTTTTAGCTGAACACTGTGAGCAGGACGCACTACACTAACTTGTAGCTTTAGCTGAACACTGTGCAGAGGTCTCACTACACTAACTTGTAGCTTTAGCTGAACAATGTGAGCAGGATGCACTACACTAACCTGTAGTTTTAGCTGAACACTGTGCAGAGGTCTCACTACACTAACTTGTAGCTTTAGCTGAACACTGGGCAGAGGTCTCACTACACTAACTTGTAATTTTAGCTGAACACTTTGAGGAGGACGCACTACACTAACTTGTAGCTTTAGCTGAACACTGTGCAGAGGTCTCACTACACTAACTTGTAGTTTTAGCTGAACACTGTGAGCAGGACGCACTACACTAACTTGTAGCTTTAGCTGAACACTGTTCAGAGGTCTCACTACACTAACTTGTAGTTTTAGCTGAACACTGTGCAGAGGTCGCACTACACTAACTTATAGTTTTAGCTGAACACTGTGAGCAGGACGCACTACACTAACTTGTAGCTTTAGCTGAACACTGTGCAGAGGTCGCACTACACTAACTTATAGTTTTAGCTGAACACTGTGAGCAGGACGCACTACACTAACTTGTAGCTTTAGCTGAACACTGGGCAGAGGTCTCACTACACTAACTTGTAATTTTAGCTGAACACTTTGAGCAGGATGCACTACACTAACTTGTAGATTTAGCTGAACACTGTGAGTAGGACAAACTACACTAACTTGTAGCTTTAGCTGAACACTGTGCAGAGGTCTCACTACTCTAACTTGTAGCTTTAGCTGAACACTGTGAGGAGGATGCACTACCCTAACTTGTAGCTTTAGCTGAACACTGTGAGCAGGAAGCAACAACACTAAGTTGTAGTTTTAGCAGAACACTGTGCAGAGGTCTCACTGCACTAACTTGTAGCTTTAACTGAACACTGTGAGGAGGACGCACTACACTAACTGTAAATAGTCTAGCTGCCTGACTGTGGTATTAATAGGATCAAAAGAACACCAGCAATTTTCTTCAGGTAGCTGTAAATACTGTAACAAGATAAGCCTGCCTGTCAGTAGGAATATATATATATATATATATATATATATATATATATATATATATATATATATATACACACACAACACCTGGGATGCATATATATATATATATATATATATATATATATATATACACACACAATACACTATAAGTGCAGCTAACACACTGACTGTCCTGCATAATCTAGCTAACTCAAATGAAATGACACTGTCTCTCTCTCTCTCTATCTAAGCATGCCGGAACACACTACACAGGGCCGCCGTGCAGGCGGCCTTATATAGTGTGGGGCGTGTTCTAAACCCCCTGAGCCATAATTGGCCAAAGCCACCCTGACTTTGGCCAATTACAGCTCTCTCTACCAACGGTGCTGTGATTGGCCAAGCATGCGGGTCATAGTGCATGCTTGGCCAATTATCAGCCAGCAATGCACTGCGATGCCGCAGTAAATTATGAGCCGTGACGTGCCACACGAATTTGGTGCAAATGGCCCATATCGTTTGCAATTCGACGAACGATCGAACAGCCGATGTTTGATTCGAACATGGGTTCGACTCGAACACAAAGCTCATCCCTAGTCAGGAGCGCTCACTGTGTGAGACTACAGCCACATGCTTCCTGATTCCTCCCTGGTCGTTGAAGCGCATGCGTCACTTCCGGTGCGTCACGTCCCTGACTTTTCGTCACTTCCTGGACTTCTTCTGAGGATGTGACACACCAGATGAGCGGCCGGTATTTATATATATGTGACAGGCGCAACGACCAATCGCCGGAGACAATAGCCCGGGAGAGCCATAAATTCCCGCCCATGTGCTGAGTACTGTCAGCAGTGGATGAAGCAGCTCACGTCGGCGTATCCGCTCCTATGGACTGTGCTGAGCATGTCAATTACCGGATTATAGGGGAAGATGACACCATAAATGTAAACAAGTGCCTAAAATACCTATAGTCACTCAGTATGTATGCCGAGAACGTAAATCCGCAGCACAGCTACTGAAGGGATAGAAACCATAGGTACTCATTAAAAATTGTGTATATATTCACACACATAGTATAATAATTAGCAATAATAAAACTGCATAATGATTTTGCATCATACAATAACTATTTCAGTATAATGACATAATTGGTAATAGTGAAACTGCATAGCAATTTTAAATATATTAAACTATGTATACTAAAAACCCAAATGCTGAGTTGTATCCAAAGTCCAAATAGATGATAAAACCTTGTACATCTAAATAGAACCCAAAATGGATATAGTAATATATCTAGATTGCATTCAATAAATTGCACTCAATGAATATATTTGTGAATACAAGAATGGCCATAATAGAATAAAAAACAAATATTAAAATCTTTTTTTTAAATAAAAATTAAAATTAAAAATTGGAAATTAAAAATTGTACCATGGGGCGTGACTATGTATCGCTAATGAAACAATATGATATCATGATATCAAGTTCTATGTTGCGGCCCTTGGGAGAAATCACATACACTGAATAAATCCATTGGGTTTCACGTTTGGATAACTCGCGGATGCGATTTAAACCTCTCCAATGGGATTGGAGGTGTTCCACCCCCAAAATTCTAATCCCGTTGGATCCCTGTTAAATTTTTTATTTAAAATGCAGTGAAACATTGTGATCCTTATAGCCTATTTTGATATTGTGTGCGTGTTCGGCTATTCTCACACGTACTGTAATAGTCTTTTCGTGCGGCCTATAAAAATTAGACCGCATGGGCATTTTAATGCATATACTACAAAAGTGCTGTTGCATGTGATGAATTGCTTGATTTCAAAGTTGCGATTATTAACCAGGGAATTGAAGTTGTTGATGCCTCTAAGAGGTCTAGATACCTCTCTGCAGGCTTTACATTTCCTGCATGCAAAGAAGCCGTTGCGATCCCAGGGGGGTCAATTACTAGGGGGGTCAATTACTTTTTTTACTACCCTGTCCCCAAAACTCGTGGTTTTCCTATAGATAAACTGGGGTGCAGAAGGTAGTACAGTGGTGAGTTTCTTGTCCATCAAAAGTATATGCCAATGTCTTCTAAAAATTTCCTCAACTTCCTTATATTGAGTATGGAATTGAGAAATAAAACCCCATTCTTTATTGCGATTCTTATCTGTTGGTGATACTTCAGATCCTGCAGGGCATGTTTCTTGCAAGCATGTGGTCCTAGGAATTGTTGCCACTTCTTCGACCACCTTCTTCAATTTCCCTGGGTCATATCCTCTGGCTTCAAATCTCTCTGTAAGGACCTTAGATTGGGCCAGGTACTGAGCGTCTTTAGAACAATTTCTCTTTACCCTCATAATGTGACCCTTTGGGATATTTCGAAGCCATAACGGATGGTGACCACTCGAGATGGGTAGGTAAGTGTTCCTATCAGTTTTTTTTAAGTAAACTTTTGTTTCTAATTTATCGTTCACCCGATAGATTGTGACATCCAAAAAATGTATTTCTTCTTTATGCCAATCTGAAGTAAGCTTGATATTGTTGCTGTTGCTATTATTATTCAATGCCTGTATAAATGCTACTAATTAGGGATGAGCTATGAGTTCGAGTCGAACTCATGTTCGAGTCGAACTCATGTTCGACTCGAACATTGGCTGTTCGCAAGTTCGTCAAACAGCGAACAATTTGAGGTGTTCGCGGCAAATTCGAATGCCACGGAACACCCTTTAAAAGTCTATGGGAGAAATCAAAAGTGCTAATTTTAAAGGCTTATTGCAAGTTATTGTCATAAAAAGTGTTTGGGGACCTGGGTCCTGCCCCAGGGGACATGGATCAATGCAAAAGAAAGTTTTAAAAATGGCCGTTTTTTCAGGAGCAGTGATTTTAATAATGCTTAAAGTCAAACAATAAAAGTGTAATATCCCTTCAAATTTCGTAGCTGGGGGGTGTCTATAGTATGCCTGTAAAGGGGCGCAGTCTGACAGCAAAATGACATTTCGAAGGAAAAAACCCATTTAAAACTACTCGCGGGTATTGCATTGCCGAAAATACACATAGAAGTTCATTGATAAAAACGGCATGGGAATTCCCCACAGGGGAACCCCGAACCAAAATTAAAAAAAAAAAATGACGTGGGAGTCCCCCTAAATTTCATACCAGGCCCTTCAGGTCTGGTATGGATATTAAGGGGAACCCCGGACAAAATTAAAAAAAAAAATGACGTGGGGTTCCCCCTAAATTCCATACCAGACCCTTCAGGTCTGGTATGGATTTTAAGGGGAACCCCACGCCAAAAAAAAAAAATGGTGTGGGGTCCCCCCAAAAATCCATACCAGACCCTTATCCGAGCACGCAACCTGGCAGGCCGCAGGAAAAGAGGGGGGACGAGAGTGCGGCCCCCCCTCCTGAACCATACCAGGCCACATGCCCTCAACATTGGGAGGGTGCTTTGGGGTAGCCCCCCAAAACACCTTGTCCCCATGTTAATGAGGACAAGGGCCTCATCCCCAC
Organism: Aquarana catesbeiana; assembly: GCF_042186555.1. Lineage (NCBI taxonomy): Eukaryota > Metazoa > Chordata > Amphibia > Anura > Ranidae > Aquarana > Aquarana catesbeiana. Next base: position 212,237,177 of record NC_133336.1, read on the forward strand.
AACCCTGGCCGGTGGTTGTGGGGGTCTGCAGGCGGGGGGCTTATCGGAATCTGGAAGCCCCCTTTAACAAGGGGACCCCCAGATCCCGCCCCCCCCTGTGTGAAATGGTAGGGGGGTACTTACCCCTACCATTTCACTAAAAAACTGTCAAAAATGTTAAAAATGACAAGAGACAGTTTTTGACAATTCCTTTATTTAAATGCTTTTTCTTTCTTCTATCTTCCTTCATCTTCTTCTTCTGGTTCTTCTGGCTCTTCTGGTTCTTCCTCCGGCATTCCCGTCCAGCATCTCCTCCGCGGCGTCTTCTATCTTCTTCTCCTCGGGCCGCTCAGCACCCATGGCATGGGGGGAGGCTCCCGCTCTTCTCTTCATCTTCTTCTTCATCTTCTTTTCTTCTTGTCTTCTTCATTTTCTTCTCCGGGCCGCTTCGCATCCATGCTGGCATGGAGGGAGGCTCCCGCTGTGTGACGGCGTCTTAAATAATGGGGGCGGGGCCACCCGGTGACCCCGCCCCCTCTGACGCACGGGACATGACGGGACTTTACTGTGGCATTCCCCGTGATGTCACAGGGAAGTCCCATCAAGTCACTGTGCGTCAGAGGGGGGCGGGGTCACCGAGTGGCCCCACCCCCCATTATTTAAGAACCGTCAGACGAGGAGACGCCGTCACACAGCGGGAGCCTCCCTCCATGCCAGCATGGGTGCGGAGCGGCCCCGAGAAGAAAATGAAGAAGAGAAGAAGGAAGAAAAGAAGGTGAAGAAGAAGATGAAGAGAAGAGCGGGAGCCTCCCCCATGCCATGGGTGCGGAGCGGCCCGAGGAGAAGAAGATAGAAGATGCCGCGGAGGAGATGCTGGATGAGAACGCCGGAGGAAGAACCAGAAGAGCCAGAAGAACCAGAAGAAGAAGATGAAGGAAGATAGAAGAAGCATTTAAATAAAGGAATTGTCAAAAACCGTCTCTTGTCATTTTTATCATTTTTGACAGTTTTTTAGTCAAATGGTAGGGGTAAGTACCCCCTTACCATTTCACACAGGGGGGACAGGATCTGGGGGTCCCCTTGTTAAAGGGGGCTTCCAGATTCCAATAAGCCCCCCGCCCGCAGACCCCCACAACCACTGGCCAGGGTTGTGGGGATGAGGCCCTTGTCCTCATCAACATGGGGACAAGGTGTTTTGGGGGGCTTCCCCAAAGCACCCTCCCAATGTTGAGGGCATGTGGCCTGGTATGGTTCAGGAGGGGGGGCCACACTCTCGCCCCCCCTTTTCCTGCGGCCTGCCAGGTTGCTACTCGGATAAGGGTCTGGTATGGATTTTTGGGGGGACCCCACAGCGTTTTTTGTTTTTTTTTGGCGCGGGGTTCCCCTTAAAATCCATACCAGACCTGAAGGGTTTGGTATGGAATTTAGGGGGAACCCCACGTGATTTTTAAAAAAAATTTGGCCGGGGTTCCCCTTAATATCCATACCAGACCTGAAGGGTTTGGTATGGAATTTAGGGGGAACCCCACGTGATTTTTTAAAAAAATTTTGGCCGGGGTTCCCCTTAATATCCATACCAGACCTGAAGGGCCTGGTATGGAATTTAGTGGGACTCCCACGTCATTTTTTTTTTAAATTTTGGTTTGGGGTTCCCCTGTGGGGAATTCCCATGCCGTTTTTATCAATGAACTTCTATGTGTATTGTCGGCAATGCAATAGCCGCAAGTAGTTTTAAATGGGTTTTTTCCTTCGAAATGTCATTTTTGCTGTCAGACTGTTCTAAACACGGGAAACATGCGCCCCTTTACAGGCATACTATAGACACCCCCCAGCTACGAAATTTAAAGGGATATTACACTTTTATTGTTTGACTTTAAGCATTATTAAAATCACCGCTTCTGAAAAAACGGCCGTTTTTAAAACTTTTTTTTCCATTGATACATGTCCCCTGGGGCAGGACAAAGTCCCAGGACAATTACAATACCCCATATTGGAAAAATCAACATCTACAACGGACGAAAGACCATACTCAAAGGAAGAAAGTATTGGGGCTGCAGGGAAGGATTTAGGGCCCAAAAAAAGAAGAAGAGAGTCGGAGTAGTGGGCATCTTCAATTTGACCAGTAAGCAACTAACACATAAAGAAATGAACATTCTGAAATCTAGGTCTACAGTGTGGTTTGAAAAAAACAATGAACAAATTTGATGTCTTCATTGACATCCACAAGTATATTAGGAACTTAAACATCAAAAAATATTTTTTGTACCCCTAATATGACAACTGCGGCTCAAAAGCCCGGTGGGGTGGTCAATAGTGGCCTCAAAAACAAGTCTCTGTTTAACCCCCTCAATAACCCCAACCATCAAGTGGAGGTGTTTAAGGCACTAATTTTACGAGACTTAGAACATCTTAAACCTAATAAACAGATGAATATCAGACACATTAGTGAGGGGATCACTATGTTGGAAGAACAAAAGGATATTATTATAAGACCAGCAGACAAGGGGGGTGGGGTGGTAATACTCCCAAAAGAGTTTTATCATAACCAGATTATGGATATGCTCTCAGATGAAGCAACATATAAACGTCTGGATAGTGATCCCACCCAGCCTTATAGGGATGAATTGGGCATTTTGGTAAACATGGGATCAAGAAGCAGTGTTCTAACGGATAAAGAAAAAAGGTCCTGCTACCTTCCAGTAGCCGGATCCCTACGCTGTACACCTTGCCAAAAATCCACAAAGACCCCTCTAACCCTCCGGCAAGACCTATTGTCAACAGCATTGACTCGGTCTCCTCCAGAATGGGCCAGTATTTGGACCGTTTCTTGCAAAAGAGTGTCATAAATACTCGCTCATATATAAGGGACACCAAGATTTTTTTAAATTGTTTTCAGAATGTAAGTTTGATAGGAAGAGAGCAGATAATTTTGGTTACAGCCGATGTTTCCTCTCTTTATTCCATCATACAACATGATGATGCCCTATTGGCACTTAACTGGGCCCTGAGCCAAAGAGAAGACCTCCTCCATAGCCAAAAGATTTTTCTTAGGAATGTCCTGGATTTCTGCCTTAGTCACAATTATTTTTGGTATGACGGTGCATTCTACTCACAACAAATAGGCGTTGAGATGGTCGCGAAATTCGCGCCCAGCATCGCCTATTTGTTTATGGCGGAATGGGAGGATAAGACCATTTTTAGAGAACAAAGGCCGGAACTAATATTCTACAAGCATTTCATTGACGACCTGTTCTTCATTTGGGATGGCACATCCGATTCATTAGAAGCATTTATACAGGCATTGAATAATAATAGCAACAATATCAAGCTTACTTCAGATTGGCATAAAGAAGAAATAAACTTTTTGGATGTCACCATCTATCGGGTGAACGATAAATTAGAAACAAAAGTTTACTTAAAAAAACTGATAGGAACACTTACCTACCCATCTTGAGTGGTCACCATCCGTTATGGCTTTGAAATATCCCGAAGGGTCAGATTATGAGGGTAAAGAGAAATTGTTCTGAAGACGCTCAGTTCCTGGCCCAATCTAAGGTCCTTACAGAGAGATTTGAAGCCAGAGGATATGAACCGGAGAAATTGAAGAAGGTGGTCGAAGAAGTGGCAACAATTCCTAGGACCACATGCTTGCAAGAAACATGCCCAGCAGGATCTGAAGTATCATCAACAGATAAGAATCGCAATAAAGAATGGGGTTTTATTTCTCAATTCCATACTCAATATAAGGAAGCTGAGGAAATTTTTAGAAGACATTAGCATATACTTTTGATGGACAAGAAACTCACCACTGTACTACCTTCTGCACACCAGTTTATCTATAGGAAAACCAAGAGTTTTGGGGACAGGGTAGTAAAAAAAGTGATTGACCCCCCTAAGCGCCCTCCGACATTTTGAGATCGCAGCGGCTTCTTTGCATGCAGGAAATGTAAAGCCTGCAGAGAGGTATCTAGACCTCTTAGAGGCATCGACAACTTCAATTCCCCGGTTAATAATCGCAACTTTGATATCAAGCAATTCATCACATGCAACAGCACTTTTGTAGTATATGCATTAAAATGCCCATGCAGTCCAATTTATATAGGCCGCACGAAAAGACTATTACGTGTGAGAATAGCCGAACACATACACAATATCAAAATAGGTTATAAGGATCACAATGTTTCACTGCATTTTAAATTAAAACATAACAGGGATCCGACAGGATTAGAATTTTGGGGGGTGGAACACCTCCAATCCTATTGGAGAGGTATAAATCGCATCCGCGAGTTATCCAAACGTGAAACCCAATGGATTTATTCTGTGGATGTGATTTCTCCCAAGGGCCTCAACATAGAACTTGATATCAATTGTTTCATTAGCGATACATAGTCACATTCCATGTTTTTTTCATTTCCAATTTTTCATTTTAATTTTTATTTAAAAAAAAGATTTTAATATTTGTTTTTTATTCTATTATGGCTATTCTTGGATTCACAAATATATTCATTGAGTGCAATTTATTGAATGCAATCTAGATATATTACTTTATCCATTTTGGGTTCTATTTAGATGTACAAGGTTTTATCATCTATTTGGACTTTGGATACAACTCAGCATTTGGGTTTTTAGTATACATAGTTTAATATATTTAAAATTGCTATGCAGTTACACTATTACCAATTATGTAATTATACGGAAATAGTTATTGTATGATGCAAAATCGCTATGCAGTTTTATAATTGCTAATTATTATACTATGTGTGTGAATATATACACAATTTTTAATGAATACCTATGGTTTCTATCCCTTCAGTAGCTGTGCTGAAGATTTATGTTCTCGGCATACATACTGAGTGACTATAGGTATTTTAGGCACTTGTTTACATGTATGGTGTCATCTTCCACTATAATCCGGTAATTGACACGCTCAGCACGGTCCATAGGAGCGGATACGCCGAAGTGAGCCGCTTCATCCACTGCTGACAGTACTCAGCACATGGGCGGGGATTTTGTCTATTGTCTCCGGCGATTGGTCGTTGCGCCTGTCACATATATAAATACCGGCTGCTCATCTGGTGTGTCACACCCTCAGAAGAAGTCCCGGAAGGGATGAAACGTCATGGACGTGACGCACCGGAAGTGACGCATGCGCTCCAACGACCAGGGTGGAATTAGGAAGCGTGTGGCTGTAGTCTCAAACAGTGAGCGCTCCTGACATCTTTTCCGATTGGAGGGCGCAACAGGCACAGTGCACTTTTCTATTTTTGCTCTTTTTTAATGATTCTCTGGTACGCATGTTATTTAAGGGGATATTTGGATGTTTTAATAAAGTGTTTTAGCAATGTCACACTATGTGGACATTTCATTTCTCCAACATATCTTATTGGAGCTACCAAGAGTAAGACTGACATCTGGTGGTCGTTTGGAAAGTGGTGCAGACCTACTATTACTCAAGGCTCATATTGGTTGGATTTCTGGTGAGTGCGTTTTCATTGGGGTTCCCAGCACGTGGTGTATCACTTGGTGAAAGGAATAACTACCCTCACAGAATACAGCAATATCCATTAGTAGGACTCTTACCACCTGTTCCATTTGAACTCAAGGAACTTAATTGAGACGTGGACCCTAATAATTTGAGGCATACAGCACTGCTGCAATACTGAAAAAACTTTTTTTGTTTAATTTATTCTTTATTGCCTTACATATTACATGTTATTTAAGTAGCTGTTATTTATTTATTAATTTGAATACATACAACATGGTAAAAAGTCATTCACCACAAAGGGGGTCACCCTTACACTGAAGGACTTCTACAACTGCTCCTCAGACTTTGTAGTTTATGGACTTACCTGCCCTTGTGGCCTACTATACGTAGGTCCCACTATACGAGCTCTCAGGACTAGGGATGAGCTTCGAGTTCGAGTCGAACTCATGTTCGACTCGAACATTAGCTGTTCGCAAGTTCGCCGAACATCGAACAATTTGGGGTGTTCGCGGCAAATTCGAATGCCGCGGAACACCCTTTAAAAGTCTATGGAAGAAATCAAAAGTGCTAATTTTAAAGGCTTATATGCAAGTTATTGTCATAAAAAGTGTTTGGGGACCCGGGTCCTGCCCCAGGGGACATGTATCAATGCAAAAAAAAGTTTTAAAAACGGACGTTTTTTCAGGAGCAGTGATTTTAATAATGCTTAAAGTCAAACAATAAAAGTGTAATATCCCTTTAAATTTCGTACCTGGGGGGTGTCTATAGTATGCCTGTAAAGGGGCGCATGTTTCCCGTGTTTAGAACAGTCTGACAGCAAAATGACATTTCGAAGGAAAAAACTCATTTAAAACTACCCGCGGCTATTAATGAATTGCCGGTCCGACAATACACATAAAAGTTCATTGATAAAAACGGCATGGGAATTCCCCACAGGGAAACCCCGAACCAAAATAAAAAAAAAAAAAATGACGTGGGGGGTCCCCCTAAATTCCATACCAGGCCCTTCAGGTCTGGTATGGATATTAAGGGGAACCCCGGCCAAAATTAAAAAAAAAAATGACGTGGGGTTCCCCCTAAATTCCATACCAGACCCTTCAGGTCTGGTATGGATTTTAAGGGGAACCCCGCGCCAAAAAAAAAAAAAAAAACGGCGTGGGGTTCCCCCAAAAATCCATACCAGACCCTTATCCGAGCATGCAACCTGGCAGGCCGCAGGAAAAGAGGGGGGGGACGAGAGTGCGCCCCCCCCCCTCCTGAACCGTACCAGGCCACATGCCCTCAACATTGGGAGGGTGCTTTGGGGTAGCCCCCCAAAACACCTTGTCCCCATGTTGATGAGGACAAGGGCCTCATCCCCACAACCGTGGCCGGTGGTTGTGGGGGTCTGCGGGCGGGGGGCTTATCGGAATCTGGAAGCCCCCTTTAACAAGGAGACCCCCAGATCCCGGCCCCCCCCTGTGTGAAATGGTAAGGGGGTACTTACCCCTACCATTTCACTAAAAAACTGTCAAAATAGTTAAAAATGACAAGAGACAGTTTTTGACAATTCCTTTATTTAAATGCTTCTTCTATCTTCCTTCATCTTCTTCTTCTGGTTCTTCTGGCTCTTCTGGTTCTTCCTCGGGCGTTCTCGTCCAGCATCTTCTCCGCGGCGTCTTCTATCTTCTTCTCCTCGGGCCGCTCCGCACCCATGGCATGAGGGGAGGCTCCCGCTCTTCTCTTCATCTTCTTCTTCATCCTCTTCTCTTCTTCATCTTCTTCATCTTCATCTTCTCTTCTTTTCTTCTCCGGGCCGCTCCGCATCCATGCATGAAGGGAGGCTCCCGCTGTGTGACGGCGTCTCCTCGTCTGACAGTTCTTAAATAACGGGGGGCGGGGCCACCCGGTGACCCCGCCCCCCTCTGACGCACGGTGACTTGACAGGACTTCCCTGTGACGTCACGGGGAATGCCACAGGGAAGACCCGTCATGTCCCGTGCGTCAGAGGGGGGCGGGGTCACCGGGTGGCCCCGCCCCCCGTTATTTAAGAACTGTCAGACGAGGAGACGCCGTCACACAGCGGGAGCCTCCCTCCATGCATGGATGCGGAGCGGCCCGGAGAAGAAAAGAAGAGAAGATGAAGATGAAGAAGATGAAGAAGAGAAGAGGATGAAGAAGAAGATGAAGAGAAGAGCGGGAGCCTCCCCTCATGCCATGGGTGCGGAGCGGCCCGAGGAGAAGAAGATAGAAGACGCCACGGAGAAGATGCTGGACGAGAACGCCGGAGGAAGAACCAGAAGAGCCAGAAGAACCAGAAGAAGAAGAAGATGAAGGAAGATAGAAGAAGCATTTAAATAAAGGAATTGTCAAAAACTGTCTCTTGTCATTTTTAACTATTTTGACAGTTTTTTAGTGAAATGGTAGGGGTAAGTACCCCCTTACCATTTCACACAGGGGGGGGCCGGGATCTGGGGGTCCCCTTGTTAAAGGGGGCTTCCAGATTCCGATAAGCCCCCCGCCCGCAGACCCCCACAACCACCGGCCACGGTTGTGGGGATGAGGCCCTTGTCCTCATCAACATGGGGACAAGGTGTTTTGGGGGGCTACCCCAAAGCACCCTCCCAATGTTGAGGGCATGTGGCCTGGTACGGTTCAGGAGGGGGGGGGGCCGCACTCTCGTCCCCCCCTCTTTTCCTGCGGCCTGCCAGGTTGCGTGCTCGGATAAGGGTCTGGTATGGATTTTTGGGGGAACCCCACGCCGTTTTTTTTTTTTTTTTTGGCGCGGGGTTCCCCTTAAAATCCATACCAGACCTAAAGGGTCTGGTATGGAATTTAGGGGGAACCCCACGTCATTTTTTTTTTTAAATTTTGGCCGGGGTTCCCCTTAATATCCATACCAGACCTGAAGGGCCTGGTATGGAATTTAGGGGGACCCCCCCATGTCATTTTTTTTTTTTTTAATTTTGGTTCGGGTTTCCCTGTGGGGAATTCCCATGCCGTTTTTATCAATGAACTTCTATGTGTATTGTCGGCAATGCAATTGCCGCGGGTAGTTTTACATTTGTTTTTTCCTTCCAAATGTCATTTTGCTGTCAGACTGTTCTAAACACAGGAAACATGCGCCCCTTTACAGGCATACTATAGACACCCCCCAGGTACGAAATTTAAAGGGATATTACACTTTTATTGTTTGACTTTAAGCATTATTAAAATCACTGCTCCTGAAAAAACGGCCGTTTTTAAAACTTTTTTTTGCATTGATCCATGTCCCCTGGGGCAGGACTCGGGTCCCCAAACACTTTTTATGACAATAACTTGCATATAAGCCTTTAAAATTAGCACTTTTGATTATTCATGTTCGTGTCCCATAGACTTTAACGGTGTTCGCGTGTTCGAGCGAACTTTTTTCCTGTTCGCATGTTCTGGTGCGAACCGAACAGGGGGGTGTTCGGCTCATCCCTACTCAGGACCAGGTTTGGGGAGCATAGGAGGTCAATTGAAAGTGGCATTGACCCATTAAAGGTGGCCAACAGTGTGCCTAAACATTTTACCCAAGCCCACCAACAATCCACGAAAGGGCTTCAAGTTTGGGTGATTGAACAAATCCCCAATTCTCTTCCAGTTGCAGAGCAATTAAAAAAAACTGCGCTAGAGAAACTTACTGGATTAATCACTTAGATGTCCTTTCAGCTGGTGAAATGAATGAAGGTATAGAAATTTCCACCATCATATAAACCCACCTTTCATCTTTGTTAGTATACTTCTGCCTATCTTTGTTTCTTTTTTTAATTATATCTCTTATATATACATGTTTTTATGGTACTAATTTCCATATTAATACATTTGGTAAATGCATATACATATGCGTTTTATTACCACATTTTATCCCAGCATATTGCGAGCTATTATATTATCCCACTTAATTATTTATATCATATATGTTTTGTATGTAGACCCATTCTGTCGTATATATTTATCATTTTCAGCATGCGTACCGCCTGCCAATTTATGTACGTCTATGTTTAATAATGTTATCGTTTTATTTATATATCCCTACATATGTTATATAATTTTCATTGTTTTTATGGATACTTCCCATGCGTGCGCATTGGTGCTCTGTGGGTTTAGCTTGTCCTCCTCTTTCCGTTTTTCATATCCAGCATATATAACAGTTTTTATTTTACTACTTTATATATGTCCATTAGTTAATTTAGACTATATATACATATTTTTCTTCCCTACCAGTATTATATATATATACTCAGTCCAGACCAGCATACTATATCCATATTTTTTATTTGCATATTATAGTATTATAGTATTTACATCGTAATTTGGTTAGTCTACTAATTTCACTATCACTTCCAACCTCCCCCTCATTGACTCATCCAGCTCCGCCCTTGTGTCTTTTTTCTTCATTCAATCCCTCTCTATGGTATTCAGACTTTGTCTGCTGAGGAAGGAACATGACTTGCAGACCATCCAAGTGCGCACGCTCATGAAACGCATCCATTTTTGATAATGTCGTCCCCCTGTTATTATTATTGTTATTATTATATGAGATTTATATAGCGCCAACAGTTTACTCAGCGCTTTACAATGTATAAGGGGGACAACACAATTACAGTACAGTTCAATACAAAAGGTACAGGAGGGCCCTGCTCGTAGAGCTTACATTCTAAAGGGAGGGGGTGGTGGTACAAAAGGTAATAGCTGCAAAGAATAATTTGATGGGGGTGGCTCAGGGACAGTTATGTGGGTGTGGGATAGGCTTCCCTGAATAAATGAGTTTTCAAGGATCTCCTAAAGGTGGACAGGGTAGGGGCTGTTGCCAGCCATCCACTGTGTTCCAAACCTCGTTCTGAGGCCGCTCTTCCGGAGTCTGCGTTTACATCATTCAGAAGATCCCCGGTCATCGTACACAGCACAGATCTTGTCACAGGATGTGGGAACGTCATCTCAACTTTCTAATACCATGCTTTTCATTTTTATACTACATGTGAGTTGATTATATGTTGTCTATTAAATTGATTTTTTAAAAAAATGACTGCACCCAGAGGCACCACTCCACTTGTGCTTTTTTTCAGCTCTTTGGAATATGATTTCTTCCCTAAATTGATGGCAGCCTTGTGTGCTTCCTGTGGACATTTTTTTCCCTCTCCCAATACCACTACATAGCTGATTTGCCTGTGTATGCCAGATGGACTATATTGTCAATTACTAGCAGATTTGTATTGGGAAATGGCTAGACTCTTCTGGCCTGCTTTAGTAGATCTTCCAACCCTGGGTACCTATTTAAGAAATACTGCATCACCAAATTGAGGACATGTGCCAGGCATGGCACATGTGTCAACTTTCCCTGTCTAAGGGCAGACAGGAGGTTTGTGTCATTATCACACACCACCATTCCTGGCTCCAGCTGGCATGGCATGAACCACCTCTGGGTCTGCCCCTGTAAAGCTGCAGGAATCTCTGCTGTGGTGTGGTTCCTGTCCCCTAGACACATCAGCTGAAGCACTGCATGGCACCTTTTAGCCTGACTCATTGAATAGCTCATTGAAAGACTAAGGGGGTAATTGTGGTTCACAGGACAATTCAGCAGAAGAGGGCATGGAGGAGGAGGAGGGGATGGAGCTGACAAATCTCTCTTCATCACCACTAGTTGTGTGAAGATTTGGCAGTACAACAAGCTGCAGCACTGAGCACTGTCCTGGAGCATCCTTCCAAGTTGCAAGCAGCGTTACCCAGTGTGCTGTGAACAAAATATATCGTCCCTGAGCATGCTTGCTGGACCATGTTTCAGCGGTAATGTGGACTTTGCAGCTAATTGCCTTGCCCAATGATGCCACAACACTGCCTTCCACATGATGGTACAGAGCTGGAATGGGCTTATGTGAAAATAAATAGCGACTGGGAATTTGTGGTACAGCACATTCTGCAAATTCACAGGGGGACAGAATCCACCAGACAGAAAAACAGGAGTTGTAAAGCCAGATTTGACAAGCTTGCATTTAGATGCTGGGCATGTGGGTGGCAGTGGCTATTTTTCTTTGCTGCAGCAGATGGGGCAGAGAAATTTTCTTACTATAGTCTACAGCTGGTGGTGTGCTATTGGCAGATGTGCTGCAAGGACCTGGGACACCCTGTGCTATACCATCATCCCTGTCCGTGGAGACTGCTGAGAAGTCATAAGGTATAGCAGGGGTAGAATGAGGTGAGGAGTGAGAAGCAGCAGCATTGTGTCCCTATTGTGTGGCTTTCAGGTGCTCTTGCCAATGGGCTGAGTGGTAGGAAGTTAAATGCCTTGTCAAGCATGTGGTACCCAAGTGGCTGGTGTTTTTTCCCCGCTTGAGACAAAGTTACAAATTGCAACAGTGAACGGCTGCACATGTGCTAAAAAAAGGGCCAGACAGCTGAGCTGTGGGAAGTGGGGCGGGAGATAACAGCTCCACAATGATGGAATAGGGTGGCTGATATCTACTCTTCCATGATGGCTGCCTTGTTGGGGTTGTGCCTCACCCTCACTTTTTTCCTCTGCTCTATCCAGCACCCAAGTTGCGTCAGTGACATTATCATAATCTCCTCCATCCTCATTATCACTGGAGACAACTTGGCAATATGCTGCAGCTGGGGGAACATGACTGCCAATTCCTGTACCAGTGTTCTCCCCTCTCTGTAGGCTCATGTTCCTTCCTTCTCCAACCTCAGAACCATCATCTGAATCAAGTAATGGCTGTGCATTGTCAAGGAGCAAGTGGCTGATGCTGTGTTAAAATAACTCAGCTGACTCCTCCATGCCTGATGCTGGGGCTATGGCAGGAGTAATTTAGCCACTCTGGCAGCTGCAGTGGACTGCGCACTAGTCTCTTCTTGGGTGACTGAGGATGGTTTAGTAAGCCAGTATAAAATATACTGCATTAAACGCGCAGTACCGCATTGCAATATACTGTGTTAAACGTGCATTAACGCACACAGAGATATACTGTGTTAAACATGCACTAATGCACTGAAATAGACTGTGTTAAATGTGCACTAAAATATACTGCATTAAATGTGCACTAACACACTGAAATATATGGCTTTAAACGTGCACTAATGCATTGAACTATACTGCGTTAAACATCACATAATGCACTAAAATATACTGCATTAAATGTGCAGTAATGCACTGAACTTTACTGCAGTAAACCTGCCCTGACAATATAAACTGACACTAATGTAAAAATGAATGGTCACTTCACTCACACTGACTGAACTATCACTAGATTCACACTAAACTGATACTCTACACTGACAATAGAAGCACAATAGCACACCAACTCGCTAGCAGCACTGAACAGAGCCCTGTTCTCTCTCCACGCCAATATCACACTGCAAATGGTCGCTTTTGAAAGAATACGTTTATAGTGTGGGGTGGGACTAAGAGCAATGAGCCATGATTGGATAGAGTCCTCATGACAGCATCCAATCATGGCTCTGACAGTGCTCTGTGCCCTGATTGGGCAAAGCTTTCATTGCTTCAGCCAGTCAGGGCTCCCAATGCACCGTGCAGTGGCTCAGTTAATTGTGGTCATTCGGCGGGGCGAACAAATGGTCAAACGTCCCAATAATGTGGGTGTGCATCGAACGGGTGAACAGACAATGTTTGGCCCAAACTCATGCTCAGGCTGAACCGTTCGCCCATGCCTGCTGATACCTTTACCATTAAACCAGACATTAAAAAAGGATGGGGAAAGAAGGAAAGTCAGAGAAACGAGAGGAAAAAAGGCATAAGAAAAAGAGAGGTTGCGGGTAATCTCAATAAACATAGGATCTTATATGTTAGAGAAGGTGGTCAAATCTGGATGGGAATAATTAATCCTAGGATGCCAAGTCTGGAATAACATCAGAGTCCACCAAGATGGCTGTCGACTTTTCATTAATTATAATGTCATTCATGCAGTGTTTAACTACATCACAGCTAAGGGTAGGAGGTTTCCAAGCCCTGGCAATGGTTAATTTAGTAGCTGTAAAAAGGTGGGAAGCCAATTGGTGTTCTGAACAAAAGGGAAAGTTGATTGGTTTAAGAAGTAGAGCCTTTACAGAAATCTTGAAGCTCTTCAGGGAATTTCAATCTTGCTGAGCACCCCTCTTTCCACCCAATGAGACATGTGGGAATCTAATGAGAGAAAGAGCTGGAAACACACTGCTCAAAGCCAACTGTGAGGATCTGATGAGCTGCTGAAGAGATTTGGGTGCCTGCCTGGTCTGCAGCCAGGGACATCCAATGGAAACAAAGAAGAATGGCGGGACAAAAATAAAAAAAAAATATTGAAAGTCCCTAAAATCAAGTGAACATTACATACATCAATCCAAAAAAGGTGCTCAGTGGATGCGTTTCACACAGACGTGCTGGCAAACCTCAGTTGCATTGTATATTCTGTTTTCGCATCTGTTCCAAGAGGGGTCGGAGGAGACTCCTTCTCTTTAATGTCTCCTGCGACAAAATCCGCAAAGATCTGGTGGTCTGCACCTTCACATTTCAGCGGAGGCCCGACCCCCAGGCTTCTCCATATTTGTGCTTCATCTTCATAATTGTGGAACCTCACTATTTTTTCTCTTGGGGTTTTAAATGGGGTACCATTTGATCTTTTAATCCTGTGTACCCTTTCAAATTTTAATGGTTCTAATGTTCATCTGCTCCGCCGCGGGTCAAAAATCCTTCTCATTGTTTTCATAAAATTTTCACTCTGTGTTATTTCTGGTACCCCACTAATCCTCAGGTTTTTCCTCCTGTTACAGTTCTCTTAAACCTCTATTTCTTTTCTCGGACATCACGGGACACAGAGCCACAGTAATTACTGATGGGTTATAGGGTATCACTAGGTATTGGACACTGGTCACACCCTAATCAGGAAGTTCAACCCCCTATATAACCCCTCCCCTTCCAGGGATACCTCAGTTTTTACGCCAGTGTCTTAGGTGTTGAACTTGCAAAGATGTCCTGTGCTGAAGCTCCAAAGGGAATATCCTAAGATCCTATACTGGGGCAAGCCAGGCAACCGGATCCATTCAAAGTGTCTTTTCATGGCCGAATTGGATGGTACCTGGGCCTCGTGTCCGAAGAAACAAGGTTTTACCTGTAACGCTTCTCTTTTTAGAGAGCTGGACCCGCGGATCAGAAAATGGCTTTAAACCTCCTAATTTCTGGCGTGGTGCTTTACAGGGCCAGAACTGAAGGATCCCCCTACTGATGGGGGCCCCAGTCTCTGACGGTTTTTCACAAACGGAGCCCACCGTGAGAGGCGAAGGTTGGGTCTGTGCAAACTGAACCCTGCGGCTGGATAAGGTAAGAGGAGATTCCACAGAATTTTAATTCTAGTGGCTCTTCTCCTTTAAGGTAAATGCATGCTGTGCCTATTGTGACCACCGGGGGCTGCCAAGAGCACAAACCTTCTCATGCTTGATTCTGTCTCAGCGTCCGCTGAGCTCCAAAGGTAAGATGGTGGGGGGTTTTCTCTGCTGGGATGGTTCCCCCAGGCTAGGGAGAGGCTCAGGTATGCTGTAAGGCGGGTGAGACCGCACTGTCACAGCTGCTGCCGCCACCGAAGCCGCATTGCTATGCAGGGCCCATCACTGCCGGCCTCCTCCTTATTCCCCCACCCCCAGCCTTCCTTCAGGCTTGTCAGGAAGGGTCGGCTCGTGCGGGAAGCGCTCGTTTTTCAAAAACGAGGGGGGGGAGGGGGGGCGGGGCGTCAGCACAGCGTCAGCATGCTCAGATGCCCACAGTGCCAGAAAGCATGGCTATTTAAAGCACACTGTACAGGTGCTCTGAGCCTTGGAGGGACACAGAGCTGACAGTCGCATGTAAGGTGGGACACAGGCATTCCCCTAGGCTGCATTTACTAAAGAACACCGGACTGGGCATTTGGTAGCAAGGCTTTTAGCCAGACTACATCGCTCAGCAGTCAGTGTTTGCTTTTGATACCTCACACCTTGTTGCTTTGCACTATGGGTAGAAGAGGTTCAAGCACCCCAAGAACCAGAGGCACTAGGGGGTCTCGTTCAGGTTCTGAGGACCCCCTGTCTGCTACACCATCCCCTCCTGAGGGACCAGGGGCAGCTGGACAGGGAGAGCCATTGGGGTTAGGGGCTACATCTGCTGCCGGCACTTCAGCCCCTGTGTACATTACACAAGAAGTTTTTTCCTCAACCATTACTGGATTAGAGAAAAGACTAATGGCCGTGATTACATCTTCACTGAGTGGAAGAAAATGCACAAGGCCTTCCTCTGCTCCCCAAGACCCTCAGTCAGAGAAGCTCTGGGTTAAAGGAGATGAATCCCTTTCAGAGGATCGGGATGGGATGGATGATTCCTCTTCGGAGGAATCAGGTGGAGAGGGACTCTCTGCGACTTCCCAAGAGGAGAAAGTCTTAGTGCAGATCCTCACTGGATTGGTCCGCTCCACATTTAAGTTGCCCTTACCTGAAACTGTTACAGAAGCCTCTTCTGCTTTGGGGTCACTGAAACCTTTCCAAGCAGCACATGCTTTTCCTGTTCATAATTTACTTGAAAAGCTGCTTTATTCTGAGTGGGATCACCCAGATAAGCGATTTCTTCCGCCAAAAAAGTTTTCTACACTTTATCCTATGGAAGAAAAATTTATTAAGAGGTGGGGAATACCGGCCATTGATGCGGCCATTTCCTATGTAAATAGTAGTCTGACTTGTCCTGTAGACAACGCTCAGATGCTCAAAGATCCTGTGGATAAAAAGATGGACTTCTTATTGAAAGATGTTTTCTCTTTAGCAGGATCAGTGGCCCAATCTGCAGTAGCAGCGATTGGAGTCTGTCAATACTTAAGAGACCATGTTAAGCAGGTCATCAAAGTATTGCCTGAACAGCAGGCCCAGGGGATTGCTAACCTTCCTGCGGCTTTATGTTATGTTGTTGACGCCATCAGAGATTCTATCGTGCAAACCTCTCGCCTGTCGCTTGGGTTGGTGCATATACGTAGAATCTTATGGTTGAAAAACTGGTCAGCCGAAGCACCATGTAAGAAGCTCCTGGCTGGGTTTCCCTTTTGTGGTGAAAGGTTGTTTGGAGAGGACTTGGATAACTATATCAAGAGGATCTCCTGTGGGAAAAGCACTCTCTTACCTGATAAGAAGAAGAGTAAGTGTCCCTCTTTTAAACGGACTCTTTCCCCAGCGCCAGGGGCATCAGCCTCCAGGCAGTCACGACGGTCTCCTCCGTCTGGGGCAAGAAACAAGAGTCAACCCCAGGGACACAAGAAATCCTGGGGGAAGAAGTCTTCTAGACAAGACACTAAGACCTCTTCATGAAGGGGCGCCCCGCTCGCTCGAGTGTGGGGAAAGACTGCTGCAGCTCTCAGGGCCCTGGCAGAAGGACTTCCAGGACAGATGGGTAATCTCCACGGTAACCTTAGGGTACAGACTGGAGTTCCAAGAATTTCCCTCTCCTCGTTTCCTCAGATCAGGTGTTCCCAGAGAACCAGAAGAGAAGCAGTCGCTCCTTCTAGCGATAAAGCGACTTTTGTCGCAAGAGGTCATTGTGGGGGTTCCCACAAAGGATCAAGGATTGAGACTCTGTTCCAATCTTTTTATGGTCCGAAAACCAAATGGGGACGTCAGACCCATTTTGGATTTAAGAGATCTGAAACGATTCCCAGGGATGCAGTCCTTCCGTTTGGAATCAATTCAGACAGTAATCTCCATCCTGCAGGGAGGAGAATTTCTGACATCAATAGGCATCAGAGATGCAGGCCTACCTGTGCCCATTCTTCCTGCTCAACTGAAGTGTCTGCAGGCAAAGATCACTGCTCTAAGGGAGCTGATTCTGACAGTCAGGACCAAGAAGGGTCTTTCTGCCCGCCTTTGTATAAGGCTGCTGGGGAAGATGGTGGCTTCATTGGAAGCAGTTCCCTATGCGCAGTTCCAAGCAGAACTGTTGCAACACAGTATTCTGTCGACCTGGAACAGGGGGGTGCAGGCATTAGACTTTCCAATGCACCTGTCGCATGCGATGCGTCAGAGCCTCAGTTGATGGCTCATACCCGAAAACCTACAGAAGGGGAGATCCTTCCTACCGGTTGCCTGGGATCCTCTTGCAGGCAGGACGGATGCGTTGGTGATTCCGTGGCATCGGCTCTCACCGATTTATGCATTCCCTCCCATTCTGCTACTGCCATGGCTCCTTCGCAGACTCAGGCAAGAAGGGAAGTCGGCACTTCTGGTGGCCCCCGTTTGGCCCAGAAGAACCTGATAGGCAGAAATAGCAGGGATGATGCTGGGTTCCCGGTGGACCCTACCGATACACCCAGACCTGTTAGCTCAAGGTCCGGTGTTCCAGCCTGCCTTACAAATGCTAGATTTGACGGGTGGGCTATTGAATCCTACATTCTGAAAAGTCGTGGGCTTTCAGGTCCTGTCATATCTACCTTGATCAATGCAAGGAAGCCAGCTTCCAGAAGGATTTATCATAGAGTCTGGAAAGCTTATGTATCCTGGTGTGAATCCAGGGGTTGGCATCCAAGGAAATATGTCATAGGTAGAATTCTGGATTTTCTACAATTAGGATTAGAGATGAAGCTGGCCTTGAGTACCATCAAGGGCCAGGTCTCGGCCTTATCAGTGTTGTTTCAACGGCCGCTTGCTTCGCATTCTCTGATCCAAAACTTTATGCAGGGGGTGATGCATCTTAATCCTCCGGTTAAGGCGCCCCTAAACCCCTGGGACTTGAACTTGGTTCTATCGGTGTTACAAAAACAGCCTTTTGAAACCAATACGTAAGATTCCTTTGGTCTTGCTGACGAGGAAACTAATTTTTCTGGTAGCTATCTCTTCTGCTAGAAGAGTATCAGAAATAGCAGCTCTTTCCTGTAAAGAGCCTCACTTGATTATACACAAGGATAGAGAGGTACTGCGCCCTCATCCTATTTTTTTACCGAAGGTGGTTTCAGATTTTCATCTAAACCAAGACATTGTTCTACCTTTCTTTTTTCCAGATCCCTGTTCTTCGGAAGAAACGTCATTACATTCCTTGGATGTAGTAAGAGCAGTCAAGACCTATCTGGAGGCAACTGCTCAGATTCGCAAGACGGATGTCTTGTTTGTACTGCCAGAGGGTCCCAATAGAGGACAGGCAGCGTCAAAAGCGACCATTTCTAAATGGATTCGACAGTTGATTATTCAAGCTTACGGTTTCAGATCAAGGCACATTCCACAAGGGCTATTGGTGCTTCTTGGGCAGTGCATCACCAGGCCTCTATGGCTCAGATCTGCAAGGTCGCAACCTGGTCTTCAGTTCATACATTCACCAGATTTTATCAGGTGGATGTGAGAAGGCATGAGGATATCGCCTTTGGGCGTAGTGTGCTGCAGACAGTGGTACAGGGTCCTCAGGTCTGATAGCACCCTACCGGGTTGTGATCCCCCCCTCAGTTGGCATTGCTTTGGAACATCCCATCAGTAATTACTGTGGCTCTGTGTCCCATGATGTCCGAGAAAAGAAAATAGGATTTTTTATTACAGCTTACCCGTAAAATCCTTTTCTTTCGACGGACATCACGGGACACAGAGGTCCCGCCCCTGTTCTAATACACCTATATTGCTTTGCTACAAAACTGAGGTATCCCTGGAAGGGGAGGGGTTATATAGGGGGTTGAACGTCCTGATTAGGGTGTGACCAGTGTCCAATACCTAGTGATACCCTATAACCCATCAGTAATTACTGTGGCTCTGTGTCCCGTGATGTCCGTCGAAAGAAAAGGATTTTACAGGTAAGCTGTAATAAAAAATCCTATTTTTATATGCCATGTTCCCCTGTTCTAATTGTAAGTTTTTCATTACATTTTTTAACTCTTTTACTACTTGTTTATGAATATCCAATCTTCTTTCTGTATCTTCTACCCGTGACAATAGGCTGGGTAAAAGTTGGCTCAGATCTTTATGTAAAGTTGCCATTTCTGTTTTTAGAGCATTTTCTAACTGCAAACATCTCTGCTATTTCTGTTGTAGCGGTATGTTCACCACTTGGTTACTAGCAATCCAACAATCACCCTGCTGCCAGACCCCCATCTATCATTGAAGACAATGAGCAGTCATTTGTGTAGTTTTGTTGCATTTATTGTGGGATAAACTTGGGTGGGATAAAGGGAGACATGGGATGCCCATAGTACTGAGTGTATGGTGAGACATTATTTAGCAGCATTGACCTTGAACATGATGCGCATCTAGCATCCACAGATTCACAATTTACTTCCTCTGCATACTTCTCTGCAGACTGTTGCTCCTTTTCCTCTGCACTGACCCCTGCAGAATATTTCTTCCACTGACTTCCTTACACTGTTACCGTTCCTCCACTGTAAGCTGCAAGATTACTGTTACTTCACTTCCATTTGAACAAGAAAGAATCACTCTGAATAATTCCAGCTTGCAGACCATAGTGGTGTTGCTTCAAAACATCAATAAGCCAGAGACATACACAGCCTCTCCCCGATGGCCCATTGAGTCTGGTAGCCACACAGTCTTTTGGAAGGTATTACCAGTGTGCTTCACCAGGCCAGAGATACTCGGTACCTCCCCCCTGATGACCTGACACATGGTAATAGGTGGTCCAATGATACCAGCCAGTCCAAGATTGCAAACACTGTGTTCCCTGGCCACAGCATTTCTCACTACTCTCAAAGATCCTCTTATAATTCTTCAGCACTGACCTCCTTCAAAGTACAAGTCCTGTGTTCCCTGGTCACAGCAGCTTGACTTTAGCTCTGCCACTTTCCTCCTGACTCTTTACTGCTACTTCTTCTTCACCAACCTTCATCTGTGTACAAGTCCTGTGTTCCCCGGTCACAGCAGCCCGACACCAGCTCCTTGATGAAGATTCCTATGGCTCGGCGCACAGCAGCCCGACACCAGCTCCTTGATGAAGATTCCTATGGCTCGGCGCACCCCCCACATGGGGATGCCCAGAACAACAACTCAGCACTCCATTCTATCTTTTCCTGCTCTCAGAACTCCTCCCTAATGGCATGTGATCTCAGCTTATATGGGAGGCCTGCCCCCTGCCAATACCAAGAGGTAATTGGTCAGAGCTCCTCACATGATCTGCCTGCCACTCAGACTTCAGGTCCAACCCCCATTCCAGAAACATCTTTCTGAAAATAGGGGAGGCATCTCTTAATTAAAGTACAGGTGACCACACCCACCACTGCACTCTACACTCCCAATCCCAAAATCAAAACAGACAGGCCCAGTGCACAACATAATCTTGCCTAAATTTACCTGCACACACCCCTAAACTTACTCTAGCACCTACCTTCAGGTAGAGGGTGCTACACTATTGTTGGTAGTTGGGTTTTTCAAGTTTGTTCTTCCAGATATCCTAAATCACTGTGACTTTCAATCTCCGTTTCCACTCTTGATTGGGTTAATGTATTTGGGCCCCCTTTATGTTAGCTTGTCCGTTTTATAATGTTCTATGTTACTTGTCTGGCCCGAGTTCCCAGAAGATACTCTGTTACTGACTTGTCATGGCACTCTCCTTGAGACAGTTTTTTTAATAGTCCCTGGGCTTTCACTTATTTTGGGCAATTTTGCTGTTTCACTTGCTTTTGCTGATTTCCCCTTCATTGTTGTTATGTGCCTTTCTTCTCCTCTTTAATCCTCTTTTCCTGCCACACACACTTCCGCACTGCAACTTTATCTTCTGTCTTTCCCTGACACCTTCCTTATCTCATAAAGAGAACACTTGACCTCCTTAGTACTTTTAGCCCAACTGTAAAAAAAACTAGAAATTATGGTGCCAGAGATTCCTGGATGGTCGGATGTTAGAAGGGGAGAAGAACTACTGGAGGACAGAATACTGGCACCTGATCTCAAAAAAGTCAGAAACAAGAATTGTTTGGACTGGTGGAGGTTGGGGGGGGGCATTGGGGGTGGTAGGGGGAAAATAAGTTAAATTGATGGGAATCCTGGCTATCCGGCATGCTCTGAGCCTCTGCCCCTAGTGAGAAGGGAGGGAGGAATAGCAAAGGCGCCAGTTAGAGTTCTACGCTAAGAAGGAAGAGTAGACGAGGTGAAGGCCCAAATGGAAAAGGAAGGAGTCTACCCAAGGACCAGGAATAGGTCAAAAGCTCTAATAAATAAGATCTTTAGTATTAGAGAGGGAGTGGAGGAGGGTAAAGAGGGAGTGGGAGAGGAGGAGGGTAGGCAAGGGTGGGGGAGAAGAATATACTGTGCCAGACACCTGGAAGATCTCTTTGCTCTCATACCTTCTCTCTCGATCCTGGTTAGAAACTCCCTCTTTGATAACAATATATATCTCTGCATTCTCATCTGCCTTATAGGGAAGGTATGATAGCATAACATTTTTTATCATAGGGGAAGTGACCAAGATGGCAGCGGTGTAGGACACTTGTTGAGGAGCTCTGCATCCATAAGGGGATTTTATCCTGTTCTCGCAACCTGAGACTTCTAAAAACTGCTACAAAACCCCCAGATCATACCCGACAGGGAATGAGACGGACCCGGAACAGACCTAAGGCACAAAAACAAGGGAGTGCTCAGAAATCTGCCAAGTCTCCTGAAGGAGCGGCGGCACATGTGGCCAACAAGTACAGCATGGCGTCCCAGACGGAGGCCTCGGATCCTGCGCTCTTGGAGCAAAGTAAATTTGATGCTCTCATGCAAGCGATCACTGGCTGCCAGTCCTCACTGTCAGATCTTACCACCAAGATTGATCCGACAAGACTTTGATAAGATTCACCGGAGGGTGATGGAGACTGAGCACCGGCTTGGAGATACTGAGGACACGGTCCGTGATCACACAGCCTCCCTGCACACACTTCAGGTGACAGTGAGATCCCTCGAATCTAGAGCCGAAGATGCATTAAACCGCAATTGGAGGAACAATCTGAGGATTTGTGGGCCTCCCTGAAGGATCGGAGGGACCTGACCCGGCTGCGTACATGGTGCGGCTGCTCCATACACTTTTTCCCCAGGTGGCCTTCTCGTCCTTTTTCACGGTGGAGCGGGCGCACAGGATGCCATCACAGCGTAGACCACCTGGCTCCTCACCGCGCACCTTTATATTCAGGCTTCTAAACTTTCGTGACCAAGACCTAATCCTCAGGGAGGCCAGAAAGATGCAAGAGATCTGCCATGAGTCCGCAAACTTCTCGGTTGACACCCAGAAGCTCCAGAGATCTTTTGATGAGGTGAAACAGGCTCTGAGAGCCAAAGCCATCAAATGTAGCATGTTATTCCCAGTGCGCCTTCAGGTGCAAGATGGAAAATCCACATGGTTTTTCACCTCGCCAGCTGAGGCCTCTTAATGGCTGAACACCCTGCCACCTCGCTGACCAAGAGACCTCCTGCACATTCAGATGACCAATGACCAAGATTCGTGAGTACTTAGCTGTTCCCTCTCTACCACTTACCCTGTCTGATGCCATTCATATACAAGAAGTTCATGTCCCAAAGAACTTGCATTGGAAATCTGTGCCCTGGACACTATGCAGAAGTCCGTCTAACTGTTTGCCGACCATTGGTGGTATCTCCTCTAGACATGGTGTAACTGCACACCATTTCTTCTGCCCCCCTATAATTTATAATTCTTTTTCCATCTATAAACTGTCGGCTGCTCTCTGTTCATGACCCCAGGTTGCCATTGACTATGGTTTGGTTCAGGATAATAGCATACCCTGAATTGGGTGGGTGTTGGAGGTGGGGGGAGGGGGGTGTTGGAATGGGTTGAAATGTTTATTGGTTCAAAAGAAGGAATACTTTAGGGGTGTAGCACCAGCATTTTATAGCAGGAACAGGAGCGATTTGTCCCAGTTCACTTTTACTCCGGAGAAATATCCAAATCTGTCAATGATAGCTAAAGCCGTTTGGAGAGAGCAGCGGGTATCCTGTAGATATAGCAGCATGTCGTCTGCGTATAGTGACACTTTCTCGACCAGAGGGGGAAAGGAAATACTCCGGACCTCTCCAGAGGTGCTCAGAAGCTCTGCCAGCGGCTCAATTGCCAATGCAAAAAGAGTCGGGGAGAGAGGACAGCCCTGCCTGGTGCCTCGGTGGAGTGGGAAGGAGGGTGAAAGTACACCATTTGCCCGAACTGTGGCCAAGGGGGCCGAATAGAGCATCCTCAGCCAGGAAATATATTGGGGCGCAAGCCCACAGACTCCCTTGCAACAGGTATCCCGGTTCAAGTATCTGGGAATTTATATTCAGAGGGACCCAAAGAAGTACCGTGTTTCCCCGAAAATAAGACCTACCTGAAAATAAGACCTAGCGTTATTTTCCAGGAAGGCTGCAATATAAGCCCTACCCCGAAAATAAGCCCTAGTTTAAAAATCTTGTAAAATCCTATAATCCAATCTATTACAGTAGTATATAATGTACAATGTGTGTGTTTCTGTAATATAATTGCGGGGAAGAGAGCTCCGGCGGGTCACAGAAGCACAGAGCAGTGCTATAACGAAGGTATTTGGCACAATTATATTACAGGAACACACATTGTACATTATATACTACTGTAATAGAGTGGATTATAGGATTTTACAAGCATTTTAAATCGGTTCACACTGGGGATTCCTTTCAAGCAAGGAGAGAGAGGGGGAGAGAAGATAGCACATGACATGGTAAGACCTACCCCAAAAATAAGCCCTACTGTGTCTTTTGTTGCCAAAATTAATATAAGACCAGGGCTTATTTTTGGGGAAACATGGTACCTGGACGACAATCTATATCCTGTCCTCCAGCAGCTTGCTCGTAAATTCGGGGTGTGGAAGAACCTTCCACTCACTCCGGTGGGGAGTTAATCTTATTAAAATGTCCTTTCTCCCAAAATTTCACTATGTGTTCCGACACTCTCCAGTCCCTGTACCTGCGGCCTTCTTTGCTAAACTTGATCAAGTAATCTCCTCATTTATCTGGGCGGGTTCAGTCCCCAGGGCGGCTAAAGTAAAGCTGCAAATGTCCCTAACCGAGGGCGGGTTGTCCCTCCCAAATTTCAAAAAACATTACTGGACTGCGCAACTGGTCACAGTAAGATGGTGGTTTACCCAAGATAGTTCAAACCCGGCAGTAAATTTGGAGGCAGCCATCTTGGGATCCTACTCTGAGCTCAGGACCTAAGTATAGCCCCCAGGTGACTGCTCCCATGAAGACAACACTGCTGGCCTGGAAGCAGGTTACTAAATGGCTTGGTGAGGCGGGTACCATCTCTCTTCACACTCCGCTCTGGGGAAACCCCTCTTTGCCGCATCTTAAATCTATGCCAGACCCCCAGGTCTGGGCTAGATTCAAGATTACCTAACTAAACCACATTGCAACCGGAGGACGAATTCTCTCCCTGGCGGAGCTCAAGCGGCAATTCCATCTGCCTCCAGGGATGTACTTCAGGTACATACAACTTAGGCTTGCTATGAGGGTGCAATTTTCTGATGGGGTTGCTCTTGCTGTGCACTCGGTCGAGTCCCTTCTAACAGCAGCTGAGATTGACCGCACATTATCCTCCATATACTTGAGACTCACCTGCAGAGCCGTCTCGAGTACAGCTAAGCTGTTTGAGGTATGGCAAAAAGATATCCCCATTCTAACAGAGGAGGACTAGACCGAGGGCTTACAGCAATGCATTCCACTTATATCAGCCAGGGACTGCTTTGTCCAGCTCAAATTTCTACACTACTACACTCCCTCCAAACTAACCAGAATTTACCCAGGGGGGTGAATACTTGCCCCAAATGCAGGCAGTCATGGGTACCTTTATTCATATGGTGTGGGAATGTCCTCTCATACAAATGTTCTGGCGGGCAGTGACGGCTGAAGTGAATAGGGTTGCAGGTCTGTCTCTAGACAGTGATTCTTTGATATTTTTACTGGGAATTACTGAAAATTTGAATACTACCAAGCACACTGGACTATTTCTTTTTTATGCGGCCTATTATGCTAGGAAAATGATACTGTCCAAATTGAAGCTTCCAGAGCCCCTCAACTTCTGGCATGGAAGGCACTTATTAACTCAGTGCTGCCCTTATATTACCTTACGTATATGGGACCTAATTGCCCCCAAAAAATTGAAAAAATCTGGGCGCCCTGGGTGCAGGCTAGGCATATTACGTTCTAGATAGATCTGGTCAAGATGAATAGTGTTGAAGTGTGGGTGACAGCTAGAATAGATTGCCATGAATAACACCTGAATAAGGCACACTTTTGCTCTGCTGGATGCGAGACGGGGAAATCCCCATTTAGGACTCTACGTCTTTTCTCTCTCCCCTCCCCCTCCCCCTCTTTACCCTTTCCTTCCTTCTTCCCTCCCTCCTTCTTTTCTCCTCCTCTCCTTTGCCCTCCTGACTTCCTTCCCCCTTCTCTCCTCCTCCTTCTCTTTTCCTATGCACATGAACATGTCAGTGGGTGTATAGCTTTTATAGGTACCGTTCTATCCTTAATTGCTAAGCGATTCCCACTGAGGACTGTAATAGGAGGCTGAGATGCTGGTATTTGTGGATAATATGCAGCAAGAGGTGAATTAATAATCAACCTGTACGGTTTTAGGGAAAAATAAATGTCAGTATTATCTCTCCTGAGAGGATAACTTTTGTAATGTTAAAATATTGTTCTCGTGTATAATGTTTTACTACTTCAATAAACATTCCTTCTGTAAAAAAAATATCATGTGACGGACTGGGGTTTATATGGTCACATAAAAGACAAAACAGACACCCCAAAGTCCATATTCATTTTTTTTATTTCTAAGCAAAGAAAATTGCTATTCTATCAACAACCAGTAGATGGCAGGGAAGACACACAAACAGAGTCTATATAAGACCACACACCATGTGACTGAAGTGAAACTAGCTTTAGCCTTAAAACATGAGTGGTCATATATTCTCCTGTTTCTGTAATTCTTTGCAGGTATGTACTTTAAATCATTTCTAACCCTTGCTAAACTGTCATAGAAAGATTCCTAAACATCTTGAGCAGATGCAGGAAAAGTTTCAGCAGATTTGATGCCATAGTTTTGCTGTAATTAGGAGTTTCAGAACAGCATGTGTTAGGAACAGTGAAAAGGGTGCAAAAACATAAAATTACTGTATTAATCAGAACAAATGTTTATTGTAAGCACTAAACTGTTATACAGAGGTATATTTAAACCTGGTTTATGCAAAGTTATATAAAATAGAAACCACATGTTTCAAAACGATATTAAATGGTTAAGAATTAATTGTACTGGAAAGATTATACATTGCTTCGTACAGACATGCAATGTGCACCATCTAGTGGTCAAAAAAGAGAACTATTAAAAGAATATCAGTATTAAAGCAATACAATGCCAGTATTATTATAGCACAGCTAAAGTGTACCAGAGAGATAAAGATAATTATCTATAATATTTAATAAAAGGAAAATATATGTTTATTAAAATATTTAAATGTTCATTGTTGCAACTATGTTTTAAAGTATTTTAGTCAAAACCTGTACTATATTATGTTAACGGTTATGAATATGTGACTATAAACATGTAATATATGTATTGTTATGTAAAAGGGAAACTAGCTTTCAGCCATAAAGGTGAATGGTCATATCTTCTCCTGTTTGTGTAATTCTTTGCAGTACCTGCTGAGCTGATCACATTACCTCATCACGTCTACAATCATCAGCTCTCTTAATTTATATTTTGAGACCGGTAACATTTTGGGGGCTCGTCTGCCGGGATTCGTTGTGTTACCGGTTAGAGGGAAGAGCGAGACAAGCGTAAGCCTACTGCAGAGCTACAAGGAGAGTCGTGAGTGTCGTCTGCCTTGTGAGTGCAAGTCTTCAGAGTGCAACAGAAATGGCGTCTCCTCGTCATGCGCTGATGTGGGATATCTGGAAACAAATTCATCTGCTTAGTAAAGAACAGCTACATAGCCTCGATTTTGCGCTGGAAGATGAAAGAGACGTGGACATTCCATCAGTGACTGGTACCAAGGAAATGGAACTCGTTGATTTTATTGAAGACTACTTGAGAAGTGATCAGCTGGAAAAGTTAGAAGATCAAGGTATGTCTTACCTACTCATCATCCAAGATAAGATCAATTAACTAAAACTTTACAAGGAAAGTACACCAACTGTGGACATTGCAACCACTGCCAAAAAAATAAGTAGTGGGACTGCAAGGACTGAACAGGTATCGGAGGTGGTGAGATTAACTGATGTTGTTGCTTTATTGCCACGTAGAGAATTCAAAATTCATGGTGGTGTAATTTCAGATCATGGTTCGGACATGAGTTACAGTAGCGCATGCAGACAAATTGACGAGGGTCTAACAGAAAAATTCCCTGAATCTGAAATTATAGGCACAGTGTTGAGAATAATCAAACCTGGTCATTTTAAAGATATGTTGACTGACAAAGATGATCTTACTGTTGCTGAATTGAAAAGATTTTTGAAGTCACA
This sequence comes from Aquarana catesbeiana, assembly GCF_042186555.1. Taxonomy (NCBI): domain Eukaryota; kingdom Metazoa; phylum Chordata; class Amphibia; order Anura; family Ranidae; genus Aquarana; species Aquarana catesbeiana. Next base: position 212,265,069 of record NC_133336.1, read on the forward strand.
TATGAGAGAACGAAGTGGTAATGATTTATTTCAGGACCTTAGCAATGCTACCCAGCAAAAAAGAGAAACGGCACAACAATTTGTTTACAGGCTAGTGGGGTTAAAACAAAAAGTTCTGTCTACATCACAACATGATAGGCGAGAGCTTAACTGTGACAAAAAACTGGTGCAGGGCGTATTCCTTCATACACTGTATCAGGGACTAAACGAGAAAAATTCTAATGTTAGACAAGATATTAAGCCTTACGTGTCTGATTTGACAGTAACGGATGACTTTATCATAGAGCAGGTCACCAGATCAGTTGATGAGGATACAGAAAGGCAGAGATGCTTAAACAGTGCACCTAAACATAAACCTCTTACTGTTCATTCATCACAGACACCAGGGAATAGTGAAAAAGACACATTGCAAAAGAGAGTCGAGGGAGATGCTAGAGCAAATCACACTGCATTAACGGAACTAACAACACAGGTCTCTGCTCTCACGAAGAACCTGGAAAAGATGATGAAGCAAACTCCTGTTGTTGGAAACCAAATGACTAAGCCACTAACCAATGTTCAAGGTCCAGATACAGCTCACTGCAAACCCAGGTGTGATGATTGCATCAAACGAGAGAGTCAGAACTGCTACCATTGTTTCTACTGTGGTTGGACAGGACACAGAGCGGTTGATTGCTTGAAGAAAAGAAGGCAGTCGGGAAACGACAGACAGTCACTGGGAAGGCACAACCAGTGACCACCTCAAATGATCTGTCCCATGCTAAGGTAAACAGGGTATTCACCCACCGGTCAACTAGAACACTCCCAAAAGAGAATGGATTCTCCAAACAACACGTAGCACAATTAATTGGAGGAAAATGACTACTGTCATGTCGAATGAATGGTGTTCCGGTTGACATGTTGATGGACACAGGAGCTCAGGTCAGCATTGTCGGGAAGGAATGGTTAGAAAAGTTTCTACCCAGTGTCTCCATTGGGCACATACAAGATTTACTTTGTGATGACAACTTATCCATTACAGCTGCAAATGGTTCTATCATTCCATTCATCGGATGGATTGAAGTCCGCCTGGAATTCGAAAGTAGTGGACATGGAAACTCAGCCATCTATGTGCCAATGCTGGTGAGCGACTGCTGTAATGACAATCCAATCCTTGGGTTTAATGTTATTGAAGAATTGATCAGAGAAAACCGTAACCGACCAAACAGCACCCAAAACCTGACTATCTTGCTGAGTGAAGCTATGAAAGTAAGACAGAGTGTAGCAAATAACATTGTCAATGCTGTCAGTCAAGCAACTGACCCAGGAGAAATATCCGATAGTCGTGTGGTCAAAGTGGAGAAGAAGGGACTCCAGATCTAAGGAGGCGAGCTCTGTGAAGTCAAATGCAGAATTAGAGCATGGCCAAAAGGAGGAATCATGCCATTTGAACCACTTCCAGAATATCCAGTTGAAGAAGGACTTGAACTACTTCCTTCAGTGGTAGATGTGCCAAACGGTTTCTCTAAACTGGTGAAGACACCTATACTGAACCGTGCTCAACATGACATCTACCTTCCTCCCAGAACAGTTTTGGGTACCATTTCTCCAGCAGCTGAGATTCTACCGTTGTCTCCAAACAAAGACAATGGAAAGGGAATTGACCAGAAGAAAAGGGTGTTTCATGTAAACCAGTTGAATCAAGTGGACACTGGAAATCAGCTACCCACTAACAAATCTGTTAAGTGGCACCCACCTGTCAACTTGGAAGATCTCTCAGAAGAAGAACAGGAGATAGCGAGACAAATGTTATATGACGAATCAGATGTCTTTGCTCAAGATGAGGGAGACATAGGATGCATTCCTAACCTGAAACTGAGGATACATCTGAAAGATGAAACTCCTGTCCAGAAACGCTACAATTCGATACTGAAACCCCTATACAAGGAAGTGAAAGAATACATCAAAAACCTTCTCGACCGAGGTTGGGTAACTAAATCTTCTTCCCCATACTCATCACCAATTGTCTGTGTTCGAAAGAAGGACAGTAGCCTATGACTATGTGTTGACTTTAGGGAGTTAAACCGAAAGACTATCCCAGATAGACATCCACTACCTAGAATACAAGATCTGCTGGATAGCTTAGGAGGATTTACATGGTTCTCAATCCTGGACCAGGGTAGTGCGTATCATCAAGGCTTTGTGCATGAAGACTCCAGACATCTGATGGCTTTCAGCACCCCCTGGGGACTCCTGGAGTGGAATCGTATTCCGTTCGGATTAACTAACGCCCCAGCAGCTTTTCAGAGATGCATGGAGGATGTGCTAGAGGGCATCAGAGACAAATGTTGTTCTCCATACCTGGATGACGTATTTTGCTACTCCAAAACTTTTCAGGAACATGTCAATGATATTAGGCAAGTGCTTAGTTGAATGCGCGAGCATGGTATCAAACTTAGACCGAAAAAGTGTGAACTCTTTAAACGACAGATTCGATATCTTGGACGAATGGTGTCAGAAGAAGGCATAAAAATTGACCCAAAAGATCTTGAAGCGGTATTACATTTGAAAAGGAAAGAACCAAAAACAGTGGGAGGAGTCAGATCTTTGTTAGGATTCCTGAGCTACTACAGGTCCTTCATTCAAGATTTCTCTCGACTTGCTAAACCACTGTATGAACTTTTGCAGAACACTGAGAAAGAATCTAATACATCCATCACCAAAAACAATCGAGGAGAACCTACAAAGAAAAATGGAAACAAAGCACAAGTGCCATCTAAAACACAGATTCAATGAACACCCAAACATCAAGCTGTAGTATCCAGATTGGTGGACATGCTAACCAATCCACCAATACTGGCATACCCTGATTTTGACTTACCCTTCGTCTTACACACTGATGCTTCCAATGAAGGCCTAGGTGCTGTACTGTACCAACGACAAGGAGAAAAACTTTGTATTATTGGGTTCAGCTCCAGAACATTGACTCCAGCAGAGCGCATCTACATTCTGGTAAACTTGAGTTTTTAGCTCTCAAGTGGACAGTCTGTGACAAATTCAGAGATTACTTGTACTACGCTCCAACATTCACAGTCTACACAGACAACAACCCATTAACATATGTATTGAGTACTGCCAGATTGAATGCTGTTGGTCATCGCTGGGTTGGCGAGTTGGCAGATTTCCACTTTGATATCAAGTACAGGCCAGGTAAACAGAATGCAGACGCGGATTCACTGTCACGATTTCCAGTGGAACTCACAAAGAATCTGAGTGAGTACACAGAGCTTGTACCATCTGAGGTTGTGTCAGCTATGTGGCAAGGGAGCAAAGCTGTTGAAGAAGAAGAGACACTATGGGTGGCTTCATTGACTCTTCACTCAGAAAGTGATGTGGCCGAAGAATTGCTGAAAGGACAGACAATCTGCCCAGTGACTCAGAAGAATATCAGAGCATTGCAACAAGACGATACCAACATTAGGGAAGTGGTCTGGCTTAAGGAGAATGATTGGATCCCAAACAACAAAGAAAAGGAGAGTATGACCAGTAAAACAAGACGTTTGATACACGAATGGAACAAACTCAGAGTTGATGAAGGAATCCTCTACCGACACTCTGGAACCCAAAAACAACTAGTTCTACCAGAAAAGCTAAAACCATTGGTCTTAAGAAATCTTCATGATGACATGGGTCACATTGGTACTGACAAGGTAACCCACCTAGCACATGAACGATTTTTCTGGCCATTTATGCAAAGAGACATTGATGAATATGTGCTGAAGAAGTGCAACTGCATCAAACAAAAGCGTCCAAATATCCCTGAAAGAGCACCTATCGGTCCGATTACTACCAGTTCACCCTTGGAGTTAGTATCCATTGAATATCTTCACTTGGAGAGAAGCAAAGGAGGATATGAGTAAATACTTTTAATAGTAGACCATTTCACACGCTTTGCACAAGCGTATCCAACTAAGAACAAATCTGGAAAAACGGCGGCAGAAAAGATCTTTCAAGATTTTATACCACGTTTTGGATATGCAGAGAAACTCCACCATGACCGAGGAAGAGAATTCGAAAACAACTTGTTTCAGACATTGCAACGATTGGCAGGGATTTCTCATTCAAGAACTACTCCATACCATCCACAGGGTAACCCAGTGGAGGGACTGAACTGTACTTTGTTACAGATGCTTCGCACCTTAGAGGAAGAGAAAAAGTCAGATTGGAAAGAACATCTTCCACATATGGTTCATGCATACAATTGCACCAGGCATGAAGCCACTGGATACTCGCCATTCTTTCTATTGTAAGGAAGATCTCCTTGTTTGCCAATTGATCTAATGCTCAACCTAAATTTGGAAAAGGAATCAGAACGTCAACCAACATTTACTCAGAAATGGGCATCCAGAATGAAAGAAGCTTACAAAATTGCATCCAAGAATAGCCAAAAATCATCTGCTAAAGGGAAGAAGTACTATGACAAGAAGATAAAAGGAGCACCTATTCAACCGGGTGATCGGGTCTTAGTACGAAATCTCTCTGAAAAAAGGAGGTCCTGGTAAACTTTGTCCATACTGGGAAGAATCAGTACACAAAGTGGTAGAAAGAATCAAAGATGGGCCTGTGTATAAAATTGAGCCTGAAAGTGGTAAAAAGACTATTTGAGTACTGCACAGAAATCTCTTACTACCAGTAAATGACCTACCAATTGAAGCACACATTCCAAGGGTACCTATGAACCAAAGACAATCAAGTAACAGAAAGGAGACCAGAATGGATCTGGACCAGGAGGAGGAATGTTCAGATGAAGAAACATGGTATTATCCTTATATACCAGAAACTACAGAAAGTCATGATCGTGTTGTGTCTTAAGAAAACTCTCAAAACGTACAGAAACCTCCATTTAGAGTTTCTGCTGAAGAGTTCTGTCCTACAACTACCACACTCAATCTTAAACAAGAACAAAATAGTTGGTGACCAAATCTGGGCTACAGACATGGTGGGGCTAGACACTGCAGAATTTCCCCCATTAAATCAAGCCTGTGAGCCAAGATATGCAAATGGAGAATGATGTTGATGGAGAAGACTCAACTCCTGTCAGAAGATCTACCAGACAAGGTAAGCCTAAAGAGATCTTTACATATGACACACTAGGTCAGCCAAGATACATACCAAGTCAGATTCACACAGTACAAACTCCTACAATGCTAGCTACCCCCATGACATACCAGGTAGTTAACTTAGCTCCTTGGTGGCAACAAGTACCTATTTGGGTTGCTTAAATCTAAATAGTGTTCAGATAACCATTGAGTGTAATGTCGGGAGCCATTAACATTCACATGTTTGCCTTGATTTCTTCACTGCCTCCTGACCTGCTAGCGATCTGATCCTGTGCCCTGAACCTGAACCTGTCTCCTGTCTCCCTGTCTCGGACCCTATCCTGTCCCACCTGTTACCTTGCATCCCTGCCTGCAGTCTGACCCATCCATCCTCTCCCTGTCCTGTGTTCCATACCCCATCTGCTGACCTCCCTGTGTATGACCTTGGCCTTGCTTACATTTATGTCTCTGGAACATCCCCTGTCCATCTGCTGATCTGCTGTGTATGACCCTGGCCTGTCTATTGTTTATGATCCTGGTATTTCCCATTTATTGCACTTATCTGTCTGTTATTTGTGGGTCTATGTCTGTGGTTGGTTATTGCACTGTGTCATATTGGAGTTGGTTGTATTATATTACTCACTTTCTTTAATAAATTATTATATTTTCACATATATACGTTTGGGTGTCCTCTGTCGCAGATCACACGGTTCTGGTCACACCTGTTCATGACACCGGCAGTCCCTAACCTGTTTGTAGCTCGAGGACTGCCTGTATATCAATGTCAAATGGTAGATATATGGAGAGCCCAACACCCTGAGATAAAAGATAATACTTTCTACTCCCTAGTGCATGGGACGTACTCTAGGATGAACTATAAAATGGTGGAGCACAGACTGCTAGAATTAGTAGGAAAAACATCAATATAAATAATGTCATTATCAGACCATGCCCCAGTAACAATGAAGTTGAAATTAACAGGAAACCAAGAGAATAGGAGTACTTGGAGATTGAATGAAGACCTGACACAAGAGAAAGAAGTGGAAGATAAAATAAAAAAAGAAGTAGAACAATATTTTCACTTGACTATTGTATAACAGATATCACTTGTTTACTCACACCATCACACCCCTGCTACGTACCCCTACCATATCAGTTAACTACTCTCGTTGGTCTTTGCAGGGAAAAACCCACCAATCTCACACTCAATCCACTCCGGCACTGCGGTACCATAACTAAAATAAGCCTCCAGCTGACATGTTAGCTCGGAGACAACAAACTAATTGAACGCAGTGCACCCAATAACCAATTCCAGCTAAACCCTTGTTAGCTGAAATACCACCAACGGGCCTCATACTACCGATGGGTCCCGAACTCTTCCATATCTGGGGTTTAATCCTTCACCCGCAAAGACCAACACCACGCCACAGCACACACCAGGGGAAAACCTTACCCTTGTGTGCCCTGCCAGACCCTCAATGCTCACTGGATCCCATCCTGCACACCCAAAGACCACAGGTTGATCCCCACATCGTTCAGGTGTACTCCAGCTCTCCGCAAGAAACACCATGTATCCACCTCCAATTCCATGTGCCTTATAGCCAACCCAACATTTCTAACCACAAAACCACTAACTTCCTTGTTAACCTTCTTCCGGGCCCGGTTAATCTTATCCACCGACCTGGCCAGCCTCCAAGTGGTTCGTGCCACGATGTCCGACCACACAATCAGCATATGTGGAAAGGACATCCTAAGTTGCCAAAAATCAAATTTGATATCTCACACCAAATCTAACATTGACCATAGCGCTAGATCATTGCCACCCACGTTTAACACCAACACATCAGGAGGCCTATCCAGACGTGTAGATTTTTGCACCTCTGACACCGTCCTTCCCCAAAGCATACCCCCAACCATCGGAGACAAGCTTCCTGTCTGGAAAAACCCAGCTGTCTCCCATCCCATCTTGAATCTCCTCTCCTTGTCCCCCAACATACATAAGAGTGGCCCACTATCCAGACCAGGCACTGTGTTCGCCCTGAAAGAAAAGAAAACAAAACAAACCCTCCAACAAATTATTAGACACCCAGCACATAATAATTCAATGTACTACACCAAACCTGCTCTTACTCCCTTTTAAACATTCAATAACTGAGGGCGAACATAAGATCTAAACCGTCAAGATTCCCATCTTCCAATCCTTTTTACCGCTGCCTCATCCAATCCCCAGCGAACCGCTTCCATAGCCGCCCCTATCCAAAATGAATGGGATGAAAACTTTTGATCCCCCAAACCCAATGCCCCCAAACATTTTTTGAAAATTGCAATAAATTGAAAATGAGATAAAAACAAGCTATCCTGATGTACCAAAAGGGGACCATCCCCCCCGGGCGTATAGCGAGAAACCCCCACACCAAGTTTACTGGGCACAAGGGAGAACCTGGCAGTGAAAAAACCTGCACCGTCTTTCCCTTGCCCCGCTGATCCGTTTTAGATTTTCTTACCAGTATGGACAACCTGTCCTCCCCACATCTGACATCCGTCACACCCAATCCCCCTTTTTCCTTTTTAGAGGGACTAACTAATTCACTAATCCTAAACACCCCGAAAAATGCCAAGGCGAATGCCGCCTTGAACAACACCACCTCATATTCCGAGGAACATGTAGTGTCTAACTGTGCCACTATCCTACCCAACATCTCAAACGAAAACGGGCGCCTAGCGTCCCTCCCCGGCTTAAAACGCCGGTAACCCTTCAGTGCCTGCCTAACCCAAAAATCCTTAGTTAGATCAGGGAAACCTTGAAATTTTAACCAAAATGCCAAACCTGCCAACTTCTTTTCCAACCCAGACACGGACACCCCATCCTCCAGATTCCTTGAAACAAAATACAAAACTAGCAACCTGAGATCTTGGTCCTCATGTCCTTCCATTACCTGTTGCAGCAGAGATACCCATTCCTGCCATACCCTGTTGTATGCAGACCTCGTCGCGTCGCTCACTGACTGTTTGATCAAGCCCGCTACTCTTCCAAGGCAATCCTCCACAGCCACTCGGGACAAGGGACCCCTTCCTGCTCCACCCCTGGTGCCAGCTCCCGGAATCTGTCCCTGGGGAGGGGAACAGCATAGATAAACACGTTCAGCTGCAGACAGCACAATACAAGGTGTCTGAGCAACCTTACCACCGGTGGTGACACCGCTGACACCTTGTTAATCACCTGTACCACCCCCAGGTTGTCCCCGTGAAACCTAACTTTCAAATTCCTGAATGATTCACCCCATAACTCTACCGCTAATACCACAGGGAACAATTCCAACAATAACATTCTTCACTAGCCCTGCATCCATCCACGACTGTGGCCAAGGCCCTGCACTCCACTTACCTTGGAAAAAGGCTCCAAAACCTGCAGAACCCGCCGCATCCGTGCACAGCTCCAGATCAAAGTTGTTAACTGGCCCTGACATCCACAGCGCCCTGCCGTTGAAATTAACCAGGAACGTGTGCCATACCATCAGGTCCTCTCTATGAGCCTTCAGCAAACGCACATAGTGCTTGGGGGACTCAACCCCTGCCGTACTTGCAGACAGCCACCTGCAAAATACCCTCCCCATGGGCAGGATGCGACACACAAAATTCATCTTATCTAGTAATGTTTGTAAGGTGCGCAACTGAACTTTGGGAAGTCCCATGATCCCCCGAATGTCTGCTTTCAACGCCGTTAGCTTATCCTCCTGGCAGCCTACACTCTATGGCCTCAGTGTCTAAGACAATGCCCAAGAAACTCAACACCGTCTGTGGACCCTCCGTCTTTTCCGGGGCCAAAGGAATGCCAAACTTATCTGCAACATGTTCCAGTGTGGCTAACAGGGCCGCACAGACTTCTGATGCTGGTGGGCCCGCGCAGAGGAAATCCAAATAGTGAATGATGGAATTTAATCCCGTGACATCCCGCACCACCCACTCAATGAAGGAACTAAACTGTTCAAACAAGGCGCAGGATATGAAACACCCCATAGGCAGTCAGCGATCTACGTAGTATTCTTCTTGCCAACAACAACCCAACAAACAAAAACTCTCCGGATGAAACGGTAGCAAGCGAAAAGCCGACTCTATGTCAGCTTTTGCCATAAGTGCCCCCCGCCCATACCTCCTAACTAGGGATGAGCTTCGTGTTCGAGTCGAACCCATGTTCGACTCTTACTTTGGCTGTTCGATCGTTCACCGAATTGCGAACGATATGGGCCGTTCGCGCCAAATTTGTGTGGCGCGTCATGGCCCATAATTCACTGCGGCATCGCAGTGCATTGCTGGCTGATGATTGGCCAAGCATGCACTATGGCCCGCATGCTTGGCCAATCACAGCGCCATCTGAACAGAGAGCCGTAATTGGCCAAAGCCAAGGAGGATTTGGCCAATTATGGCTCAGGGGATTTAGTACACGCCCCACACTATATAAGGCCGCCTACACGGCGGCCCTGTGTAGTGTGTGTTCCGGCGTTGAAAGAGAGATTAGATAGACAGAGAGACAGTGTAATTTCATTTGAGTTAGATAGATTAGGCAGGACAATCAGTGAGTTAGCTGCACTTACAGTGTATTGTGTATATATATGCATCCCAGGTGTTGCATATATATATACACTGTATTCAGTTTAGCTAGATCCGTTCCTGTTATCTTCCTACTGACAGGCAGGCTTGTCTTGTTACACTATTTACAGCTACCTGAAGAAAATTGCTGGTGTTCTTGGATACTATTAGTACCACAGTCAGGCAGCTAGACTATTTACAGTTAGTGCAGTGCATCCTGCTCACAGTGTTCAGCTAGATCCGTTCCAGTTATCTTCCTACTGACAGGCAGGCTTGTCTTGTTACAGTATTTACAGCTACCTGAAGAAAATTACTGGTGTTCTTTTGATCCTATTAGTACCACAGTCAGGCAGCTAGACTTTTTAAAGTTAGTGCAGTGCATCTTGCTCACAGTGTTCAGCTAAACCTACAAGTTGGTGTAGTGAGACCTCTGCACAGTGTTCATCTCAAGCTACAAGTTAGTGCAGTGCGTCCTGCTCACAGTGTTCAGCTAAAACTACAAGTTAGTGCTGTGCGTCCTGCTCACAGTGTTCAGCTAAAACTACAAGTTAGTGCTGTGCGTCCTGCTCACAGTGTTCAGCTAAAACTACAAGTTGGTGTAGTGAGACCTCTGCACCGTGTTCATCTCAAGCTACAAGTTAGTGCAGTGCGTTTTGCTCACAGTGTTCAACTAAAACTACAAGTTAGTGCTGTGCGTCCTGCTCACAGTGTTCAGCTAAAACTACAAGTTGGTGTAGTGAGACCTCTGCACCGTGTTCATCTCAAGCTACAAGTTAGTGCAGTGCGTTTTGCTCACAGTGTTCAACTAAAACTACAAGTTAGTGCTGTGCGTCCTGCTCACAGTGTTCAGCTAAAACTACAAATTGGTGTAGTGAGACCTCTGCACCGTGTTCATCTCAAGCTACAAGTTAGTGCAGTGCGTTTTGCTCACAGTGTTCAGCTAAAACTACAAGTTAGTGCTGTGCGTCCTGCTCACAGTGTTCAGCTAAAACTACAAGTTGGTGTAGTGAGACCTCTGCACCGTGTTCATCTCAAGCTACAAGTTAGTGCAGTGCGTTTTGCTCACAGTGTTCAGCTAAAACTACAAGTTAGTGCTGTGCGTCCTGCTCACAGTGTTCAGCTAAAACTACAAGTTGGTGTAGTGAGACCTCTGCACAGTGTTCATCTTAAGCTACAAGTTAGTGCAGTGCGTCCTGCTCACAGTGTTCAGCTAAAACTACAAGTTAGTGCTGTGCGTCCTGCTCACAGTGTTCAGCTAAAACTACAAGTTGGTGTAGTGAGACCTCTGCACCGTGTTCATCTCAAGCTACAAGTTAGTGCAGTGCGTACTGCTCACAGTGTTCAGCTAAAACTACAAGTTAGTGCTGTGCGTCCTGCTCACAATGTTCAGCTAAAACTACAAGTTGGTGTAGTGAGACCTCTGCACCGTGTTCATCTCAAGCTACAAGTTAGTGCAGTGCGTTTAGCTCACAGTGTTCAACTAAAACTACAAGTTAGTGCTGTGCGTCCTGCTCACAGTGTTCAGCTAAAACTACAAATTGGTGTAGTGAGACCTCTGCACCGTGTTCATCTCAAGCTACAAGTTAGTGCAGTGCGTTTTGCTCACAGTGTTCAGCTAAAACTACAAGTTAGTGCTGTGCGTCCTGCTCACAGTGTTCAGCTAAAACTACAAGTTGGTGTAGTGAGACCTCTGCACCGTGTTCATCTCAAGCTACAAGTTAGTGCAGTGCGTTTTGCTCACAGTGTTCAGCTAAAACTACAAGTTAGTGCTGTGCGTCCTGCTCACAGTGTTCAGCTAAAACTACAAGTTGGTGTAGTGAGACCTCTGCACAGTGTTCATCTTAAGCTACAAGTTAGTGCAGTGCGTCCTGCTCACAGTGTTCAGCTAAAACTACAAGTTAGTGCTGTGCGTCCTGCTCACAGTGTTCAGCTAGATCTGTTCCTGTTATCTTCTTACTGACAGGCAGGCTTGTCTTGTTACAGTATTTACAGCTACCTGAATAAAATTGCTAGTGTTATTTTGATCCTATTAGTACCACAGTCAGGCATCTAGACTATTTACAGTTAGTGCAGTGCGTCCTGCTCACAGTGTTCAGCTAAACCTACAAGTTGGTGTAGTGAGACCTCTGCACAGTGTTCATCTCAAGCTACAAGTTAGTGCAGTGCGTCCTGCTCACAGTGTTCAGCTAAAACTACAAGTTAGTGCTGTGCGTCCTGCTCACAGTGTTCAGCTAAAACTACAAGTTGGTGTAGTGAGACCTCTGCACCGTGTTCATCTCAAGCTACAAGTTAGTGCAGTGCGTTTTGCTCACAGTGTTCAGCTAAAACTACAAGTTAGTGCTGTGCGTCCTGCTCACAGTGTTCAGCTAAAACTAAAAGTTGGTGTAGTGAGACCTCTGCACCGTGTTCATCTCAAGCTACAAGTTAGTGCAGTGCGTCCTGCTCACAGTGTTCAGCTAAAACTACAAGTTAGTGCTGTGCGTCCTGCTCACAGTGTTCAGCTAAAACTACAAGTTAGTGCTGTGCGTCCTGCTCACAGTGTTCAGCTAAAACTACAAGTTGGTGTAGTGAGACCTCTGCACCGTGTTCATCTCAAGCTACAAGTTAGTGCAGTGCGTCCTGCTCACAGTGTTCAGCTAAAACTACAAGTTAGTGCTGTGCATCCTGCTCACAGTGTTCAGCTAGATCTGTTCCTGTTATCTTCTTACTGACAGGCAGGCTTGTCTTGTTACAGTAAATACAGCTACCTGAAGAAAATTGCTGGTGTTATTTTGATCCTATTAGTACCACAGTCAGGCATCTAGACTATTTACAGTTAGTGCAGTGCGTCCTGCTCACAGTGTTCAGCTAAAACTACAAGTTAGTGTGGTGCGTCCACCTCACAGTGTTCAGGTAAACCTTCAAGTTATTTTTTGCGACCTCTGCACAGTGTTCACCTAAAGCTACCTGTAGAAGGTTGGTGGTGTTCTCATACTACAGGCAGGCAGTTGATTTTGCTAGCTGCAGTATCAGTATATATATATCCCAGCTTAGTGCAGCTACAGGCCATTAGTATGTCTGGAAGGCCAAGAAGGAGAGGCAGACAGTCACAAGCCAATAAGAGAGGGCAAGCAGGCTCTGTGTCTAGTGCTGGTCGTGGAGACAGTGCATCCTCATCAGCACGTGGCCGTGGGACACGCTTGGCCTTTTTTTCGGCAGCTGGCCGTGTTGAGCCGCAACATGCGGAAGACTTGGTCGAGTGGATGACCAAGCCGTCCTCATCCTCCTCATCCTCTCTCACCCATGCCCAGGGTACTTTGTCTGGCAAAGCAGCCGCCTCTTCCCTCGGCTCAATGTCATCAGTGACTCCTTTCCTAGCCCCACCATGTCCTCCTGAGGAGTCCCTCGAACTGTTTGATCACAGTGTTGGGTACATGCTCCAGGAGGATGCCCAGCGTTTGGAAGGCTCTGATGATGATACTGAGCTCGATGAAGGCAGTAACATGAGCACGGACAGAGGGGGTGCCCAAGAAGGACAGCAATCTGGCAGTCATGCTCCCCCTGCTGCAGCATACTGCCAGGTTTGCTCCAGTGATGAGGAGGGAGGGGATGATGAGGTCACTGACTCAACGTGGGTGCCTGGTAGGAGAGAGGAGGAGGAGGAAGAGGAGGAGGCAGCACATCACCAACGAGGCAGGATGCCCTCCAGGGGCCAGCCTAAGGGCAGCACATTGACTGCATCACACCCCAAAGCTCCACATGTGCAGGGCGGTGCAGTCTCTGCGCGTTATTCAAAAAGTTCTTTGGTGTGGGCCTTTTTTGAGACGAGTGCATCAGATCGCACCGCTGCTATTTGCAACATATGTCTCAAGCGTATCTCGCGTGGCCAAAACATCTCCCGCTTGGGTACCACATGCTTGACCAGACATATGTTGACCTGCCATGCAGTTCGTTGGCAAGCGTATCTAAAAGACCCACACCAAAGAACAAAGAGGACCTCTCCTTGCTCCTCATCAGCTGAGATTTCCAACCCCACTAGACCTTCAGTCCTCTCTGAGACCTGCACTGAGAGGAATGAAGGTGTAGAATTAGGTGTGTCACAGCCAAGTACTTGTGGGCAATCTGCTTTTGGTACACCGACGTTAGATTGTACCAGGCAAATTTCCCTGCCCCAGCTGCTGCACCGCCGAAAGAAGTTTGCTCCCAGCCATCCACATGCCCAGCGGTTGAATGCTAGCTTGGCAAAATTGCTAGCACTTCAACTGCTGTCTTTTCATTTGGTAGACTCTGCTCCCTTCCGTGAGTTTGTGGAATGGGCGGTTCCTCAGTGGCAGGTACCCAAACGCCACTTTTTCTCACGGAAGGTGATTCCAGCTCTCTACTGGCATGTGGAAGGCAATGTCCATGCCTCGCTGGACAGGGCGGTCAGCGGTAAGGTGCATATTACCGCTGACTCATGGTCCAGCAGGCATGGACAGGGACGTTACCTAAGTTTCACGGCGCATTGGGTGACTCTGCTGGCAGCTGGGAAGGATGCAGGACAAGGTGCAGTAGTGTTGAAGGTTGTTCCGCCACCACGCCTCCAAAATGCTAATGATTGTGACACACCTCTCTCCTCCACCCCCTCCTCTTCTTCTTCCTCCATGGCCTCTTCCTGTGCTTTGTCCTCGTAACCAGCGGTGCTCCATAGTCGTTCAAGGGGCTACGCAAGTACGCAGGCCAAAAGATGCCATGCGGTGCTTGAGCTGGTGTGCTTGGGGGACAGGAGCCACACTGGGGCAGAGGTTCTGTAAGCTCTGCAGGGGCAGGTTCAGAGGTGGTTGACGCCATGCCAACTTAAGGGAGGAATGGTGGTTTGCGACAATGGCACCAACCTCCTCTCTGCCCTCCGACAGGGACAAATGACCCATGTGCCCTGTCTGGCTCACGTCCTTAACTTGGTGGTGCAGCAGTTTTTGGGCAGGTACCCGGGCTTACAGGATGTCCTGAGGCAGGCCAGGAAAGTCTGTGTGCATTTCCGCCGGTCATATAATGCCAGTGCTCGGCTGACGGACCTCCAAAAGGAGTTTAACCTGCCCAAGAACCGCCTAATCTGTGACATGCCCACCAGGTGGAACTCAACGTTGGCCATGCTGCAGCAGCTGCACACGCAGCAGAGGGCCATCAATGAGTACCTGTGCGACTATGGCACCAGGACAGGGTCAGGGGAGCTTGTTTTTTTTTCCCCACGCCAGTGGGCCATGATCAGGGATGCATGCACTGTCCTGTCACCATTTGAGGAGGCCACGAGGATGGTGAGCAGTGACAGTGCATGCATCAGTGACACTGTCCCACTTGTCCACCTGTTGGAGCACACGCTGCGTGGAATAATGGACAGGGCACTTGAGGCAGAACAGAGGCAGGAAGAGGAGGACTTCCTTAGCTCTCAAGGCCCCCTTTATCCAGACAGTGTTCCTGCGTGCCTGCCGATCACACAGGAAGAGGACGAGGAGGAGGAGGAGGAAGATTGTGTCAGTATGGAGGTGGAGCCTGGCACTCAGCATCAGCAGCAGTCTTTAAGGGATCAGTCCCAAGAAACACATGGACTTGTACGTGGCTGGGAGGAGGTGGCTGCGGACCATGTCGTCCTTAGTGACCCAGAGGACTCCGGACCGAATGCCTCAGCAAACCTACGCTGCATGGCCTCCCTGATCCTGCAAAGCCTGCGTAAGGATCCTCGTATTCGTGGTATCAAGGAGAAGGACCAATACTGGCTGGCAACCCTCCTTGATCCACGTTACAAGGGTAAGGTTGCAGACCTTATCTTGCCATCGCAGAGGGAGCAGAGGATGAAACATCTTCGGGAGGCCTTGCAGAAAGGTCTGTGCAACGCGTTCCCAGAGACTGGGAGGTTACAAACTCCTGTTTCTGGACAACATGTTGCTGAGGCTTGGGTCAGTCAAAGAAGGAGCGGTGGAGAAGGTGGCCGTCTGACCGATGCGTTCAGACAATTTTTTTGTCCGCAGCCCCAAGGTATGATCGGTTCCAGCAACCATCGCCAGCGTCTGTTTTACATGGTGCAGGAATACCTAGGGGCAAGATTAGATTTGGACACCTTTCCCACCGAAAATCCTCTGGGTTATTGAGTCTTGAGGATGGATCACTGGCCAGAGCTTGCACAGTATGCAATTGAGCTACTGGCCTGTCCTGCATCCAGCGTTCTTTCGGAACGCACATTCAGTGCTGCTGGAGGCGTGGTAACCGATCACAGGGTGCGTCTGTCCACCGACTCGGTCGATCGACTAACCTTCATAAAAATGAATCAGTCTTGGATCACCACCAGCTACCAAGCACCTGATGCTGATGTAACCGAATAATTTTTTTTGAAATCTCAGATCCCTTCAAAGACTCCCTATGCTGATGCTGAGTGACTATCCCTGAGTAATTATCCTCTTCCTCCTCAATGATCACGCTGATAGCTTGTAAGAACATTTTTGGTTCTGGGCACCACCACCAGTGCCTAAGGCACAATTTTTCAGCCCCTGTTTAACAGGGGCGTGTAATTACAATTTTTGATGCAATACTTTGCAGCAGGGCTCGTTCCTGCGTTCCAACTAGAGTGTCTGTGAGGGGTTGCAGTGTTGTGGCACCAGCACCAGTGCCTAAGGCCCAATTTTTCTGCCCCTGTTTAACAGGGGCGTGTAATTACAATTTTTGATGCAATACTTTGCAGCAGGGCTCGTTCCTGCGTTCCAACTAGAGTGTCTGTGAGGGGTTGCAGTGTTGTGGCACCAGCACCAGTGCCTAAGGCCCAATTTTTCTTCCCCTGTTTAACAGGGGCGTGTAATTACAATTCTTGATCTAATATTTCACAGCAGGGCCCATTTCTGCACCCACCAAGAGCGAGTGAGGACTTACAGTGTTGTGGCACCAGCACCACCACCACCACCAAAGGCCCAATTTTTCTGCCCCTGTTCAACAGGGGCATGTAATTACAATTCTTGATCTAATATTTCACAGCAGGGCCCATTTCTGCACCCACCAAGAGCGAGTGAGGACAGACAGTGTTGTGGCCCCAGCACCACCACCACCACCACCACCACCAAAGGCCCAGTTTTTCTGCCCCTGTTCAACAGGGGCATGTAATTACAATTCTTGATCTAATATTTCACAGCAGGGCCCTGTGAGGGCTTACAGTGTTGTGGCCACAACAACACCTAAGGCCCAAATTTCTGCTGAGTATATAGGGCAGGACCCTACTTTCAAAAATCTAACTTACAAACGACTCCTACTTGCAAACGGAAGGAGACAACAGGAAGTGAGATGAAATCTACCCCTAGGAAGGGAAATTCTCTCCTGTAAGAGTTAATATGGGAAAAACATTTCTCCTTTCCACTGATGCTTTCCAATCCTTATTGCACAAAAAAACACAAATTTTGAAAAAACATTTGTCATTGGGACAAAATTGAGGTGAAATCTTCTGAAGAGGAGGAAAGACAGCAAAACAAATGTCACAGGGGTGATAACCCTTCCTTATGTTTTCCAAAAAGCTCAAAAAAGATTTTTTGGCTGGAGCTAAACACGTTAAAAATGTACCCGTTCAAAATTACAAACAGATTCTACCTAACAACAAACCTACAGTCCCTGTCTTGTTTGCACCGCCTATATACTGCTGTTCAGAGTATATAGGGCCTGGTGGCCCCACACCTTTCCTTATTTTAGTTTGGGTGCGGGGTTCCCCTTAATATCCATACAAGACCCAAAGGGCCTGGTAATGGACTGGGGGGTACCCATGGTGTTTGTCTCACTGATTTTCATTCATATTGCCAGGACCCGACATTACATTAAACCCGCAAGCAGTTTTAAATGAGATTGTTTCCTTTAAAAATGACATTTGGTGCAGGGACTGTTCTAAGCACGGGAAATGTGCGCTCCTTTACAGCCATACTATAGACACCCCCCAGGTACGATATTTAAAGGAATATTTCACTTTTTTTTTTACTTTAAGCATCATTAAAATCACTGCTCCCGAAAAAACGGCCATTTTCAAAAGTTTTTTTTGCATTGATACATGTCTCCTGGGGTAGGACCCGGGTCCCCAAACCCTTTTTAGGACAATACCATGCAAATTAGCCTTCAAAATGAGCACTTTTGATTTGTAAACACTCTCCACTGGAGCTCATTTTTAACCTTTGTGTTATGCGATGCTTTTGTACAATAAAATACAATAATTTTTATATAACATTGGTTCAATAATTGCATTTTGCTGCCTAGAAACCCCACCCTTCTCTTTTTGTTTCCCTTGAAAAAACTGACCCATCAAACCCAGCCGAGGTCATAAGGCGCATCCATAAGCTGATGTCCTTATGATCCCACCTTAAGGACGGGCATATAGCCCTCCGCTGCCTAAATTGCTCATCATACCGCAGCCATGCTGTGCCCCCATAGACTCTGTGCACCTCTCCCATGGCGTCCAAATAGCAAAACAATGCCGAGCAGTGTTCTGGGTTCTTTTATCCAATAACACTCGCCATTATCGCAAAGGCCTGCAGTCAATTCGTGAAAGTCCTGGGGATGAGACTATACCTCCTTTTTTCCTCATCCTCCTTGTTGTGATCCTCTGGCTTAACCCTATCCAAATTAAATTTTTCCAGAGGTAGGAGCGCAAAAATCTCCATGTATTCCCCCTTCCAAATTTTCTCCCTCACTTCAGGCTTCAGGTGTGCTCCGAGTAATAAATGCAGAGATAAACCTTGAAAATACCTAGCAAGAATATAAAAAAATAAAAAAGCCAAAGGTCTTTTTCGCATAGGACATTTCTTTAATTCAATGGGACCGATTTGACTGGGATATTGTTTAAGTAAACTGGAAATGCCCATTTTGGAGAGATTCAGATTCTCGAAAATTAGACATTTCCTCAATTATATCTGGATAGATAAGACTGAACCCCCTAAGGCCACACCTTATGAACAATGGTTCTCCAATATCATGGATCAGAGGGGAGGTATCTCAATGATCTATTACTCCCTGGTGTGTAGAGATGATTTACCCGCCTATGCCCAGGCTTGGAAGCTAGACATGCGGCATACATGGAAGCAAAACGAATGGTTTCAGGCTTTCCAGCGTTCTTATAAAGGTATCCTGAATGTATCTTACATTGAAGCTAATGTTTAACTGTTGACTAGATGGTACTACGTTCCCTCTCGATTGGAGGATGTCATATGGTGGGCTCAATGTTCCATATCTGGTGGTCATGTCCTCGAATCAGGTCATACTGGAAAAAGGTCTTCTGCATGTTGAGGAAAATAACGGGGGACCGCAATGTCACAAGATCCCACCATAGCCCTCTTAAATCACAAAGTTACAAAGATTCCCAAACATATGCAGGCACTGGTCTTCTTCATTCTCCTGGGAGCCAAGATTACACTAGCAGGGGCATGGAAAAAACCTCCTATATAATTTTTAGCAGCAAAGAGGAAAATATCATGGATCATGTCACAAGAACAAATAGTTGCTAAACTGCAGGATAAACTAGTGAAATTCGAGGCCATATCGGAGCCTTGGGCAAGTTATAGTATCTTATCCCTCAGCCCAGGTATCGCATACACTGTTTAACCACTTCAGCCCTGGAAGATTTTACCCTCTTCCTGACCAGAGCACTTTTTGCGATTCGGCACTGCATCGTTTTAACTGACAATTGCGCGGTCGTGCGACGTTGCACCCAAACAAAATTGATGTCCTTTTTTTCCCCACAAATAGAGCTTTCTTTTGGTGGCAGTTGATAACCTCTGCGCTTTTTATTTTTTGCGCTATAAACAAAAAAAACAACAATTTTGAAAAAAATGCATTATCTTTTACTTTTTGCTATAATATATACCCCCAAAAATGATATAAAAAAAATATTTTTTTCCTCAGTTTAGGCCGATATGTATTCTACATATTTTTGGTAACAAAAAAGAAAAAACGCAACAAGCGTATATTGATTGCACAAACTTTAGAACCCCATTAAAAACTATGGGACTCGAACGTTCAAAATCAAAGTGCTAATTTTAAAGGCTAATATGCAAGTTATTGTCCTAAAAAGGGTTTGAGGGACCCGGGTCCTGCCCCAGGGGACATGTATCAATGCAAAAAAGTTTTAAAAAAACTGATGTTTTTTCAGGAGCATTGATTTTAATGATGCTTAAAGTGAAAAAAAAGTGAAATATTCCTTTAAATATCATACCTGGGGGGTGTCTATAGTATGACTTTAAAGTGGCGCGTGTTTCCCGTGCTTCGAACAGTCCCTGCACAAAATGACATTTTTAAAGGAATAAAAGTCATTTAGAACTGCTTGCGGCTTTAAGGTAATGTCAGGTCCTGGCAATATGGATGAAAATCAGTGAGACAAACGGCATGGGTAACCCCCACTCCCCAGTCCATTACCAGGCCATTTGGGTCTTGTGTGGATATTAAGGGGTACCCCGCACCCAAATTAATAAAAGGAAAGGTGTGGGGTCCCCAGGCCCTATATACTCTGAACAGCAGTATACAGGCGGTGCAAACAAGACAGGGACTGTAGGTTTGTTGTTAAGTAGAATCTGTTTGTAATTTTGAACTGGTACATTTCTAAAGTGTAGCTCGAGCCAAAAAAAAATATTTTTAAGCTTTTTTGAAAACATAGGGAAGGGTTATCACCCCTGTAACATTTGTTTTGCTGTCTGTGCACATCTTCAGAAGATTTCACCTCACTTTCTGTCCCAATGACACATTTTTTTTGTAAATTTTGGGTTTTTAGTGAAACAAGGATTAGTGATAAAGCATCAGTGAAGAGGAGACATGTTTTTCCCATATTAACTCTTACAGGAGAGAATTTCCCTTCCTAGGGGTAGATTTCATCTCACTTCCTGTTGTCTCCTTCTGTTTGCAAGAAGAAGTCATTTGTAAGTTGGATGTTTGAAAGTAGGGGCCTGCCCTATATACTCTGCAGAAATTAGGGCCTTAGGTGATGGTGTTTCCACAACACTGTAAGCCCTCACAGTTACTCTTGGTGGGCACAGGAACGGGCCCTGCTGTGAAATATTAGATCAAGAATTGTAATTACATGCCATTGTTGAACAGTGGTAGAAAAATTGGGCCTTTGGTGGTGGTGGTGGTGGTGCCACAACACTGTAAGTCCTCACAGTTACTCTTGGTGGGCACTGAAACGGGCCCTGCTGTGAAATATTATATCAAGAATTGTAATTACATGCACCTGTTGAACAGGGGCAGAGAAATTGGGCCTTTGGTGGTGGTGGTGGTGGTGTTGCCACAACACTGTAACAGGAATGGGTCCTGCTGTGAAATATTAGATCAAGAATTGTAATTTACATGTCCCTGTTGAACAGAACAGAAAAATTGGGCCTTAGGCACTGGTGCCACAACACTGCAACCCCTCACAGATGCTATAGTTGGAGCGCAGGAATGAGCCCTGCTGCAAAGTATTGCACCAAAAATTGTAATTACACGCCCCTGTTTAAAAAAGGCTGAAAAATTGGGCCTTGGGCACTGGTGCTGGTGCCACAACACTGCAACCCCTCACAGATGCTATAGTTGGAGTGCAGGAATGAGCCCTGTTGCAAAGTATTGCATCCAAAATTGTAATTTCACGCCAATGTTAAAAAGGGGCAGAAAAATTGGGCCTTGGCCACTGGTGGCGGTGCCTAGAACCAAAAATGATCTTACAAGCTATCAGCATGAAAATTGAGGAGGAAGAGGATTGTGACTCAGCATAACAGGATAGTCACTCAGCATCAGCATAGGCAGTCTTGAAGAGATCTCACATTAAAAAAAAATCAATTGGTTACATCAGCATCAGGTGCTTGGTAGCTGGTGATCCAAGACTGATAAATTTTTATGAAGGTCAGCCGATCGACAAATTCAGAGGACAGGAGCACCCTGTGATCGGTTACAAAGCCTCCAGCAGTACTGAATGTGCGTTCTGAAAGAACGCTGGATGCAAGACAGGCCAGTAGCTCAATTGCATACTGTGCAAGCTCTGGCCAGTGATCCATCCTCAAGACCCAGTAACCCAGAGGATTTTCGGTGGGAAAGGTGTCCAAGTCTGATCTTGTTCCTAGGTAATCCTGCACCATGTGAATCAGACACTGGCGATGGTTGCTGGAACCGATCAGACCTTGGGGCTGCGGACTAAAAAATTGTCTGAACGGATCGGTCAGATGGCCACCTTCTCCACCGCTCCTTCTGTGACTGACCGAAGCCTCAGAAACACGTTGTCCAGGAGGACCAGGAAGTTGTAACCTCCCAGGCTCTGAAAACGCATTGCACAAACCTTTCTGCAAGGCCTCCCAAAGATGTTTCATCCTCTGCTCCCTCTGCGATGGCAAGATAAGGTCTGCAACCTTACCCTTGTAACATGGATCAAGGAGGGTTGCCAGCCAGTAACCATCCCTCCCCTTGATACCACAAATAGGAGGATCCTTCTGCAGGCTTTGCAGGATCAGGGAGGCCATGCAGCGTAGGTTTGCTGAGGCATTCAGTCCAGAGTCCTCTGGGTCACTAAGGATGACATGATCCACAGTCACCTTCTCCCAGCCACGTACAAGTCCATGGGTTTCTTGGGACTGCAAATGATCCCTTGAAGACTGCTGCTGATGCTGAGTGCCAGGCTCCACCTCCATGCTGACACAATCCTCCTCCTCTTCCTGTGTGATCGGTGGGCATGCAGGAGCACTGTCTGGATAAAGGGGGCCTTGAGAGGTAAGGAAGTCCTCCTCTTCCTCCCTCTGTTCTGCCTCAAGTGCCCTGTCCATTATTCCATGTAGCATGTGCTCCAACAGGTGGACAAGAGGGACAGTGTCACTGATGCATGCACTGTCACTGCTCACCATCCTTGTGGCCTCCTCAAATGGTGACAGGACAGTGCATGCATCCCTGATCATAGCCCACTGGTGTGGGAAATAAAAAACAAGCGCCCCTGCCCTGATCCTGTCCTGGTGCCATAGTCGCATAGGTACTGATTGATGGCCCTCTGCTGCATGTGCAGCCGCTGCAGCATAGCCAACGTTGAGTTCCACCTGGTGGGCATGTCACAGATTAGGCGGTTCTTGGGCAGGTTAAATTCCTTTTGGAGGTCAGCCAGCCAAGCACTGGCATTATATGACCTGTGGAAATGCACGCAGACTTTCCTGGCCTGCCTCAGGACATCCTGTAAGCCCGGGTACCGCTGCACCACCAAGTTAAGGACGTGAGCCAAACAGGGCACATGGGTCAGTTGTCCCTGTCGGAGGGCGGAGAGGTGGTGCCATTGTTGCAAACCACCATACCTGCCTTAAGCTGGCATGGCGTCAACAACTTCTGAACCTGCCCCTGCAGAGCTGACAGAACCTCTGCCCCAGTGTGGCTCCTGTCCCCCAAGCACACCAGCTCAAGCACCGCATGGCATCTTTTTGCCTTCATGCTTGCGTAGCCCCTTGAACGCCTACGGAGCACTGCTGGTTCCGAGGACAAATCAGCACAGGAAGAGACCATGGAGGAAGAAGAAGTGGAGGGGGTGGAGGAGAGAGGTGTGGCAGAATCACCACTAGTAGTATTTTGGAGGTGTGGTGATGGAACAGCCTCAACCACTACTGCACCCTGTCCTGCATCCTTCCCAGCTGCCAGAAGAGTCACCCAGTGTGCGGTGAAAGATAGGTAACATCCCTGTCCATGCCTGCTGGACCATGAGTCAGCGGTAATATGCACCTTACCGCTGATCGCCCTGTCCAGCGATGCCAAGACATTGCCTTCCACATGCCGGTAGAGAGCCGGAATCACCTTCCATGAGAAAAAGTGGCATTTGGGAACCTGCCACTGAGGAACCGCACATTCCACAAACTCACGGAAGGGGGCAGAGTCTACCAACTGAAAAGGCAGCAGTTAAAGTGCTAGCAATTTAGCCAAGCTAGCATTCAACCGCTGGGCATGTGGATGGCTGGGAGCAAACTTCTTTCGGCGGTGCAGCAGCTGGGGCAGGGAAATTTGCCTGGTACAATCTGACATCGGTGTACCGATAGCAGATTGCCCGCAAGTACTTGGCTGTGACACACCTAATTCTACACCTTCATTCCTCTCAGTGCAGGTTTCAGAGAGGACTGAAGGTATAGTGGGGTTGGAGATCCCAGCTGATGAGGAGCAAGGAGAGGTCCGCTTTGTTCTTTGTTGTGGGGCTTTTAGGTACGCTTGCCAATGAACTGCATGGCAGGTCAACATATGTCTGGTCAAGCATGTGGTGCCCAAGCGGGTGATGTTTTGGCCACGTGAGATACGCTTGAGACATATGTTGCAAATAGCAGCAGTGGGATCTGATGCACTCATCTCAAAAAACGACCACACCAAAGAACTTTTGGAATAACACGCAGAGACAGCAGCGCCCTGCACATGTGGAGCTTTGGGGTGTGATGCAGTCGGTGTGCTGCCCTTAAGCTGGCCCCTGGAGGGCATTCTGCCTCATTGGAGATGTGCCTCCCCCTCTCTCCTGTCAGGCACCCACGTGGAGTCAGTGACCTCATAACCCCCTCCCTCCTCATCACTGGAACAAAGCAATATGACTGCCAGATTGCTGTTCTTCTTACGCACCCCTCTCTCTGGGCTCACGTTACTGCCTTCCTCTAGCTGGGTACCATCATTGGAGCCTTTAAAACACTGGGCATCCTCTTGGAGCATGTACCCAACACTGTGCTCAAACAGTTCAGAGGGACTCCTCAGGAGCACATGGCGGGGCTAGGGAAGGAGTGACTGATACAATTGAGCCGAGGGAAGAGGCCGCGTTGGCAGCTGCTTTTCCAGACAAAGTACCCTAAACCTGGCTGAGAGAGGATGAGGAGGATGACGACGGCTTGGTCATACACTCTACCAAGTCTTCGGCATGTCAACACGGCCAGCTGCCAAAAAAAGGACAAGGATGAGGATGCACCGTCTCCACAACCAGCACTGTTGCCTCTAGACACAGAGCCTGCTTGCCCTCTTTTATTGGCTTGTGACTGTCTGCCTCTCCTTGTTGGCCTTCCAGACATACAGTAGCTGCACAAAGCTGGGATGTATATATATAGCGATTATACTGCAGCTAGCAGAATCAGCTGCCTGCCTGTAGTATTATTAGTATGAGAACACCAGTAATTGTCTTAAGGTAGCTTTAGGTGCACACTGTGTAGAGGACACAGTACACTAACTGTAAATACTGCAGCTGCCTGCTTGTGGTACTAATAGGATCAGAAGAACACCACCAATTTTCTTCAGGTAGCTTTAGGTGCACACTGTGCAGAGGACACAGTACACTAACTGTAAATTCTGTAGCTGCCTGCCTGTGGTATTAATGGGATCAGAGTGTATTAGGGTAGATAGGGGGCACTAATGATTACTAAAAAAATATTAATTAAATGTGAAGTTATTATGTTGAATAATAATAATAATGAATATTATTCAAAGAGATACCCCGGTCATTCTGGTTGAGTGTACTCATGAAATCATCCAATGAGGCGCAGTCACCATCCCACAGAAGGAGGATGTCGTCTATGTACCTAGCCCAAAGAACCAACTCGGGTCTTCGATTAACATAGACGACATCCTCCTCCCATTGCACCATGAAGAGGTTGGCGAGGCTGGGCACGAACTTTGCGCCCATTGCCACGCCCCTCTTCTGCAAATAAAACTGGTCCTGGAACCAGAAATAATTATGCCTTATGGCAAATTTCAAAAGTTGCATAATGAAATTACGTTGGAGGATGGGGAGTCTAACATCTCTAGACAAAAAGTTTTCAACAGCCTCGAAGCCCAAATCATAGGGTATGCATGTATATAATGCTGCCACGTCAGCTGTGGCAAGAATCATACCTCCCCTAAATTGGACCGATTCCAGAAGTTTGATAGTGTCCCTGGTATCCTTGAGAAAGGAAGGGGTGGAGCGGACAAGTGGCTGTAGATAAAAGTCCACATACTTCCCTATACGGGCTGTGACCGAGTCAATCTCGCTGACGATAGGACGGCCAGGGGGATTGACTGGGTCCTTGTGGACCTTGGGAAGGTAGTAGATGGCTGGAATCCGTGGAGTTCGAGGGACTAAATAATTAATTCTTATCTTTCTTGT
This sequence comes from Aquarana catesbeiana, assembly GCF_042186555.1. Lineage (NCBI taxonomy): Eukaryota > Metazoa > Chordata > Amphibia > Anura > Ranidae > Aquarana > Aquarana catesbeiana. Next base: position 212,290,794 of record NC_133336.1, read on the forward strand.
TAATGATTCCCAGGGAAAAACCTTCCTCAACTAATTGTAGCAAAGCTTTTTTGTAGGTGGTAGTAGGGTCCATAGGGATGGGACTGTAAGTGTCTGTATCACTCAGAATTTTACCCATTTCTTTCAAATAGTCAGTTTTATCTAAGACAACAATCCCGCCGCCCTTGTCGCTATTGTTAGAGATCTATACATTAGAATCCATGATAGATGTGCAGTGTACTGGGATGTCCTTTCCATGGCCGCCTAGAGAGACTTCCCCCCAAGATCAGGTGACTAGGAGGCGGACGCGGCGAGCTGGGTTGCTCCACGTGGCTCGCTTTGTTTACAATGTGGACGTCAGCGTGGCTTGAGCTTCCGACGTGCGGTCACGTGACACCGCCTCCACTCCGATCACCTGATACGACACTTTCCTTGGCGGGCTTCTCACCGCTACATCATTTCCTTGTTTGACATGCGAGCGGAAGATCCCAGGGAATGTTTCCCTTTCCGGTTCTTCACTCATTGGAGATTATCCCTGCCTGTCTTATATTATGCTGCCTGATAGGCCATTTATGTTTAGGTTATTCACTTCCGGTGTTGCATAATGCTACTCATCCAATGAGATGTGATGTGACCGCCTTCCCCATTAATCATGTAATTTATCATCATTTATAAATATGAGCAGTCTGAAGTGAGGTGTCCATGCCCCAGTTGAAGACCATTGGGTCAAAACGTGTCAGGCGGTACCTCTCTTCCATGCTGCTTCGATTTTTTAATCTTTGTGATCACCATTTTATTGTTTATGGCTTTTTAGCAATAAAAACCCTCCTGTTTTTTACCTGCACCATGCGGAAGTGGTGATTTTTTCTTTTACATAATCTTCCGACAAGAATATACTCCCTTTGGATGACCAGTGCTGTTCCTCCATTCTACACCTGGAAATTTCCATTTTGGGCACCTGTCACATGTACCTCCGGGTTCCTGCTGCTGGAAGTTTACCCTGTGTATTTCAACATCCTGGATTTCCTTCCCGGCCCGATGGGGCTCATTGCCTGATTGACTCCATGTCGCTGACAGGGGAGTCCACCCTTTTCGGTAAGAGTACCCATCTTTATTTATTTGTCTGATGTTTAATACCATCGATGCCAACCTAGTCCTATGGATTTACACTACATCTACCAGTCCTTTGGGTCTTCAACCATCCATTTTTGTTCTACCTTCAATGTATGGACTATGAGTTAATATTCCATCATGCACCTTATTGTACTCTTTGGACTTATGTTTTGTTATCACATTTTTTATTGATACACATATATGGACTTATGTATGTTTCCATTTATTTATTCTTTTCTCAGCCTTAATAGTATTTAGCGCTGCATTTTTTACTTTTATCCTCAGTTGTTTGTCACAACGTATGTGGCTGCTTATGCACTTTTGTTTTCTATAGAGCGCAGTGTTTTTACTTACTTTCCTGTTATCTTGACCTTTATACACAGCAGCTTTTTTTTCACGCACTCTTTCACGAGTTCCTTTCAATATAGATGTTTTTGAATACAGGACATCCCGGTCACTTAACACTGATGGTGTTTTTGTCACCACGAATCCTGATTCAGAGATGGGTGGTATATTCATGAGGCTCAAGAACTTGATGATTAGTGAACTCCACCTTCAGTGGGACACTGCCTTCCTGGAACAATATGTCAAAGAACATATGGTTCCTAGGGGTCTTAGGTGGGACATCCACCCCCAACAAGACGAACCAGGCTTGAGTCTTGGTTCAAATATTTTAATGAAACAGGGTTAAAACTTTTACAATTTTTGGTAGATAAGAAAAAAATCAAGTTGTCTCTCATTGATTCAGAAATTAAAGAATTGAGAGACAAATTGATTCCTTTTAAGACCACAGCAGAATATGTTACACTTTCTACCAACCTTAGAACTCTTCTAGAAAAAGAAGAGAAAGATCAAAGAAATAAAAAACAAAAAAAGTACAACAGGGACTGTACCGATTACACTACCAATTCAGTTTTCAACTGGCAGAAGAAGAATTCAACACCTTCTCCTGCCGGTGGAGAACCACTCCCCATGGAGACCTCCCTCCCCTCTGTAGTACACCAAGATAGGAGGTTGATTTATGAACCTTCTCAAACCCAAGGTTCTAAACATGTCATACCTAATCCATCCAGTTCTAGGTCGACATCCCTTCCACAGATAGGGGCTCCCTTACCTCCTCCCCCCTTCCTCTTTATCCCCCACCTCCTCGCCCTCGAGGTGGTGGAAATTTCAGAGGTAGAGGGAGAAGTCAACCAAGGGTTCATACAAATGACCCTTATTTTTGAAATGACTCTAGAGGTCCTCCATCTAATAGAAACAATGTGCCAAAAAATCGGGGATCACACTATGATGCTGAATATGGTTACCGTACCCCAGTTCATCTTAGCAATCGCTATACCCCACTTCATGACCAGGCTTCATATGAGACTCATTACAATTCTTTTTCTCACCACGGTAGGGAAGAAGATTCTTACAATAGATCTCCGTATCAGTATAATTATAATGATCCTGAGCCGAACTATTCCTTGTGTTTTCAGAGACCCATGGAAGGATATGCCAAAAATTCAGAAAGAAAAGAGGGACCAGAGGGGGGTGGAGGGTCCAGTGCCAAAAGAAAAAGGACCTAAAGGGGGCGGGTATTTTTTAATTTGAGTTCTGCTAGTCTCACTGAAGCGGAACAAATAGTCCTAAATAAAGGTCTCAAGTTTGTCCCTCCCAGACCCCTCAACAAGTTCACCACCTTTATAGATATCCTCAAGTTTACGCGTAAACTCAGTATTCAGAGGCATTTTCTGGCCCAACCACCCAATCCTTCTATTAGTAATACCAACCCCTCTAGGATAATGGCGACCTCTCTGGACGAAAACGCCATTTTACATTCAGGACTAGGAAACCCCTCCTTATTCAATCCCCCTGGCACTTTAGCTCCTTCCATTCAGGTGTTCAAAAGCCTAGTGTTGGAAGATCTAGAAAAACTGTCCCAATATAAGAAAAGGGTTTATGTCAAACCAGACATTAAGACAGGTCTTAAAGCTTTGTGTGAAAGAAAAAATTTGATAATTGAATTTGATTGTTGTCTTAGATAAAACTGGCTATTTGTCAGAGAGCTCCCTTGGGCAGACGTGCTGTTGGTGGGCATCACGGCGCATTGGGGCGCGTTCCCGTGCGCGCCGCCACGGGTGCCAGTGTGCGGGTGCGTGCGCGTGTGCAGGGGCGTGCGTCGGCGTGCACGTGCGCCCGGTGTTTGGCGCCACCTGCCTATTTAGGCCGTCTGCACAGGGGGCTCGGTGCTGTCCAATCTTCAGCTCCCTGTTACCCTACACCAGCTTCCTGTTTCCTGTGTACCTGACTTCCTGACCACCGGCCTGTCTTTGATTCCTCCTTGCTTGCTGCCTGCCACTGATCCCGGACTGTCCTGACTACGAATCTGCCTGCTCCTCTGTTGCCCGCCTGTTGCCGACCTCTGCTTGTGACCCGACCTGCCTACTCCACTCCTGCTCTGCATCTGGTGCCTGTGCTTCAGTTAACTGGTGATCACCATAACCACCTCTACTGGGATCCTTCTGCAGCTAACCTGCCAGGCTCTCATACCACTCTGTGCTCCTGTGCCTCCTGTTTGTACTACCAGGGGCCGGGAACCGGATATGTAAGGGAGGCCTCCCCCTGCTACATCGGGCTCACCTGTCTGCTACGTGGAAGTCTGACTGTATCGGACAGCTATGTCCGAGCCCGAGCAGGGGACCTCTCCCATGGAGGAACTGTGTAGACACCTGGCGGGTCTCACACAAGCTGTGAAGAGCCTCCAGGAAGGCTACACAAGGTTGGAAGAACAAGTTCAAGTCCTGTCGGCTCCAACCCGTCCGCAAGCCGCTTCATCGGCCGGAGCGACATCTGCACCCTCAGTAGTGATGCTACCCCCCGGAGCCAAGGGTACCCTAATTCCGGGCCTTTTGCAATGCCTGCGAACTATACTTTGCCCTGCAACCCTATACCTTTTCCCTGGAGGCAACCAAGGTGGGCTTCGTAATCTCCCTCTTGTCTGGTGAACCACAGACCTGGCCTCATCGCCTCCTGGAGCAGAAATCGGGAGCTCTGGACAACCTTGATACTTTCTTTACCATCATGTCCCAGTTGTATGAGGACCCCCCGACTGCTGAAGCCGCTTTGCACTCCCTTCAACAAGGGCGTAGAGCCGCAGAGAACTATGTGGTGGAATTTAGGCGGTGGAGCTCCGACACAGGTTGGAATGATGCGGCTTTACGTTATCAATTTCGCATGGGATTGTCTGATCCCTTGAAAGATGAGTTAGCACGGGTCAGCGTACCCCAAACCCTGGATGAACTCATCAATCTGGCCATCCAGATCGACCGATGCCTCAGAGAGCGTCGCTCCGAGAGGTCTACCAGCCAATTCCATCCTACCTGGATGTTACCCAAGGTTCCAAGCTCTCCCAGCCAGTCCGTCCCGACGCCGGCCACACCGGTTCTTGATACCTCCGAGCCACTGCAACTCGGTCTGTTCTGTCCCTCTCTCAAACCGGAAGAACGCCAACACCGAAGAGTTAACAACCTCTGCATGTACTGTGGGGAGCCTGGACACTATGTGAGGTCTTGCCCAAACAAGACACGTAAGTCGCTTAAGTCGCTACCAATCTCCTCAATTTGTGCTTCTGCTCTCTCTAAACCTGCTAATCATCTTGCTCTCTCTATCACCTTACAGCTTCCAGGAAAGACTATGCCAGCTACAGTCATAATTGATTCAGGAGCCTGCAGCTGTTTCATTGACCTAACCTTCGCTGCCAACCATCACATCCCTCTCCAGTTTAAAGTTCGGGGACTTTCTGTACACCTCGCTGATGGCTCCTCTCTTCGTTCCGGTCCTGTCACGCAGGAAACTATTCCTTTGTTAGCCACCATGGGCTCTAACCATCAAGAACTCCTGCGCCTGGATGTCATCTCCTCTCCTCTTTTCCCCATCATACTAGGGATGCCATGGTTACAGGCCCATAACCCCAGCATTGACTGGTCTAGTGGAGAAGTCAAGTTCCTTTCTGAGTATTGCCGGCAACACTGCCTTCATACCAGTCCTGCTGAGGCTACCCAATTGCTCTGTTTGGATGTTTAATCTGAGTTGCAACAGGTGGTTCATGCACCCTATTGGGACTTTCTGGACGTTTTTAGTAAAAAAGGAGCAGAGACCCTACCTCCCCACAGGCCTTATGATTGCCCAATCGAGCTATTACCTGGAGCAGAAGTTCCCTTTGGGAGGATTTTCCCACTAACAGTTGGATACCCTAAGAATATACATAGATGAGAACCTGAAGAAAGGATTTATCCGTCCATCTACCTCTCCGGCCGGAGCTGGTATATTCTTCGTGGAGAAAAAGAACCATTCCCTACGTCCTTGTATTGATTATCGGGAGTTGAACAAAGTAACAATCAAGAACCGTTACCCTCTACCTTTAGTGCCGGAACTCTTCCAGAGATTGGGATCCGCAGTGATCTTTACCAAGTTAGATCTCCGTTGTGCCTACAACTTGATTCGTATCTGGGAAGGAGATGAGTGGAAGACAGCTTTTCGCACCAGATTTGGGCATTACGAATATCTTGTTATGCCCTTCGGTCTGTGCAACGCACCTGCTACGTTCCAACACTTTGTCAATGACATTTTCCGTGACTTCTTGGATCTATATGTTATTGTCTATCTAGACGATATTCTGATCTTCTCCTCCTCAGTCTCCGATCATCATAGGCACGTCAGAAATGTGTTAGCTCGTCTCAGGCAGCATGGACTTTACGCTAAACCAGAAAAGTGCGAACTTCAAAGTATCCAGTTTTTAGGCCTAATCATTTCCGTTGAAGGTATAAAGATGGATCCGCAAAAGGTATTAGCCATTCTGGAGTGGCCCGCTCCCTCCGATAAGAAAGGGGTTCAAAGATTCATTGGCTTCTCAAACTTTTACAGGAAGTTCATTAGGAGCTTCTCTGCAATAACTGCCCAAGGGTCCAAAGACCCTTCTCTACCCAGTGGCCTTTTTCTCCCGCAAACTCTCTTCAGCGGAGAAAAATTATGATGTTGGTGATCGGGAGCTTCTGGCCATCAAATCCACTTTAGAGGAGTGGCGCTATTTACTGGAGGGTGCAGCATATCCTATTCTGGTCTATACGGATCATAAAAATCTGGAGTATCTCTGAACAGCCAAGAGACTGAAACCTCGACAAGGAAGGTGGGCCCTATTTTTCTACAGATTTCAGGTCCATATAACATACAGACCTGGGTCCAAAAATACCAAGTCGGATGCTCTGTCCCGTATGTTCCCTGATTCCGGCAAACCTGTGCATCCGGACACTATTCTTCCATCCGGAAATTTTCTTTTACTCCAAGAGGATCTTCTATCCCACATAAAACAAGCCTCTTCAAATTGGACCCCAAGTTCCGGAGAGGAGGTGAGGGCCCAGGATGGTCTTTTTTGGCACAAGGGTAAAATCGTGGTCCCTGAAGATTTGAGGGTGGCAGTGCTAGAGCTCTGCCATGATCACAAGATGGCTGGACATTTCTGTGTGCTAAAGACGACTGAATTAGTGCAGCGCACATTTTGGTGGCCTCTGTTGGCAAACGACTGCAAGAATTATGTTGAATCCTGTACTACCTGTGCTCGGAGCAAAAATAGCCGGACTAGAGCCTGGGGTCTGCTAAAACCATTACCTGTCCCGGAAAGACCGTGGAAGATGATATCAATGGATTTTATTGTAGAGCTTCCCCAGGCAGAAGGCTTCTCTACCATCTTCGTCGTCGTAGACAGGTTAACCAAGATGGCTCACTTTCTGCCTATGAAGGGCACGCCTTCGGCCATGAAGACAGCAAGAATCTTCATTAAAGAAATTGTCAGGCTACACGGAGTCCCGGCGAATATCATATCGGATCGTGGTGTTCAGTTCACCTCTCGGTTCTGGAAGGCTCTCTGTAATTCCCTGGAAATCGAGCTGGCACTCTCCTCTGCTTACCACCCCCAGACTAATGGGCAGACGGCGAGAACTAATCAAACCTTGGAGCAATACCTCCGTTGTTTTTCATCTTTCTCACAGGATGACTGGGTCTCTCTTCTGCCAATTGCTGAGTTCTCTTATAACAACTCTTTACATTCGGCCATTAAGCAAACACCTTTTTTTGCCAATTACGGCTTCCACCCATCCTTCCTGCCCAGGTCTTTACCCGAATGTGCAATCCCTGCGGTCTCTGAGACCATGGACTTCTTTCTTTCCAACAACAAACTCTTGCAGGAAACCATGGCTAAGACCCAAGAGTATAACAAGAAGATGTTTGACAGGAAGAGGCGGGGAGAGCTCATCCTGGAACCTGGCAACCAGGTTTGGTTGTCCACGACCAATGTAAAAATGGCCTGCCCTTCAAGGAAATTGGGCCCCAAATTCATGGGTCCGTTCTCAGTCAGAAAGAGAATTAACAATGTGGCCTACGAACTCAACTTACCTAGTACCCTGAAGATTCATCCGGTCTTTCACATTTCATTATTGAAACCTGTTATACCCAATACCTTTGATGGCCGAAGTACTGACCCACCGGAGCCCATAATTGTCGATAACAGAGAAGAATTTGAAGTGGAGGCTATCTTGGATTGTAGGAAGAGACGCAACCAGATGCAGTACCTGATCAAATGGAGGGGGTACAGACCGGAGGATAACTCCTGGGAGCCAGAGGGCAACTTACATGCCGAAGAGCTCCTGAGGACCTTCAGGAGTACTCATGTCACTAGATTGGCACCGTTGGACATCCGGAGGCTGCCCTTGAGGGGGGGGCACTGTCAGAGAGCTCCCTTGGGCAGACGCGCTGTTGGTGGGCATCGCCGTGCATTGGGGCGCGTTGGCGCGCGAGCGCGCGTTCCCGTGCGCGCCGCCGCGGGTGCCGGTGTGCGGGCACGTGTGTGTGTGCGGGGGCGTGCACCAGCGTGCGTCGGCGTGCACGTGCGCCCGGTGTTTGGCACCAACCTGCCTATTTAGGCCGTCTGCACAGGGGGCTCGGTGCTGTCTGATCTTCAGCTCCCTGTTACCCTGCACCAGCTTCCTGTTTCCTGTGTACCTGACTTCCTGACCACCGGCCTGTCTTTGATTCCTCCTTGCTTGCTGCCTGCCACTGATCCCAGACTGTCCTGACTACGAATCTGCCTGCTCCTCTGTACTACGTTGCCCACCTGTTGCCGACCTCTGCTTGTGACCCGACCTGCCTACTCCACTCCTGCTCTGCATCTGTTGCCTGTGCTTCAGTTAACTGGTGATCACCATAACCACCTCTACTGGGATCCTTCTGCAGCTAACCCGCCAGCCTCTCATACCACTCTGTGCTCCTGTGCCTCCTGTTTGTACTACCAGGGGCCGGGAACCGGATACATAAGGGAGGCCTCCCCCTACTACATCGGGCTCACCTGTCTGCTACGTGGAAGTCTGACACTATTTGAAAGAAATGGGTAAAATTCTGAGCGGTATGGACACTTACAGTCCCATCCCTATGGACCCTACTACCACCTACAAAAAAGCTTTGCTACAATTAGTTGAGGAAGGTTTTTCCCTGGGAATCATTAACAAGAAAGAAAATAATTATTTAGTCCCTCGAACTCCACGGATTCCAGCCATCTACTACCTTCCCAAGGTCCACAAGGACCCAGTCAATCTCCCTGGCCGTCCTATTGTCAGCGGGATTGACTTGGTCACAGCCCGTATAGGGAAGTATGTGGACTTTTATCTACAGCCATTTGTCTGCTTCACCCCTTCCTTTCTCAAGGATACCAGGGACACTATCAAACTTCTGGAATCGGTCCAATTTAGGGGAGGTATGATTCTTGCCACAGCTGATGTCGCAGCATTATATACATGCATACCCCATGATTTGGGCTTCGAGGCTGTTGAAAACTTTTTGTCTAGAGATGTTAGACTCCTCATCCTCCAACGTAATTTCATTATGCAACTTTTGAAATTTGCCATGAGGCATAATTATTTCTGGTTCCAAGACCAGTTTTATTTGCAGAAGAGGGGCATGGCAATGGGCGCAAAGTTCACGCCCAGCCTCGCCAATCTCTTCATGGCGCAATGGGAGGAGGATGTCGTCTATGTTAACCGAAGACGCGAGTTGGTTCTTTGGGCTAGGTACATAGACGACATCCTCCTTCTGTGGGATAGTGACCGCGCCTCATTGGATGATTTCATGAGTACACTCAACCAGAATGACCGGGGTATCTCTTTGAGCTATGAGGCGAGTTCCTCCAAGATTAATTTCTTGGATCTCGAAGTCCTGGCGATACATGACCATTTGGAATTTAGAACATATTTCAAACCTACCGACCGGAATGGTTACATTCTGGTCGACAGTTGTCACCAGTTACAATGGCTCAGAGCGATCCCACAAGGTCAATTTTTGAGGCTACGTCGCAACTGCACCAGAACGTCTGTTTTTCTGTCTCAGTCTGAACTACTCGAGATTAATGCTTTCTTGGCCTTGGAGAGAAGTTCTACTCTGATTGAACAACCCAAGAACACTGTAGATTCCAGGTCCAAATGGGCCTTTACTACCACCCATTCCCTTCAATCTAAACAGGTTAAAAATATTTTTAAGAAAAACTGGAAAGTGCTTCTAAATGACAGATTGTTAGTCCCAGCCCTTTCTGAACAAGCTGCAGTCATCTTCAGAGGAGCAAGATCTATTCAGGGGCAGATTTCCCCAAACATTATAGATTCTCCAAAGAAGGTTTCTTTTTTTCAGGACTGCAATGGATACTATCCATGCCGCAAGTGTAATGTGTGTCACAAATAATATAACATAATATAGGGGGTCGGCAGAGGATATTAACATTTACATCTACTGTCACGTCCCACATATACAGTACCTGACCGCGAGATTGTGTTTCCAGCGCGATACCATCGCGCTGGTTCTCGGCGACAGGGTACTGTGAATGTCGCGCTGGCTCGCTCATCGGGAAAGGAAAACTTTGTTTTCCTTCCGCGATGAGTGACAGGCAGTGCTGACAGCTGTCTGGTATGAATCCTGAGGCGGGAACACCGCGCCAAATTTTAAATGAAAAAACCGGCGTGGGTTCCCCCCTCGGAGGCATACCAGGCCCTTAGGTCTGGCATGGATTGTAAGGGGAACCCCCTATGCCGAAAAATCGGCGTGGGGGTGCCCCCCAAATCCATACCAGACCCTTATCCGAGCACACAGCCCGGCCGGCCAGGAAAGGGGGTAGGGACGAGCGAGCGCCCCCCCCCTTCCTGAGCCGTACCAGGCCGCATGCCCTCAACATGGGGGGGTGGGTGCCTTGGGGGAGGGGTAACCCCGCCCCCTTACGACGTCATGGTCCCAGCATGCGCAGGGACTCTGGGGTCACGCCCCCTTATGACGCCAGAGTCCCTGCGCATGCTGGGACCATGATGTCGTAAGGGGGCGGGGTTACCGCCTATATAAATGGCTCCGCAGCTCGCACACAGCATTCGAGCCGGAGAGAGCGTCGTGTCAACATCGGGGAAGAAGAAAAGAAGAGAAGAAGCGGCGAGACAGCGGCGGCAAGACAGCGGCGACAAGACAGCGGCAGCAGACCGGGCCCCTCGCTGGCAATAGAGCTGGAAGAAGATAGCGGTGGGGTCCGGGAGAAGAGGCCGAACACCGGGAGAAGTCGGAAGGAGACCCCCCGAAGTCGGAAGAAGACCCCCGGAGCTGACTAATAAATTACTCTTAAAACCTGTGTACTGTGTGTTTTTTATATTGACACTTTTCCCTAGGTGAATGGGTAGGGGTACCATGTACCCCAAACTCATTCACACAGGGTGGGGGGCCGGGATCTGGGGGCCCCCTTATTAAGGGGGGCTCCCGGATTCCGATAAGCCCCCCGCCCGCAGACCCCGACAACCAACAGCCAGGGTTGTCGGGAAGAGGCCCTTGTCCTCATCAACATGGGGACAAGGTGCTTTGGGGTGGGGGGGCCGCAGGGCGCCCCCCTCCCCCAAGGCACCCACCCCCCCATGTTGAGGGCATGTGGCCTGGTACGGCTCAGGAGGGGGGGGGGCGCTCGCTCGTCCCCACCCCCTTTCCTGGCCGGCCGGGCTGCGTGCTCGGATAAGGGTCTGGTATGGATTTGGGGGGGACCCCCACGCCGATTTTTCGGCATAGGGGGTTCCCCTTACAATCCATGCCAGACCTAAGGGCCTGGTATGCCTCCGAGGGGGGAACCCACGCCGGTTTTTTCATTTAAAATTTGGCGTGGTGTTCCCGCCTCAGGATTCATACCAGACAGCTGTCAGCACTGCCTGTCACTCATCGCGGAAGGAAAACAAAGTTTTCCTTTCGCGATGAGTGAGCCATCTCGGCGCTGGCCCCTGCGACGGGGCTCGTAGGTGTCAAATCTCGCCGAGAAGTGCGGCGAGATTGACACAATATCGCGGTCACCTACTGTACCACATTAAACAATTTGCAACATGTTCTTCACAATACATTGTTTATTGTATGTAGGCCATACCATCAGGACCTTTACGATTCGCGTTAATGAACACATAGCCGGAATTAAGGGCGGCAAAAGTAAACATATAGTGCCACGACACTATTTGCAGTATCACAACAAAGACCCTTCAGGCACCCTTTTCCAGGTGATCGATAGATTTGTTCCCCATTGGAGAGGTGAACCACGCCTCAGAGGTGTTTCGCACCTCAAAATGTATTGGATCTATGAGTTGAGGTCCTACTCCCCGTATGGCTTGAACGTGGAGTGGGACCTCATCTCGTTCATTGACCAGGTATAGTTGTTACACAGTTTGCTTAAATTTCTATCTTACGGTTATTTTACCTCTCAATATATCCTTTGGTGGTGTTCTTGTTTCATCTAGGTTTCCCCTTTTTTTTTCTCTTCCCTTTTTTTGCTTCACACAGTTATCACCCATTCCTGCTTATAAGCCTTAGCCTATGTGGGTTCCCCCATTTCACCAGACATGCCTGCATCAGTCCTCATGTGCACCACAAAAAATACTATATTCATTTCATATATTAGGTTTATTTATTGGACATTTTTATGTCTGGCAGTATACATCACATTAAAAATATGTCCTTAGACAAAGTGCCTGTCATTCGAGAACATATATGTTTTATAGAATACCCATTTTCTAATAGAATATCTGTCACATATTCTTTTGTACCTTTTGTTTCATATTAGGAACCAATATGAGTTTTTGTTTTACATGACTGTTCATCATTTATTAAGTTTTAGCTTGATATAATTATGATGTTCCGTTTATTTTGCCGCTATTGTTAGAGATCTATACATTAGAAATCATGATAGATGTGCAATGTACTGGGATGTCCTTTCCCCGGCCGCCTAGAGAGACTTCCCCCCAAGATCAGAGGTAAAATAGCCTGTCCCATCCCTACAGGACAGGCTTTGATGAAGTCACGTGCGGTGTGACGTCACGCGTAGGGACAGGACAGGCTTTACATGCTGTGAGAGGTATACGAGCTCGCCGCTCGTTGGAGATAGGAATGTTTTTATGCTGTCTATGTGAGTACCCTTGTCTTATTTAATAAAGTTGCTGCTTAAAACGTTATTACGCTATTGGGACTCCCCGTGTCTTTTATATCCCCCTATACAACCGAGGGAATCATCCCTTGTGACTAGGACCGTGAGGATAGCGTTCTACACCTATAGGAGGATCCCCTTAAAAGATCTTTGGTCATATGCATTTGCCCTATTACCCTAAGGTAAGGGGCCACTTCTTACATGGGTGTTTAAACACGAAGATGTGCACTTTGTGATCTATCTTAAGCACTGCACTGCGACTGTTGCATGCTAGGACGCTGCTGCCACGTTTTAAAAGAAATACTTTTTTGCTGAAACACTTTGTACTGTTACAATTGTTGCATGTCAGGACGTTATAGTCACATTATATCAAAAAGATTTTATGTCATAGCACACCTGACAATTCCTGGACACTTCACAATTTTTTTGTAATTGCACTGCTGCACAATGTCACTTTATGTGTTACATGTTTGCTAAACACTATGAGTCACTTTAGATTGCATTATGCACTTTATTATTAATTGACACTCTTTATATTATTGATAATTTGCTTATGGACATGATGAGATATATTTATTGATCGATTTATTTAATTTTTAGTGACACTTTTTACAGTATTGATATTGGCTTATGGACATGATGAGATATATATTGATTATTGTCACCACAGATGATTATTATTTCACCACTCAGAGTTGCTGCCATATGAGTGGAGAGTGTTACACGGCTGATGCCATCACTCCTACAGTGTTACTATATTTCCAATTACACACCCTTAATGTATGTCACACTACTTTAAGTTATTCTAGCTATTTTACTCAGGATTAGCACGGCACCACCTAGTTATAGTATTATTTATCCACAGGGTTTGGTTTGTACCTGATTCGGTGCAGGCAGCTTTTCCTAGTTGAGTCCAGTTTAGTTTACACCTGATAGCGTGGGAAAAATTATATATTTTTACTCATCCAATGAGATGTGATGTGACCGCCTTCCCCATTAATCATGTAATTTATCATCATTTATAAATATGAGCAGTCTGGAGTGAGGTGTCCATGCCCCAGTTGAAGACCATTGGGTCGAAATGCGTCAGTGGTACCTCTCTTCCATGCTGCTTCGATTTTTTAATCTTTGTGATCACCATTTTATTGTTTAAAATGCGGAAGCGCTCTTCCATGGTCCTGTATGGGCCACCTCCACGCGGGTCACGTGACACCAGCACTCGCCCGCGATGCATCTTGGACCTTGTAGGCTCCGGGGATGCCGCCGCAGGCGCATGCACAGAAGCCTCTTTTTGCGTCCGCACACTTGATCAGCTGTGCTGATCAGGTGTGGGGGGCATACTTAAGCCGGCCTGTCCTTCGTTCCAGCTGGACACGAGGAATGCCTGTAAGCATAGCGGATTACTCACAGGGTATGTCTGATCCTTTTTTCATTCCCTTTGTCTACCCCAGCTCTTGTCATCTTTTGGTCTTGAGCTTACACCACTTGCTCTATTACAGGACGTTACCACTTCTGGTGCTGTTCAAACCATTATAATCCTATCCGGTGCCTTGTACTTGCATACAGGATAGCTGTCTTTGGCATTTTTGATCCATCTGCAATTCCACCTTGGGTAAGCTGCTTTTTAATCATCGTCCCTGTTTTTTACATACCAGTGTGTATGTAACTATCTATATAGATACCCACTAATTTTTCATGGCTTATCCTTAGGAACTTTACATTCTTTTCATTCTTTCTTTTTTTAGACAAATATCGGCATTTCTCAATCTGCTTTTGAGTATACCCTTCCAACTTCTTCCAGGCGTTCCCCTTGGATTATACTTGATTTTAAATTGTGAGTTAATGCGGCCATGTCAGCCCTATAGATTTGAGGTGGTGATAATTATCCCACTCATTTGATTACACTAAAAACTTTTTCTTTTTTTTCTCATACACTATTTAATAGTATATACTTGATTGCCAGGTCTTTTGTATGCCCTCTGCAGTCATAGATACGGTGTGACCCAATTGGCCTTTGGTTGGGGTGCCCCTTGCCTGGTCTCGCCCTGGGAGTCCGGCCCTCAGGTACGTCCTTGGGTGGGGGGTTTTTGGCCACTTTGGGGATATAGTTCCGCCACACACCCCACTCGATGTCTTATTCTATTATATCATTTGTTCTTTATCATGTTTTTGATTGTGCTTTTTGTCTTTATGTAGAGACCTTTAATGTTGCTACAGGCTCATACTATTCCCTGAGGAAGCCGATGTCTTGGCGAAACATGTAGGAATTAAGCACCTGTTTTGAGCACCTCCTCATCAGGCCTACTCGATTGTATTTGCTCTGTATCAATTTATTTGTGAACTGCATTCATCATTTTAAAGACTTGTTTTTCTATATGTAATAATATATGTTAATAAAGTAATTTTGTAATTTTATTCGATTACTTACTCTTCCTATTCCTTGGCACCGCTATAATCACTCTATACTCCCAAATTCTCAACTGATAAATCCGGGATGAGGTGCTGTATATAGTGTAGCCTATCTAGCCATACCTCCTTTCTCAATACTCAGAGCTTCAATGCTTACTTTTTCTGGCTAGACAGGCTCCCCATAATATCCTGCTTTCACTAACGTATTGTAATTTTGCGATATCTTCAAATGGTCTTTTGCATTTAATTTAGTATTATATATATTTTTCTGTGAATTCACTTTGTGTCCCTAACATATCAGTTTTGTTCATTAACTTTGGCTTCAATTTTGTTATTGAGAGGTTCAGATAATTTCTACCATGGCAGACTTCTGTGGAGATGCTTGGGAAGGTTTAATGACCAAAATCCAAACATCTCAAAATGCTTCTACCATTTCTGACGCTGAGTTGGACAGGGCCTTTATGAGACTCCAACGTCTTCTGGAAAAAAAGTTTGTATTTATTGGCACAAATTGTACTTTAAAAAATATGCTGAACATAAAGTGGTACCCTGGGGGCTCAGAATTCAGTTATTTCCCAATATCAAAAAAAATAATGACTCTCTGAAGGCATCTTGGGAGGATAATCTCCAGTCTTGTTCTCTCAATATGCTTTCAATCCTATGTAAGGAATATGAATCCGAGCTTGAACAATTGGATGTTTCTATTAATCGTTGGCATTTGGATCACTCATCCGGTGTGTCCTCCCTGAGATACAGCAAGCGGGATACTCTCCGGCGCGCTCACCTTGATGAGTACACACTTAGTGTTATAAATGCCAAGGAGGGAAAATTTCTCAGAGATTTGTCCGCTCACGAAAATGGCTATGCCTATAAATGGGATAATACAACTGAGACTAAATCCAGAACCAAACCCTTCGCTTCGAATGTACCTACCTCTAACAATCATGTACCTAACACTCCTTCTGCTTCTTTTTCTTCTAGCACTTCCACCGTCTATCACGATCTCACTCAGGAACAACTCTCCAAGAACAGAAAGGGTGAACTATCTGTCACTTCCTCAGAATCACTTCATCGCACTTTTGGGCCCACTTTGTCTTCCCAGCCATCCAGGGCCCATTCCAAGGCCACTCACATATCCACTCCCTTCACCCGAGCACAATCCAAGTCGTCCTCCATACCTAAATCGACTACAACTAATGCACCGATTCCCACCACTTCGGCACCTTCTCACTCCCAGACGCACACAGTCACCAGAAGGGTAAGTGAACCTAGTCTCACATCTATGTTTCCTGCCAGTGCACAGTCTATGGACCCTAAAATTGCCCCTATTTTTTTAGTTCAGGGTCCGGACTCTCTCCAGAGTCCGATCCCAAACTCGCAAACCCCAGTTGTCAACAGGGATCTTCCACCTTCGATGTGATTAATTTATCATCGGTACGGCTAACTCATGATCAAATCCACGTGCTGCAACTTGGTCTTACCTTTTGCCCTTCTAACAATTTTGATAAATTTCTACTTATCAAGGACATCCATCTCTGCACGTAAGCTACTATACAAGGTATTTTATGACAGATCCTCTTCACACCCTACTTCTGCTGAATCTACCTCCCTCACACAGGAGGTAGATTCAGGCTTTGGAGGAGTTGATGTCGCTATGGGAGGAGGGAGACACTGATGGCGATGATGCGTCTGATCTCCCCGAATCGGGCGTTGTTGCCCTTGGTGTCTCTTTCCCCCCTCCCACCTCCTTCAAGCCTAAATCTCGCAACTTCCTCAATCTACCAATCCCAACATTTGGGCTTTTGTACAACAAATTACCACTGCCATTGATAATATGGAATCTGTCTCCTCCTCTCCATCCAATTTATCTCCTGCCCTTAGTAGAGCATTAAAGTCTCTCCAAAACCACTAGGGGCTGGTCATCAAACCAGCCGATAAGGATGGGAACGTGGTAGTGATGGATGTTTCCTTTTACGAACACATGTGCCGCGATATTCTTGATAA
The DNA here is from genome assembly GCF_042186555.1 of Aquarana catesbeiana. Classification (NCBI taxonomy): domain Eukaryota; kingdom Metazoa; phylum Chordata; class Amphibia; order Anura; family Ranidae; genus Aquarana; species Aquarana catesbeiana. The sequence continues at coordinate 212,307,802 of NC_133336.1, forward strand.
TCGTGATTGGTACAGACCCATATCTAAGTCACTCATTGACTATTTTACCCTTGAATACAATCAACTGATTTTTTCAGCCTATCAAAAGGGTACGATCGATTACAACACGTGGAATTTCTTAAATGTTAGGGAACCAAAAACCCCCACATTTTACTCCCTACCCAAACTTCACAAGTCACTAACCCATCCACCTGGTCGGCCTATTGTTTCTGGTTGCCAATGCCTTACGGAACACGCAAGTGCATTGGTAGACAAGTATTTAGCTCCCCATGTTACTTCCTTGTCTTCTTATGTAAAAGATACCATTCACCTTCTCCGCATCCTCGATGGGAAACATTTACCTAAAAATGTTTGGCTAGTCGCTTTAGACGTAGGAAGCTTATATAACATCATACCTCATGATAGAGGTATCGAGGTTATAAAGAAACAACTTCGTGAGAGAGGCCCTAACTTTGACGCATATGGAGATTTTGTTCTTGAACTTTTGAAGTTCATACTGACACGAAACCACTTTATGTTTGGCTCCTCCCACTTCCTCCAGGTACAGGGTGTGGCTATGGGGACCAAGTGTGCCCCCTCCTACACCAACCTGTACCTGGGGGGGTGGGAGAGAGAACTATTTGGCTTGTCCAATTCGTTCCATCTCCTGTCCAAAGTTCTATCCTGGCACAGATACATTGATGATGTGCTATTTTTTTGGTCTGGCACTCGAGAAGAACTATCCCTGTTCATGGACTACTTGTCTATGAACTCTTGTAACCTCAAATTTACCATGGAGTGCAGTCAATCTCAGATTCACTTTCTTGATCTTCAAATTAGTCTGGATCCAAATGGCAATATTCAAACAGCCCTATATCGGAAACCCTCTTCGGGCAACACTACCCTTCATGCCAGCAGTGCCCATCCTAAGCCTCTTCTAAAGAGCATTCCCTTCAGCCAGTATTTAAGACTCAAAAGAAATTGTACCCTTGAGGCCGATTTCTTTCAAGCATCACATGAGCTGTATTGTAGACTCATAGATAGAGGATACAGTCATTCTCTTCTCAAGAAAGCCTTCAACAGAGCCAAAAAATTTGATAGGAAGGACCTAATTTTTTCTGATAAGCCTCCGGAGACTCAGCAGCCTGTCCGGCTGATCACTCATTATTCCAAACAACATGCCCAAATCAAGGATATTCTTAATCAATTCTGGCCTCTACTAACCACTGATCCTATTTTCGCCAAATATGTTAGATCATATCCTAATATAACATATCGTAGATCTCCCTCACCGAGAGATCGATTGATAACGAGTCACCATTCTTTTGATATTCAGTCATCGAACAGAATTACTGGGACCTTCCAATGCGGCAAGTGCGATGTCTGTACTTTTGTTTCTAACTCCAGGGAACTTGTCCTTCCCAATGGTTCAACTCATATGATCAGACATCAAGTCACCTGTGCCACCATGGGAGTGGTATACTTGGCTCTGTGCCGATGTGGTTCTTACTACATTGGCAAAACCAAGCGACCCTTCCAGGTTCGTATCAGGGACCACATCAAACCCCTGTTTAAACGTACCACCACCACAGCCATTAACCGGCATATTGCCATACACCACAATTTTGACCCACACGTTGTCAGGTTCTCCGCACTCGAGCATGTACCCCTAAATGCCCGAGGTGGGAGCACCGACAACAAACTATTACAGCTTGAGACCAAGTGGATTCACATTTTACAGGCCACCAAATTTCCCGGGCTAAATGAACATATTAGCTTTAAACCCTTTTTATAGAGTTCTTGTACCTCTTGATTGAACTATTAATAGCTTGTTAATCTCTAATCTAGTTTGCAACCCTAACACATGACTTGGGTCTCCAACCCAGGTTCCTTCCCATTCTGGGTCAGTTTTTTTTTTCATTCTTTTTTTTTTTTCTTCTTTCTTCTTTTTCTTTTTTTTTTCTCTCTTTTCCTTTTCATTCTCCCCTCTTATTCAACCCCCCCCTCCCCTCCTCTTGTTTTCCCATTCCTTCCTTCTTCAGCCATGGAATGTTATTTTGATCTCTTCATACATTTACATTGTATGTGTTATGGACAATCTGTATTTATTTTCAATGAGATGTTTACACTCATGTTCTAAATTAGCATTATTTATTAATTCTGTTATGAATATCTAAACAACTATCATATATCTATAAAGTATCACATATTTTCTATTTTTATCTTTATTTTATCAATAATTGTCTACTTTCTCTGATTAACAACTAGGTCTCAGTTATTCTCTATGAGTTTGTTGGGGTCTGTGGCTGTACTTGCGCGGGGCTGTGCGCCTGGGACTTTCCTTCCATCCCTGCTGGGTGTTGGAGGTGGTGGGGGGTTCAATGCCCAGGCGCTCTCCTTCGTGCTAATTTTCCCTGGGTGGCTTCTCGCCCCCTTCCCCTGCCGTGCCTGTTTGCCTTCCCCTCCGATGCTTGGTGTGGCTGTGGCTTCTCTGCCCTGACCTTTGTAATTGCACTGTTGTTGACTGTATTGACGCCCAGGGCAGCACATTACAGTGTCTGCCAGTCTAGGCTCCTGTGCTTGTGCTCCTGCCACTCTGCCCCGTGCTTTCCATCTGGCCCCGATACATGGAATCGCTGTTATTCCTTTGATTGACAGCGCTCTTCCATGGTCCTGTATGGGCCACCTCCACACGGGTCACGTGACACCGGCACTCGCCCGCGATGCATCTTGGACCTTGTAGGCTCCGGGGATGCCGCCGCGGGCGTATGCGCAGAAGCCTCTTTTTGCGTCCGCACACTTGATCAGCTGCGCTGATCAGGTGTGGGGGGCATACTTAAGCCGGCCTGTCCTTCTTTCCAGCTGGACACGAGGAACGCCTGTAAGCATAGTGGATTACTCACAGGGTATGTCTGATCCTTTTTTCATTCCCTTTGTCTACCCCAGCTCTTGTCATCTTTTGGTCTTGAGCTTACACCACTTGCTCTATTACAGGACGTTACCACTTCTGGTGCTGTTCAAACCATTATAATCCTATCCGGTGCCTTGTACTTGCATACAGGATAGCTGTCTTTGGCATTTTTAATCCATCTGCAATTCCACCTTGGGTAAGCTGCTTTTTAATCATCGTCCCTGTTTTTTACATACAAGTGTGTATGTAACTATCTATATAGATACCCACTATTTTTTCATGGCTTATCCTTACGGACTTTACATTCTTTTCATTCTTTTTTTTTTAGACAAATATCAGCATTTCTCAATCTGCTTTTGAGTATACCCTTCCAACTTCTTCCAGGCGTTCCCCTTGGATTATACTTGATTTTAAATTGTGAGTTAATGCAGCCATGTCAGCCCTATAGATTTGAGGTGGTGATAATTATCCCACTCATTTGATTACACTAAAAAATTATTATTTTTTTTTCTCATACACTATTTAATAGAATATACTTGATTGCCAGGTCTTTTGTATGCCCTCTGCAGTCATAGATACGGTGTGACCCAATTGACCTTTGGTTGGGGTGCCCCTCACCTGGTCTCGCCCTGGGAGTCCGGCCCTCAGGTACGTCCTTGGGTGGGGGGTTTTTGGCCACTTTGGGGATATAGTTCCGCCACACAACCCACTCAATGTCTTATTCTATTATATCATTTGTTCTTTATCATGTTTTTGATTGTGCTTTTTGTCTTTATGTAGAGACCTTTAATGTTGCTACAGGCTCATACTATTCCCTGAGGAAGCCAATGTCTTGGCGAAACATGTAGGAATTGAGCACCTGTTTTGAAGGCCCTCCTCATCAGGCCTACTCGATTGTATTTGCTCTGTATCAATTTATTTGTGAACTGCATTCATCATTTTAAAGACTTGTTTTTCTATATGTAATAATATATGTTAATAAAGTAATTTTGTAATTGTATTTGATTAATTACTCTTCCTATTCCTTGGCACTGCTATAATTGCTCTATACTCCCAAATTCTCAACTGATAAATCCGGGATGAGGTGCTGTATATAGTGTAGCCTATCTAGCCATACCTCCTTTCTCGAAACTGGCAATAGTTATGAGACGCAGGGAAATACTCCCCCTAATGGTTCATATCCAAATGAAGTTTGAAAGCAGCATCACAGGGGAATACATGTGAATAATTAAATTTGGGATTTGAAAACAAACCTTGACAAGCGTGCAGTCACAGTCTTGGTTTACAGTACCTTTTAAATTAAATGTTAATGTTATTAATACCATTATATTAATCTAAACAGAAAATTCTAGCTAGATTGCCCTAGTTAGAGAACCAATGTTATATGTCGTATGTTGAAAAAAAATTAATTTTTTGATTTTTTGATTGGGCTGTGGGAAAGTGATGTGTCAATGAGTTTGTGACTGAAAAAGAAATAGTTATAAAGCTAGTTTGGCACAATAATGGGGAGGTGTTTCCAACTAATGGGGAAATCATAACAACAGATAGTGATCCCCACTGGTTGGAACAATGGTGCAGTGCACTAAGGCTAGTAGGTAACTTACAATATCAATCATTTGTCAGGAAACAATTTAAGTCTATTTCTATATTCATGCCATGGGGTTGTATGGTGTGTAATTTGTAGAGCCAGTAGGTTTCGTTTTGTGATATGGCTCTCTTCATATGTGTACCCCTCCAGTGTCTGGAAATTTTGTCAATACCATTGCATAGTGTTGGGTTACTATTGTGGAAGAGTTTAAAATGTCTTGACACACTATGGTTAGGATAACCATTTTTAATATTTGTAAGGTGCTCATTTATTCTACTTTTTAATTGTCGTGTAGTCCTGCCCACATACTGGAGGGAACATGGGCATTCCCTCCAGTACGTGGGCAGGACTACACAACAATTAAGAACTAGAATAAATGAGCACCTTACAAATATTAAAAATGGTTATCCTAACCATAGTGTGTCAAGACATTTTAAACTCTTGGAGTCCCCATTATTGCCCCAAACTAGCTTTATACTGTATCTATTTCTTTTTCAGTCACAAACTCATTGACAGATCACTTTCCTACAGCCCAATCAAAAAATTAATTTTTTTCAACATACGACATATAAAATTGGTTCTCTAACTAGGGCAATCTAGCTAGAATTTTCTGTTGAGATTAATATAATGGTATTAATAACATTAACATTTAATTTAAAAGGTACTGTAAACCAAGACTGTGACTGCATGCTTGTTAAAGTTTGTTTTCAAATCCCAAATTAATTATTTAATTATTCACATGTATTCCCCTGTGCTGCTGCTTTCAAACTTCATTTGGATATGAACCATTAGGAGGAGTATTTCCCTGCGTCTCACAACTATTGCCAGTTTCATCAACACAACTTTATTGGTACGAGTGGCTCCCTCACCACTCCTACTTACTCGCCCCTTTTTACTATAAATTTTCATAACCTAGTGACCAACGTACGCTTCCCTGAATACGTTCATACAAAACGTACGTCGGAGCGGTACGTGGTCACGTGATCTTCTACCTACATCCGGTTTGTCTGGTTGCTACTCATGCCGGGTAGAACGCATGCCGACATCGAGGTGATGCGAAGGGACCTCTCACCTTATCCACACCTAGACAAGCGAGCAGCCCCAGTGCCGGGTAGGCACCTACCAATGTAAGCGGCCATTTGGCTTTTTATTTGTTTTTTATATTTTTAATAAAACGGTGTTACACTATGGAAATTTCTATTGCCTTTTCCATATCCCATGTCTGAACAACCAGGGTTTGCAAGGTCCTTTGCCTATCATCATCCAGTATCCAGCCATCTGATGTGAGCAGGCACAATCCTGCACAAGCACTAATGACTCTCTTTTTAATTAAAGGAGTCATTGGTATCTGGTAAGCAGATATCTATTCACTATTGCAAGGTGTATTTTTCTTCTTTCTTGGTGAAGGAATTTCTACTTGAATATATGAAGAAATCAATCCACTTTGGAAGATCTTACCATTTTCATTTCACTGACTATTGAGTTAGTCTATCACTGGGACTCATATATTACTATTGACATTGTGTGTCACGTTTATTTTTATTTTTTATATTTTTTATATATATCTATATTCACTTTTGCACGCTTCATAGTTGTAAAGGATTATTCTATCCACTAATAGTTTACCAATATTCATTATTATTCAACATAACTTTTCACATTTAATTAATATTTTTTTAGTAATGATTAGCGCCCCCTATCTACCCTAATACACTTTGACCATTCTTTTCTCAAATTGGGGAGCAGCTTACCATTTATCTAATTTATTCTATTAATATATTTTGTATCTAATATTTTTCATTTTAGTTGGCGCTGAGTTTTTTTTTTCTCTATTAATAGGATCAGGACAACAGCAATTGTCTCCAGGTAGCTTTAGGTGCACTCTGTGCAGAGGACACAGTACACTAACTGTAAATACTGTAGCTGCCTGCCTGTGGTACTAATAGAATCAGAAGAACGCCACCAATTTTCTTCAGGTAGCTTTAGGTGCACACTGTGCAGAGGACACAGTACACTAACTGTAAATACTGTAGCTGCCTGCCTGTGGTATTAATAGGATCAGAACAACAGCAATTGTCTTCAGGTAGCTTTAGGAGCACACTGTGCAGAGGACACAGTACACTAACTGTAAATACTGTAGCTGCCTGCCTGTGGTATTAATAGGATCAGAACAACAGCGATTTTCTTCAGGTAGCTTTAGGTGCACACTGTGCAGAGGACGCAGTACACTAACGGTAAATACTGCAGTTGCCTGCCTGTGGTACTAATAGAATCAGAAGAACACCACCAATTTTCTTCAGGTAGCTTTAGGTGCACACTGTGCAGAGGTCACAGTACACTAACTGTAAATACTTTAGCTGCCTGCCTGTGGTATTAATAGGATCAGAACAACAGCAATTGTCTTCAGGTAGCTTTAGGTGCACACTGTGCAGAGGATGCAGTACACTAACTGTAAATACGGCAGATGCCTGCCCGTGGTACTAATAGGATCAGAAAAATACCACCGATTTTCTTCAGGTAGCTTTGGGTGCACACTGTGCAGAGGACACAGTACACTAACTGTTAGGGATGAGCTTCGAGTTCGAGTCGAACTCATGTTCGACTCGAACATTGGCTGTTCGCAAGTTCGCCGAACAGCGAACAATTTGGGGTGTTCGCAGCAAATTCGAATGCCGCGGAACACCCTTTAAAAGTCTATGGGAGAAATCAAAAGTGCTAATTTTAAAGGCTTATATGCAAGTTATTGTCATAAAAAGTGTTTGGGGACCTGGGTCCTGCCCCAGGGGACATGGATCAATGCAAAAAAAAGTTTTAAAAACGGCCGTTTTTTTAGGAGCAGTGATTTTAATAATGCTTAAAGTGAAACAATAAAAGTGTAATATCCCTTTAAATTTCGTACCTGGGGGGTGTCTATAGTATGCCTGTAAAGGGGCGCATGTTTCCCGTGTATAGAACAGTCTGACAGCAAAATGACATTTCGAAGGAAAAAAAAAACATTTAAAACTACCCGCGGCTATTGCATTGCCGACAATACACATAGAAGTTCATTGATAAAAACGGCATGGGAATTCCCCATAGGGAAACCCCGAACCATAATTAAAAAAAAAAAATGATGTGGGAGTCCCCCTAAATTCCATACCAGGCCTTTCAGGTCTGGTATGGATATTAAGGGGAACCCCGGCCAAAATTTAAAAAAAAAAATGACGTGGGGTTCCCCCTAAATTCCATACCAGACCCTTCAGGTCTGGTATGGATTTTAAGGGGAACCCCGCGCAAAAAAAAAAAAAAAAAAAACGGCGTGGGGTCCCCCCAAGAATCCATACCAGACCCTTATCGGAGCACGCAACCTGGCAGGCCGCAGGAAAAGAGGGGGGACAAGAGTGCGGCCCCCCCCTCCTGAACCGTACCAGGCCACATGCCCTCAACATTGGGAGGGTGCTTTGGGGTAGCCCCCCAAAACACCTTGTCCCCATGTTGATGAGGACAAGGGCCTCATCCCCACAACCCTGGCCGGTGGTTGTGGGGGTCTGCGGGCGGGGGGCTTATCGGAATCTGGAAGCCCCCTTTAACAAGGGGACCCCCAGATCCCGGCCCCCCCCTGTGTGAAATGGTAAAGGGGTACTTACCCCTACCATTTCACTAAAAAAGTGTCAAAAAAGTGAAAAATGACAAGAGACAGTTTTTGACAATTCCTTTATTTAAATGCTTCTTCTTTCTTCTATCTTCTTTCTTCTATCTTCCTTCATCTTCTTCTTCTTCTGGTTCTTCTGGCTCTTCTGGTTCTTCCTCCGGCGTTCTCTCCCAGCATCTCCTCCGCGGCGTCTTCTATCTTCTTCTCCCCGGGCCGCTCCACACCCATGGCATTGGGGGGAGGCTCCCGCTCTTCTCTTCATCTTCTTCTTCATCCTCTTCTCTTCTTCCTTCTTCTCTTCTTCTCTTCTTCATTTTCTTCTCCGGGCCGCTCCGCAGCCATGCTGGCATGGAGGGAGGCTCCCGCTGTGTGACGGCGTCTCCTCATCTGACGGTTCTTAAATAACGGGGGGGCAGGGCCACCCGGTGACCTCGCCCCCTCTGACGCACGGGACATGACGGGACTTCCCTGTGGCATTCCCCGTGACGTTACAGGGAAGTCCCGTCATGTCCCGTGCGTCAGAGGGGGCGAGGTCACCGGGTGGCCCTGCCCCCCCGTTATTTAAGAGCCATCAGATGAGGAGACGCCGTCACACAGCGGGAGCCTCCCTCCATGCCAGCATGGCTGCGGAGCAGCCCGGAGAAGAAAATGAAGAAGAGAAGAAGAGAAGAAGGAAGAAGAGAAGAGGATGAAGAAGAAGATGAAGAGAAGAGCGGGAGCCTCCCCCCAATGCCATAGGTGCGGAGCGGCCCGAGGAGAAGAAGATAGAAGACGCCGCGGAGGAGATGCTGGACGAGAACGCCGGAGGAAGAACCAGAAGAGCCAAAAGAACCAGAAGAAGAAGATGAAGGAAGATAGAAGAAAGAAGATAGAAGAAAGAAGAAGCATTTAAATAAAGGAATTGTCAAAAACTGTCTCTTGTCATTTTTCACTTTTTTGACACTTTTTTAGTGAAATGGTAGGGGTAAGTACCCCTTTACCATTTCACACAGGGGGGGGGTCGGGATCTGGGGGTCCCCTTGTTAAAGGGGGCTTCCAGATTCCGATAAGCCCCCCGCCCGCAGACCCCCACAACCACCGGCCAGGGTTGTGGGGATGAGGCCCTTGTCCTCATCAACATGGGGACAAGGTGTTTTGGGGGGCTACCCCAAAGCACCCTCCCAATGTTGAGGGCATGTGGCCTGGTACAGTTCAGGAGGGGGGGTGCACTCTCGTCCCCCCCTCTTTTCCTGCGGCCTGCCAGGTTGCGTGCTCGGATAAGGGTCTGGTATGGATTTTTGGGGGGACCCCACGCCGTTTTTTTTTTTTTTTTGGTGCGGGGTTCCCCTTAAAATCCATACCAGACCTAAAGGGTCTGGTATGGAATTTAGGGGGAACCCCACGTCATTTTTTTTTTTTAAATTTTGGCCGGAGTTCCCCTTAATATCCATACCAGACCTGAAGGGCCTGGTATGGAATTTAGGGGGACTCCCACATCATTTTTTTTTTTTTAATTTTGGTTCGGGGTTTCCCTGTGGGGAATTCCCATGCCGTTTTTATCATTGAACTTCTATGTGTATTGTCGGCAATGCAATAGCCGCGGGTAGTTTTAAATGGGTTTTTTTCCTTTGAAATGTCATTTTGCTGTCAGACTGTTCTAAACACGGGAAACATGCGCCCCTTTACAGGCATACTATAGACACCCCCCAGGTACGAAATTTAAAGGGATATTACACTTTTATTGTTTGACTTTAAGCATTATTAAAATCACTGCTCCTGAAAAAAAGGCCGTTTTTAAAACTTTTTTTTGCATTGATCCATGTCTCCTGGGGCAGGACCCAGGTCCCCAAACACTTTTTATGACAATAACTTGCATATAAGCCTTTAAAATTAGTACTTTTGATTATTCATGTTCATGTCCCATAGACTTTAACGGTGTTCGCTTGTTCGAGCGAACTTTTTTCCTGTTCGCATGTTCTGGTGCGAACCGAACAGGGGGGTGTTCGGCTCATCCCTACTAACTGTAAATACTGTAGCTGCCTGCCTGTTGTACTAATAGGATCAGAAGAACACCACCAATTGTCTTCAGGTAGCTTTAGGAGCACATTGTGCAGAGGACACATTACACTAACTGTAAATACTGCAGCTGCTTGCCTGTGGTACTAATAGGATCAGAACAACAGCAATTGTCTTCAGGTAGCTTTAGGTGCACACTGTGCAGAGGACGCACTACACTAACTGTAGATACTGCAGTTGCCTGCGGTACTAATAGGATCAGAAGAACACCACCAATTTTCTTCAGGTAGCTTTAGGTGCACACTGTGCTGAGGATGCACTACACTAACTGTAAATACTGCAGCGGCCTGCCTGTGGTACTAATAGGATCAGAAGAACACCACCAATTTTCTTCAGGTAGCTTTAGGTGCACACTGTGCAGAGGACGCACTACACTAACTTGTAAATACTGCAGCTGCCTGTGGTACTAATAGGATCAGAAGAACACCACCAATTTTCTTCAGGTAGCTTTAGGTGCACACTGTGCAGAGGATGCACTACATTAACTGTAAATACTGCAGCTGCCTGCCTGTGGTACTAATAGGATCAGAAGAACACCACCAATTTTCTTCAGGTAGCTTTAGGTGCACACTGTGCAGAGGATGCACTACACTAACTGTAAATACTGCAGCTGCCTGCCTGTGGTACTAATAGAATCCGAAGAACACCACCAATTTTCTTCAGGTAGCTTTAGGTGCACACTGTGCTGAGGATGCACTACACTAACTGTAAATACTGTAACTAATAGGACTAATAGGATCAGAAGAACACCAGCAATTTTCTTCAGGTAGCTGTAAATGCTGTAAAAACACCTGCCTGCCTGTCAGTAGGACGAGAATAACAGGAATGGATCTAGCTAAACTGAATACAGTGTGTGTATATATATATATATATATATATATATATATATACATCTAGGATGCATATATATACACAATACACTGTAAGTGCAGCTAACTGACTCGCCTGCCTACTCTATCTAACTTAAATCAAATGACACTGTCTCACTGTCTATCTCTCCGCAGCAGCCGCAACACACTACACAAGGCTGCCATGCAGGCGGCCTTATATAGTGTGGGGCGTGTACTAAACCCCCTGAGCAATAATTGGCCAAAGCCACTCTGGCTTTGGCCAATTACGGCTTTCTGTACAGACGGCGCTGTGATTGGCCAAGCATGGGGGTCATAGTGCATGCTTGGCCAATCATCAGCCAGCAATGCACTGCGATGCCGCAGTGAATCATGGGCCGTGACGCGCCACTCGAATTTGGCGCGAACAGCCCATAACGGCCCAAATTCAATGAACGGTCGAACATGCAATGTTCGAGTCGAACACGGGTTCGACTCGAACTCGAAGCTCATCCCTACTGCAGACATATTTTAGAACATTAAAGTCAATGATATTAAGGTTCATTTGGCAAAAAAGAAACCGAGAGTTCAGTACTCAGTATTAAGTAGAGGTAAAATACTTGGGGGTTTAGCTGCACCAGACATTAAAAGACACTATGATGCAGTAATATTAGCACAAATTGTAGAATGGACAAAGACTAAGTCCTTATGCACACAGGGTGTTTTTACAGTCTTTTTAGCAGCATCAGACATTTTTTTTACAGCTTAAAAGCGCCTCTCCATGTTATTCTATGGCCTCAAGCACACACAGGCTTTTAGGACCTGTAAATGGCATAGGCGTTTTCAAGCTGTAAAAAAAAAACAGAGCCAGCACGTTCTCGAGCAGCAGCGTTAAGCTGTAAAAATGCTTGATGCGGCTAAATGCGTGTTAACGCTGTATACCGTGTTAAGCATTTTTAAGCTGTAGTAATTGGATTTGAGACTGGAAAATAGAAAAGAAAGGCTGCTAAACGCGCATTAACGCCAATGCAAAATGCTTCTAAAAGCATGTTTTTAACAGCTGCTTTTATCTGACATCAGAACTGGCTTTGCAGCTCGTTTTTTTCAAATGCCCTGTGTGCATGAGGACTAAAAGTGATAAAAGGTGGGTGGGGATTGATAACACATTAAGGCACAATAAATATTTGGATTTCACATAGATAAAGAAAGTTGGATGTAGATACACATGAATTAACTAAAAATGTTTTTAGGACATGGGATAAAATATATAGGCAAGGGGCATGGCTTGGATAGCTTCCGGATTGGACGTGTCTCCCTGAAGCTCCCGACCAGGCCTGCCTGCATATCGCCGAAAATTGCAAAACAGCACCGGTAACATGGGCAAACCTCGTAAGAATAAGGAGGTGGACCTCAGGAGACACGCTACGAGGTCTTCCTCGGCTCCCCCACTGCTCATAATGGAGTACTTTGGGCACGGAGCTCCGGTGGGACTACACGAGGCCCCATCCTCAGCAGCCCTCTCCTCCACTGCGGGCCTCTCTGGGACACAGAACCGACAGGTATGCCTCTGAGGGAGACCTCCTGACAGTTCGCCCCCCAGCCCCACCAGCTACCATCCCGATCAATCCCCCTGCTCCCTCTGGGGAACACATGCTGGGAAGCCTGTCGCAGCCGTTCCCCCCCTGCCTTGTGGAGCCCCCACCTCAGCATTCACTGACCAGGCATTTCCCTCCTGGGACTCTTCTGCCCTTGATTGGGACCCCCGCTCCCTGCCACAATTATCCCAGGCTTCTAGGGACAGACTTCCCTCTCTGTCTCCACAGCACAGAGACTCACACCAGGCCCCAGCACCTCCCCAAGCTCCACAGTCATCAGAGCCCCAGGGGGCTTATTCACATACCGAACGCCCGCATGGAGCAACCAAAGTAATGAAGCTTAAAGCCACTGCTCCCCTACAAACACCCCAGGGTTGCTATCCCCCATCAATCACCTACTCGGCCACAACGCAGGACTTTTATGCCCTTATTGCAATGGACTCCGATCCTGAACCCGAGGCATGCACGTCCTGGTGAGATTATGTACGCTGTATGCCCACAAAGCAGGATTTCCGCATGCTCATCCAAGAAGTGCGCGAAACATGCAGATCTGATATTAACATGCTACGCACTGACCTCCACCAGCTATCTACCAAAGTTACATCTCTGGAGGAGGACGCATGCGACACAAAGCTCGAAATCTCTCAAATACATGACCGCCTGACCTCCCAAGCTTCTGCTTCTCAGAGACTTTCAATGCCACCTCGAAGACCTCGACAACAGAGGCAGGCGTAACAATATCAGGGTCCGCGGCCTCCCAGAGGCTACCCAGGATGAGGATTTGCATGTAACTCTGCAAGCTATTATCAATAATATACTAGGTTGCCCGGAAACCCAAAGAGTCAAATTGGATCGAGCTCATCGCGCCCTCAACTACGCCCTTAAAGAAGACATAATGAGAAAAGCACGCAATATGCACACCATTGACTTTGATGGTGCCTCCATGCCGCTATTCCCAGACCTGTCGTGGATCACCCTCCAGCAACAACGCTCACTGCAACCACTTCTCACCTCCCTGAGAGAGCATGACTTCCGCTACCACTGGGGTTTCCCCTTCAGTCTCACAGCAAAGAAAGATGGGAGGTCCACCACCCTACGGTATCCTGAAGACCTCCACTCTTTCTGCAGAGAGCTGGATATCCCGGTTCCACCCACCCCTGGCTGGGACCCTCTTCCAGCCCCTCCATCTCACCCAAATTCCTGGATCCAAGTAAACAGAAGAAAACGCCCGAGGCCGCATCCCGCTGGCCCTCCCTCATCATCTTCCCAGAGATAAATCTCTGCTACCTTGAGACCCTTTGCTACATTATGGTTCAGTTACCTGGTTCTTCCCACCCAACTACCTTTGAAGGGCTTCTGGACAGGCCCTGTTAGTCCCCTTACCTAATTGATTGGATGTACCTAACAAGACTATAAGTTTTTGGTCTTAACTTGTATATTGTTATGATTACACACACTCAATAGAACTTTTTCAAACTACAAAGGTATCCCCCCATCCATCTTCCCTCCCTACTTCACCCCCTCCTCCCCTTCCCTCCCCCACTCCCCTTCCCCCCTCCCCCCTCCCCCCTCCCCCTTCCCCCCCTCATACTAAAGGGTGATACAGTAAGCCTGGTAGGACCTCCCCATCCCTCAGGTGCTCCTTTATGGGGTGCCTGGATGGGTAATATGCTTCTCTCATGATACGAGGCCTCTAGACTATTCTTTTCTCCTGAACAAATGGTTACACCAGTTTTTCTTTTCCTCTTCTCTGGGGTTATAGTTATAGTTATGGTTTTTGATGTACCGGTTATCAGTTGATAAAAACAGGTTCTTTGTTCTACTTTATTGTGATTCATACTCATTTACAAATGCAGGCAGGCCTGGGAGAGGGTCGCACCCATCCTGGGTCTATCCTATCCTCCCCCAGAGGATCTTTGAATGGCTCCCTAATCCATCCTCTTTAGCGGTAGCCCCTCTACCCCCTCTGTAAGGGGGGTCCTTTGGAGATCCCCAACCCACCACCTTTTTTAAGTGGGTCATATTGTGAATGGTTAATACCTAATTTTGTACTAAATTTTATATTTTTTTATTCTTCTCTCTCCTTTTCTCATCTACTGGAACCTCTCCTCCTCTTTCTTTTCCTTTCTTCAATTTCATGGACGCCCCCTGCCTCTGGAGCCCGAATTTCACCCATAAAATCGTGAATCTCTGCTGTGAAACTCCCCGGGGGACTCAACCAATCAACCCCCTAAACATCAGGACTCCACCAAGCCGGCTAAGTAAGGTACTGTCTCCCCTCCCAACCCATCCACCATGATTGACATACTAACACTAAATGTGAAGGGCCTCAACTCCAACATTAAGCGGAGCCTTGCACTACGAGAATTTAGGCAGTCCAAAGCTGACATAATTTTTACCCAGGAGACACATCTCACTAAAACTGGCACCATGGCATTCGCATCCAAATACTTCCCCCAAATATACCTGGCCTCAAATCCGCGTAAATGAGCAGGGGTAGCAATTCTTTTCCAACAAGGTTCTCCCTTCCAGTTACAATCCCTATACTCCAATCTACTGGGACACTATCTTATCCTTAGAGGCTCATGGAAAGGTACCAATCTCACTTTGTACAACATATATGCCCCGAACACCAACCAAAACTCCTTTTATCCAAAGTGTATAAACGATTATTTGCAGCCCCCCACCAATATTTGGTCATCAGGGGGGACTTTAAACTGATCTACTCCTCATGCCTTGACAAACACTCCCTGGGGCATGGGAAAACTCCCAAGGCCCTCGATAGAAAATCCAACCTCTTCCGTCAACTAACTAGGAAATATGCCCTGTTTGATTCCTGGCGCACTACCTACCCATCGGCTAAACAGTTCACCTTCTACTCCCAGCCTCACAAGTCCCACTCACGTTTAGATTACTTTTTTGTCAATGCTCTGACCCTGAGAGTCTGCACAGGCTCAGACATTCAGGCTATCCCATGGTCAGACCATGCCCCAATCAAACTTTCTCTTGCACTTTCCCCGGGAACCTTTTGCACATGTCACTGGTGTTTAAATGATTTTCTGCTCAAACACGACCCCTCCAGAGTGGAACTGGAACAAACCCTGAAGCTGTACTTCACAGAAAACAGCTCTACTGATGTCTCTACCTCTTCCCTGTGGGAGGGTCATAAGGCAGTCTTCAGAGGCCAGTGCATCTCACTCTCCACTGCTCTAAAAAGAAACGCTAATGCAACTCGCCAAGCTCTATTAGATAAGCTCAAGCACTTGGAAGCACGATTACTCTCCTCCCCGTCCCTAATCACCCTCAGGGAAATTATTAGCATTAGGGCTGGACTAAAGGATGTAGACCTGGGTAAAATATAAAAGGCGCTACTTAGGTTACGACACACCTACTATGACAAGGCCAATAAACCACATAAGCTTTTAGGAAGACAACTTTGTGAGCGAGCAGCGATCGCCTCAACATCCCACCTTAAAGATGAGAGAGGTGACCTTCAATCCCATCCCACTAAAATTGCCCATCTCTTCCATGACTACTATTTGACTTTGTATAATGACCCGACTGTCCCACACAACCCCCCTCCACCTAACCTATCTCAAGCAATCCACTCCTACCTAGCGGACTGCGATTTACCTAAGCTCTCCCCTTCTGCACTAACAACCCTCAACTCCTCCATTTCAGAGGAGGAAGTCACTGCTATGATAAAATCCTTGCCGAATAACAAAGCCCCGGGACCCGACGAACTACCATACCTCTACTACAAAACCTTTTTTCCGCATTTACTTCCCCACATGACAACCCTGTTTAATTCCTTTCTCTCTGACACAGCTGTCTCGAGGGATATGCAAAATTCCTTCCTCACGTTGATTCCCAAACCGGGAAAAGACCACACTCTACCATCCAATAATAGACCTATAGCACTCCTCAATACAGACCTGAAAATTTTTACGAAATTATTAGCTAATAGATTAAACAACTTCATGTCGTCACTGATCCATAAGGACCAAGTGGGATTTATTCCCCTCCGCCAAGCTGGGTACAACACCCGGAGGGTCATTGACCTCGTGGAGGTTGCCAACAGGACCAAATTAGAGGCAATATTGCTCAGTCTTGACGCTGAAAAAGCTTTTGATAGGCTAAGCTGGCCCTTCCTGTTTGCAACTCTCCACCAGGCTGGTATCGAGGGCTCTTTCCTCCGAGCCATCTCCCACTTATATTCATCCCCCTCGGCTCTGGTCCATACTCAATTCGCCTCTTCCTCCACCTTCCTGATATCCAATGGGACTCGACAGGGCTGTCCACTCTCCCCTCTTCTTTACACCCTATGTATTGAACCCTCAGCAGCCCATATTAGAAAGAATCCAAACATTCACGGTATTCCAGTTCATATCAGAGACTTTAAGATTTCCCTATATGCAGACGATGTCCTCCTCCCCCTCACACAACCCCATGTCTCTCTCCCGAACCTACATGTAGAGCTAGACCGATATAGTGCCCTCTCAGGGTATAAAATTAATAACTCAAAAATGGAAGCCCTCTCCCTTAATATACCCCACCAGACACTAACGGCCCTCTCGCAAACATTTAGCTATTCCTGGAAGACCTCCTCCTTAAAATACCTCAGGGTCTATCTCACTCCCACATATGACACTCTTTATAAAGCTAACTTTCCCCAACTATACAGCTCCATCAGAGCCTCCTTGGCCAGGTGGAAGCCCCTAAAGTTATATCTCTTTGGCTGCCTTGCAACCTTAAAGATGACAATTCTACCTCAACTCTTATATCTCTTTGAGACGCTTCCCATCTCCACCCCATCCTCGCACCTTAAGAGATTCTAGGGTGACCTGATAAATTTCTTCTAAAACTTTAAGAAGCACTGGATCGCTAGATTGGTCATATACGCTCCCCGCAACCAAGGTGGCCTGGCATTCCCTAACATAGCCAAATATTACTTGGCTGCCCAGTTACACCCTGTAGCCTCCTGGTGCACTCTCCACTCCTTCAATCGATGGATGCAAATTGAGAAATTGTGGCTAGTCCCTGTCCACCCGAACTCCATGCTATGGAGCTCTGATGTAGCCATTGACAGTTTACAATTACTAGGACCAATGACCCTCCTGCGTTTGCTGTGTTGATGAGCCAAATCGACATATCCGCTTACCACCACCTCTTCTCCAGTCACTTCCTTCCTATTCACACCCAACATCCCAGACAGCTTGACCTCGCAGATGTCACACTTTTGGATGGATAGGGCCTTATTTTGATACGGCCAGCTGATAGACCCTAAAACCAGATCGCTAAGATCTTTTCAAGATCTGCAAAACACCTTTGATATCCCCAGACAGGCTTTCTTTAGCTACTTGCAAATATGACATTATGCACAATCTCTGGTAACGAATCTTCAATTCTCCCCTTTAACTGAATTTGAAAAACTATGCTTAGAGGGCTCATCCCCTAAGGGTATGATCTCATGCACCTATCAGCTTCTGACCATGGATTTGTCGCCAGCAGGACCGCGACATGCCTATATGGGTAAGTGGGAGCGGGCCCTGGGTGTAGACATACCTCTGAACACATGGCAGCTCATATGGTCCCAGGCCTCTAAGAGCTCCATTTGTACGCTTTATAAAGAGAATCAATATAAGATTCTATTTCATTGGTATCAGACCCCAGACCTGCTCCACTCTATATACCCATCAGCCGATTCCCGATGCTGGCGATGCTGTAAGGATAGGGGGACGCTGTTTCATATCTACTGGACCTGCCCTCTAATCATCCCCTATTGGCAAATGGTGCACTCCTTGCTCCAGTCCATCTTTGATACTGAAGTGCCCTTTGATCCGAGGGCCTTCCTTTTAGGTCTCCCACCGATCTCTCTCTCTAAAGTGTCCAAAAAACTCATGTTGCATGTCCTAACTACAGTGCGATGTTTGGTGGCCCTAAAGTGGAAACAGAAGTAACCCCCCTCAATATCTGAGCTGCACTGTACTGAATGGAGTACCTCACAGCCTCTCTAAATGACGCTCTTGAGAAGCATAATCGAATATGGGAACTTTGGGTCCTCTTGGAGAACCCCATAACTTAATGATTCATAACCCTCGACCACCTCTGACTGGTTTTTGTCAAGGGATCCCGGGCTCTGGGGGCGGATGGTTGTCCTTTCTTCTTCTCTACTCTCCACTACTCTCCTACTCTTCTTCATCTTTCTGTTTTACTTTCCCCCTCTTCCATATTTTTTTGTTTCTTTATACAGGGTTAAAAATGCTGTACTATCTGAGTAATGCTATGATTTTGCATTTATCCAACGGTTGTTAGTCAAACTAGTTATGCACCGATCTATCTCATTAATCACCTGTCTGTTGATTGTATACCAGAAGTACCTTTTCTACTACAAACTGTATTTCCCTGTATCTTATGTTGTCAATTCCTTTTTTCTTGGAAAATCAATAAAAATTGTCAATTATAAAAAAATATATATAGGCAAGGAAAATGGGAATATAACTCACCACTTATTTAGTTAATAGGAACAACATTTTTTCCTGGCCATAACTCACATCAGCACACAGTGGGCCAACGCCTAATCTGGCGCCCCATGGGACCACCTCTTCATAGCTAAATAAAAGACAGCCCCTCCCCCACTGACATGTTCTTTTTTTTGGTCATGCTCAGGCCACCTGTGGAGCACAGTGGTAAGTACTTTGTTTGCTGCAAGGATATTTCCCCTACCGCACCGCCCCTCCATGTTCAGCCTCTCATGGAGTTGGAAGTACCTAAATGTTGGACGGTAAAGCCTCCTGAAACTGGGTGTCCTTTGTGCCGAGTTGTGGGCAATGTTGCTTAGATAGCAGAAATATTCTACAGGTGTGGTATCAGTAAGCTCTGCAATGTCACCATTGTGATTTTTTTCATCTTGTATAGGCAGCATACTGCTCTCCCGGCTTGTTTTCAGTCTGAGATAGGCGGTGGATGATGTCACAGAGGGCAGGGAAATGGGCGGCATGGGTTAGTGACCGCCAGTCACCAAGCAGCAGCTTAACCACTTGCCGACCGGCTCATGCCGATATACGTCAGCAAAGTGGCACATTCCCGCAAATCGCCATATCGGTACATCTTCCCCTTTAAGAGCCATAGCAGGCATGTGCTCGCTGCACAGCGGTGGACCCGATGCATGTGGCCATGATTGCTGCCGGCCACCCGAGAGAGTGTAGTAATTACTAACAGCGATATGTCTCCTCCCCCATTCAGTCACTTCCCCCCACAGTAAGAAGCAGTCACAAGGGAACACATTTAACCCCTTGATAGCCCCCTAGTGTTAACCCCTTCCCTGCCAGTGATATTTATACAGTAATCACTGTATTTTTATAGCTCTGATTGCTGTATAGATGTCAATTGTCCAAAAAATGTGTCAAAAGTGTCTGATCTGTCTGCCGCAATGTCGTAGTACTGCTAAAAATTGCAGATCACCGCCATTACTAGTAAAAAAAGTCCTAAATCTTTCCCATAGTTTGTAGACGCTATAACTTTTGCGCAAACCAATCAATATATGCTTATTGTGATTTTTTTAACCAAAAATATGTATAAGAATATGTATTGGCCTAAACTGATGAAGAAATGTATTTTTTAAAAACTTTGGGGATTTTTTTTATAGCAAGAAGAAAAAAATGTTTTTTGAAAAAAAATTTCGGGGTTTTTTCATTTATAGCACAAAGAATAAAACCCGCAGAGGTGATCAAATGCCAGCAAAAGAAAGCTCTATTTGTGGGAAAAAAAGGATGTTAATTGTGTTTGGGTACAGCTTCGCACGTCCGCGCAATTGTCAGTTAAAGCGACGCAGTGCCATATCGCAAAAAATGGCCCGGTCAGGAAGTGGGTGAATCCTTCCAGTCCTTAAGTGGTTAAACAGTCTTTAAGGCGGCAGAGGAATTGGTTTCTCTCCTATCTGCAGTCCAGCCAGTTTTCTCCTGTGAGGTAATAACTTGTTGCTGTTTGCTCCCCTGCTGTGCTGTGTTCCTGGGGGTTAGACAGTCTGACTGGTTTTGTCTCAGATTCTGTGTCTCCTATCTGCCTCTGGAAGGCTGCCTGCTGCTGCTTCTGAAGTAAGTGGATGGAAGGAGATGGGTCTTAAAGAGACAAGGTAGCTGTTTTTTCTTGGTGACAGAATTATGTTTTTTTTTCCATTTTTTTTACAGATATGAGCTCTCCACACCTGTAAGTAGCACAGAAGATTAGCAAAGGTATGAGGGGGTTGCGTGGGACATGTCTTCAAAAGAGTGCTCTAGGAATGCAAAGTATGGTGTTTTGCATGATTTTAGGAGCAGAAGCCCTAAATGCAAACACTCCAGAAAACATAAGACCCGCCACTGGTCATCTGCTGACCAGGACAATCTTCATTCCTCACATTCCCACACAGGGCGGCTCTCATGCTCCTCAAGCAGCTCACGTGGAAATGGCTCACAAGCGTTTAAATCAGCGCAATAGAAAATGCCTTGCCCAGCCCTGGTAGAATGCTACACCGCATGTGCAGTGACGGGAAGTCAATTGGCATTGATTGCCTCAAATGACAATGGATAAGGAAGCGGATGCACAAATTTCAAAGCCGAGAGGCTGTAGGGGACAGTATGTGACAAATATCTATGTCACAGGTAAGACGCAGGCACAACCATCGCAAACGCATGCAGATATTTCCAAATGTGGAAAGGAAGGACTTTTTTTCCCATAATGACAGAGTTAAAAGCTCATACATAACAAAAGGTTCAAGATGGAGTCCATGCAAACAGTCATGGCAATAGTTCAGCATGAGGACTGGTTAAAAGCTCATTGATGAAGAATGGGAGAGATGTGACAAGAAGACCAATTTACAGTAAAGGTCACCAAGCTTTATCCAATGAAGCTGGCTGATACATGTTTAAGCAATTTCCAGGAGTGGATGGGGCCTGCCAGCGTCTGGTGCACACGTGTCTTTGCCTTTCAATACCTTTAGGGAACCTATGGATTGAAAAGATGACTTAAGGCTGGTTCACACCAGATACAGTCTAATGCATTATTATTCAAGTCAAAAATGCATGAACAGTGTTTACCATGGATTCCAATGGCCTATGCCACACCAGTGCAGTGTCTTCTAGTACAGCTAACTAAAGGAGAACATGTCACATTTTTTCTCTATGGAACGCATCTATAACATGGCAAAACGCATTGAAAAAGCACCTGAACACTTCAAAAATGTGCATGCAGAAAGACCACTTCAACTCAGAAATTGTGGTAAACTGGTCCGCAGACTTGCAGAAAATCTATACTGTGGCAAGTTTTTTGCCTGTTGACTAGCAACAGCGTTAATGTGATGTTGAAAGCATTAGGAAATGGCCTTTAATTCAAGCGGAACCTGCAGGAGTGGGCATGATTCTGGAGGACTTGAACCTGGCTGCTGACTTTTGACCGAGGATTCAATTGATCTAGTTCTAGGGCTAGAGCATTCAGTCACAGCCATGAGAGGCTTATGGTGGTGCCACTGTAGGGTGTATGAAGATTCCACACAAGCCCTTTGTTACATTCCCCATAATGGGAGATTGTTGTTTGGCAAAGCATTGAGTGTGGCCACAGTCTAAAAAGGGGAAGCAACCATCTTTTTTGCTCAAGTCGGTTGATCTGCAGGAGGGTTCAGGAGGCCAAATCTTGTAGGCCATTCTGAAATTTACCAGATCACAGTGCGGGGGGGCTCAAATTCCTGTTTACACAGAATCAAACCCAGAGCAGATTGCTAGACATGTGGAAAGTCTTTGAAGGTGGGCCCAACCAGTGTCTTCCAGTGGGAGCCAGGACAGCCTCCTTTTTTGGAGGGTTTGGGAGACAAACATCAGAGAGTTAGCTGGGAGTAAAATCACCAAATCCTTTCATTTATGACCACCAAATCTCAAGAAGACATAATTAAAGCAATATTACGTATAAGGATTATACTGCAACAAGCCCATAGTTGCCACCAAAAGAACAAATTGGGGGTTTTCCCCATTCTTTCTAGTACCCAAGGTATCAGGAGATTTGCCTACTGTCTGGGCTTGAAGAAATTGAATGGGTACATACATAACAAAAGGTTCAAGATGGAGTCCATGCAAACAGTCATGGCGATAGTTCAGCATGAGGACTGGTTAAGGGTCAATCGACCTGGCTGACGTATACTTCCATATACCAATCGGTGCGTAACACCAGAGACATCTGAGATTTGCAGTGACCAGCTGTCATTTCCAGTTCAGGTGTTTGCCATTTATATAACTGACACAGCATCAAGAAACTTTTTAAACATTTTGCTGGCAGTAGTGGCAGTAATTTGTCTTTGGAGATAAGGCTCTACCACTACTCGGACAACGTTTTGATTGTTGCAGGTGTAAGCCAAGAGCTAGCAAAGAATCACGGCCTTGTCCTAGAAATCCTTTTTCAGAGTTCAGTCGACTAGTGAACAAACATGAAAAACAGTTAGGGCTCAGCCGCCTCTACTGTCACTGAGATGGGAGAGGGAAGGGAAATGCGCCTGTTAGGAGAATACATACCAGGAATACACGGCTCCCCTCCCCCCACTGAGCCAGATACCCTATGGTTCGGTGTGCCATGGAGGAGGTTATCAATCTGGATATCGCAACTAAATCTGACTACATGCGCTTTACCCCTGTAGGGGTATAAGGATCTGGTGAGTGTGGAACTGAGGGGGAGCATGAGTGTCACTTCACTTCCCACACAGGATTCACGATTAAGTGTATGCACAAGTCACTTTGGACACCTGCACAAGTCACTTGGAAATATTGCAATTTGCATTAAAGACTGGACTTTTTATTTTTATTTTTAATTTTGATATATTCACACTTTCTTATTTTCACACTAGTGTGTTGGACTTATTTGTATATATTTTAACCTTTTTATCTTCACACCAGTGTGTTGGACACACACACACTTTTTTGTTTTTTTATGCCTGTATGCACCATCAGGTGTATCATTAATAGGATTGATGTTATGTCACTTTTCAAGCATATGAGTTTGGTATTATATTATGCATTTTTAGAGTTTTTAATACTTTGATCACTGGTTCTACACAAATTCCTTTGTTTATATATATATATTATTGTTGGTTATAATCAGGGCTTTTTTTCAGCAGGAACTAGGGGGAACTCAGTTCCACCACCTCTGGCTCAGGTCTTCCGCTCCCTGCTCACCACTATCACTTGTAAACGCAGAAACTGTTTACAAGTGATAGCTTATCTGTCAGTAGCTCTCACAGGTCAGATCTCCTGCGCAGATCCAACTGAGTGCCGGACAGGGACAAGGGAGATACAGAATAAATAACCAGGGTTCAGTGCAGTCATGGGCAGGAGAGGGTGCGTGATAGGCTACACCCTCTGTGGTCTCCATTTTTCCCTGGTGACCAGTTGTTTATGCTCCTACTGCATGATCTCCCTTGCAAGTGACTGTAGTATAGTATAGTATGCTGGGAGGTACTACAGCTGGATAGGTGCTTCAGCTTAATATTGCAACAAAAGTAAGAAATATGACAGATGGTGGAGCTTTTAAGGAGGGGGTGAAGATGAGGGCAGTGGAGGGAGGGGTTGTATGCAGAGGGAAGAGCTACTATTTGATGCAATTTGTCAGGTATGTGTGTGTGGAGGGCATGGTTGAGTTCCTGCACCTATTCTCTGAGAAAAAAAGCCCTGGTTATAATAGCATTTGCACTTTTATATGTGAAGTGTGATTCACCTTTAAAGGTTCACTCTTCAGGTAATGGGCAGTGCCACTTACCTCTTTCTACTATTTATAAACATTCTCTCCATTATTGGAGTTTCCCGGGGGAGGCAGCAACCCAGTACATTCCTAAGCGCAGAATCTTACAAATTATATAAGAAAAACAGTTAACCCCTTCTTAATCTGTGAAGGATCTTGGAGTAGTTTTTCATGCCCGAATATGTCAAGTGGTTTTTTAAAACTACAAAGTTTGCAAAATTAAATTCTGCTTATGAAGAGTCATGGAGACAACATTTATGTCAGTGAGGGATTGCATTGTCCCCATTGGGACATTCCAGTGCTGACTGGGCCAAGTGGCACATGGGGGCTTTTCAATTTGACTTCCTCAGTCAATGGGATGGGCTGCCTATGGATCAAAAGGTCTTTGTGTCTGCACAAATTAGCAAGAACGTATGTTTTGGACATCAGTGTGCCTCTTTTGTGGCATGCCTCTCAGCCCAGGAGATGGAATAATTCTACAGTCAGATGCCAGTCTGCCTCCAATCTGAGGAGACAAGTGCAAGGGCATTGAAGCCTAATGGAATGCAGATGCTCTGACTGAAATATATTAGGGCAGTTTTTTTTAGCCTTACAAGCCTTTCAGGATCTTTTCTCCAAGAGGCCTGAGTGAAGTTGATGATTGACACCAGGACAGCAGTAGCTTACATTGCCCACCAAGGTGGCACCAAGTGTCTGTCTTTTTCTGTTACTTTTCATAACAAACTTTTCACTGGGTGGAGAGCCACTTAAAGACAGTTAACGGCAGTCTACTTACCGGGAGAGCAGGATCCACTAACGGCTCAGTTAGGCAAATTATTTTACAATGGACAGAACAAATTTATGCCGTACAGGTGCTTTCCACCTGTCGAGGAGGCCTTGGTTTTCATTGCTTCCCCAGATGTCATCAGCACCACCAATCCCGTTTCTGGTCAAGCAAGATCTTTTATGCCAATATCAATGGCAGCACCCCAATCCAGTGAGACTCTTAATAGCCTGGCTATTAAATCAGCTGGACTAGTAGTGCAGGGATTCTCATCCAAGGTAGTTCACACCTTGGTGAAGACCACAAGACCATGAACACTACATATAAGAGGATATGAAGGAAGTTTGTGCTGTTTGCTTAGCAAAGTTTTCTCTCCTGTGTCTCCAGCTCTAGCCAATATCCTGGACATTTTTACAATCGACGCTTGAGGTTGGTCTGGCATTCAACTCCATTAAAGTACAGGTCTCTGCCTTTCTCCTCTTTTTCAGGCTGCAGAAGGGTGGAAGAGCCATTGAACAAATACTTCATGCAGACCGTAATCCATATAGGACCACCAAGGAAATCCTGGTTTCCTTCATGGGACTTGGGATTGGTTTCTGAAAGCACTAGTACAGGCATCCTTTGCTCCAATAGCTTCATTTCCATTGCGGTTTCTAGTGGTTCCTCTAACAGCAGTTGCTTCAGACAGAAGGATGTTAGAGATTGCAGCACTTTCCTGCAAAGATCCCTTTTGTGTCTTTTTACCAGAAATAGTGATACTATGTCCATCTCCAAAGCTAAATTCTAAAGTGGTATGCAGTTTCCAGGAAAACAGGGGGCAGTCCCTCCAAGCATTCACACGGGGTCACTGAGTACACAGCAGGAATACTTCAAGTACTTACACAAGTTGCTACCAGTGTACATACAAAGGTCAAAAGACGTGAGGAAAGTGGACAATCTTTTAATTTTGCCGTCAAGTTCTTGAGTCCTTTTCTATTAGTGATTAGATTGGCATACAGGAAGTTGGCCTTTCTGCCCAGGAACAGGTGCAAGATCCTTTGAACTGAGGGGTGGCAGCCTTTGGAGCAGTTATACCAGGATTTCAGTGGAAGATATATGTGAGACAGCTAGCCTTTCACTCATCTTTACAGGCATGCAGTCATCAAGTTCTGCAAGGTTTGGGATGAGACATATACATATTTTTTGTCTTTGGCAGCTTTTCTTTGATTGTCAGTGTTTCTTTTCATGTGTTCTCTCCTGCCCATTTATTCAGCTAGTTATATCCCATTGTCTGCTGACGTGAGGTATGGCCAGGAATGCATAAAATTGCTTTCAAATACCGTAATTTTCCTTTCTTGGCCTGTCCTCACATCAGCACAGGACTCCCTCCCAAGTGGCTTGTCACAGGCTAGGTTATTGAACACTTCAGTATCTTTTATTCAGCTATGAAGAGGTGGTCCTATAGGGCTCCAGATGAGGCATTAGCCCATTGTGTGCTGACGCGCGGACAGGCCAGGAAAGGAAAATATTACGGTAAGTATTTGATAACAATTTTCTGTATTCTCACCAGGGAATGTGACATAATTTGGGGAATGAATTGAAGTGACACTAAAGGTTTGAATACTTTTTTAAAAAAATAACAAACATGTCATACTTACCTCCACTGTGCAGCTCGCTTTGCACAGAGTGGCCCTGATCCTCGTCTTCTGGGGTCCCTCGGTGGCTGTCTCGGCTCCTCCCTGCTTCTGATAACCCCCTCTGGGAAGCGCTCTCCGGGGGGGTTACCTTCCTGGCGTTCTCCCGAGTCCTGTATTCGGCGTCCATAGCCGCCAACTACAGGACTCAGCTCTGCCCCCCGGCCCTTGCGTCATTGGATTTGATTGACAGCAGTGCGAGCCAATGGCTGTGCTGCTATCAATCTATCCAATGAAGAGCCGAGAAGACCGAGCAAAGGAAGAGCGTGTTCACAGCGCTGGACTTTCCAGGGTTCAGGTAAGTAAAACAGGGGAGCTGGGGGGCCAGTGATTGTAAGATTTTTTTGCATAGGATGCATTAAGGTGAAAAAACATGAACCTTTACAACCCTTTTAAGAATACACAGTTGAAAGATATATTAAAAGAAGAAAAGATCTGCCCATATCAGGAAATAAAACACAGGAGGTGAATGAATGACACTGAATGAATGGAGGTATTTACAGCTAAAACATTTTGTATCAACTCTACCACAGCCAATTAGAAAGGAAGAGGATCCAAATTTAATGGAACATCTTTGTAATTCACATGAGGAAAAACTCTGTAGCACAGATTTATAAAATACTCACGGGATTGGCAGAGCTGAGAATCCCTCCATTCATTAGAAAATGGGAAAAGGAACGGGGAACATGATTAGAAGAACGATAAGTAAAATACTAAAAGCAGTACATAACTCTGCAGTAGACATAAATATACATAATAATAGTAGACATAAATACAATTGAAATTAAAGTGGATGTAAACCCAATGTCATCCTTTCTAAACTCCTGCCATAGGGGTTATCTATAAGGATATACACGCCTCCTGCATGTATCTTTACCTGTCAAATGTCTCCCCTCTGTCTGTTATGAGACCTGAAAAACTGCAAATTCTGTGGGCGGGTCTGTTGTCTGGAGCTCGGTGGGCGGAGTCGTGATGTCAGTAGACTCCCCGCCCACCTCTACACTCCCCTTGTCAATATGCATTTTTCCTGTGTATTTCTTACACTGAACTTCTGCTATGAACTCTAACATCCAGTGAAAAGACAGGAAAGTAACCACATGACTTCAGCATGCCAAATCATGCTGAGGTGTGGAACAGCCAATCCTTGCAGAGCTGCTGAAGAAAGGAGTGGGGGTGGGAATTAAAAAATAATGCATGTCTTAGGCTAGTGCACGAGATATGTAAATCACCTGTCACTCACAGCAAGGGGAAGGATTTGACAAAGTTTTTCTCTGTTTGTCAAGATTTATCTCACTGAACAATAAAAGAGGATTGCTCAGAGATGGATTAACTCTTTGTGGCAAGACTGGGCTCAAATGATAGGAAATCGTATATTCTACATTATGACTTAAAAAAAATTTCAGGTTTACATCCACTTTAACTATAAATATATGTCAAGATGGTATATAACACACGAGAAAGCACAAAAACCAAAGAAATCACCATTGTGTTGGAGAGGTTGTAATATGAAGGGCACTATAATTCATATATGGTGGGAATATCCTAAAATGTGATAGTATTGGCAAGAGGTGGAGAAATGTATTGAAGAAGTTACAGGAATTGGAATACCAGACGACCTGTGGTGCTGTCTATTTCATAGTACAGATAGAACAATAAAGGAGTGCAGTATTGCCACATTTGCTAAATGTGGCAAAGGGAGTTATCCCAAAAAAAAATGGCTAGACCCAGAAAGACCTTCAATAAGGTAATATTTTAAAAGAGTCAAGTACATACAGTATATAATATGGAGTACGTATGTAGTAGGGAAGAAGACAGCACAGAAAAATTTGCTGGAATTTGGGAAAAGTGGACAGACTTTAAGAAAACCAACAAATATGTAGAAATATGTGTGGAGTAAGAAACTAGTGGGAGGTAGATGGAGACGAGGAGGAGAGGGAGGAGGAAGGGGAGTCTGGCACAGGAGGGGGAGGGAGGTGGAGGGGGAGGGAGGTGGTATAGGGGAAAATAGTAATATATGTTTTTGGTACTTGTGATTTGCTGCTATTTCCTTTTTAATCTGCAGTGCTGTCATTTTCTCAAAAATGGAATATGGCAACCTGGAGGTGTTCTTTATACAGATGGTATAGAGGAGGGGTAGGCAACCCCCGGCACTGGTGCCGCAAGCAGCACTCCAAGCCCCTTTTGCCAGCACTCGACTCCCTCCCCATCAGCAGAGCAGCGCAGGGAAGTGTCAGTGAGACACTAATACATTCCAATTTCAGAATTCCCCACCTGCACCGAGGGGGAGGCACTGCGCCCCCACACATTGTAAAAGATGGGAAACATTGTTGGGTTCTCTAACTTCGCTGTAGCTGAGATTGTCAGCTTTTGTGATGGGGAAGAGATTGGGTGTAGTTCTGCTAGGGGGGTCCCTGTTTCCAGGAGGAGGAGAACTGTTATTGGCCACTGATAAAGCCAATCACAGTCCTGCTAGACCCATCCCCCATCTGGAGGAAGATGACTCGCTTGGTTGCCACTACTAATCTCAGAAAGAAGAGATTTCACTGTGATTAAGAAAACCACAATCAGGTGACAGTTTGTGGAATTACTGTTGAGCTTCTGGGAACTTTGTTGAAATTATTCCTAAACCTTTGCGTCACTACTGAACCCCGGCACTCTGTGTCACTTACTACTGAACCCCTCTGCACTCTGTGTCACTTACTACTGAACCCCTCTGCACTCTGTGTCCCTTACTACTGAACCCCGGCACTCTGTGTCACTTACTACTGAACCCCCCTGCACTCTGTGTTCCTTTAAGCTACAGCCAGTATTCAGCGCAATGAAAATCGAACCCAACTTTTACTGTGCTGCACTTTTTCTCAGCTGCGGGGGCCCATCTTATGATCCTGAACACAGACCTACTGCTTTCAGAAAATACCCCTGACCTGAGCTCATCATTGTGCATCCTATCCATATGCTTGAATGTGACATCACATACATCCCATACATCCCAATGGGATGTATGGGATGTATGGGATGTATGTGATGTATGAGATGATCCCATTCATCACATACATCCCATACATCCCATACATGCATGTGGGCTGGATGCAAGAGTTGGATCAGCAGGATGAGTGTGTCAGGACAGGTAGGTGTGTCTCATGTCTGCTTCCTTTCACCACTCTGCATATCACACATGTCATAGATGAGAAGAGGATACAGCAGTGGAGCAGATGAGAAGGAGGGTACAGCGGTGGGGCAGATGTGCAGGAGGTACAGTGGTGGAAGAGATGATAAGGGGCTTCAGCAAAGGGACAGAAAAAGCAGGGGGCTACAGTGATGGGACAGATGAGCAGGGGGGCTCAGTGTTGGGCCAGATGCGAAGGGGGTTCAGTGGTGGGACAGAAAAGCAGGAGGGTAGAGCAGTGGGGCAGATGTGAAAGGAGGTGTATTGGTGGGACAGATGAGCAGGGGAAACAGAGGTGGGGCAGTAGAGCAGGGGTACAGAGGTGAGACAGATGTGCAGGAGGTACATTGGTGGGGCAGATGAGAAAGTGGTTACATCGGTGGAGCAGATGTGCAGGGAGGTACAGTGGTGGGGCAGATGAAAAAAAGGGGTACTTTGATGAGGTAGATAAGCAGTGGGGTAACAGTGGTGGGACAGAAGAGCAAGGGGGTACAGTGGTGGGACAGAAGAGCAAGGGGTTACAGTGTGGGGCAGATGTGCAGGAAGTACAGTAGTGGGAAGGATGAGAAGGGGGTTTAGTGGTGGGACAGAAAAGCAGGTGGGTACAGTGATGGGGCAGATAATAAGGGGGTTCAGGGGTGGGAAAGATGAGCAGGGGGTTACAGTGGTGGGACAGATGTGCAGGGGGTTACAGTGGTGGGGCAGATGTGCAGGGGGTTACAGTGGTGGGGCAGATGTTCAGGGGGTTACAGTGGTGGGGCAGATGTGCAGGGGGTTACAGTGGTGGGGCAGATGTTCAGGGGGTTACAGTGGTGGGGCAGATTTGCAGGGGGGACAGTGATCTGAGGTGTGAAGGTGCAACAACTGGAGCTGATCTGAGGCGTGAGTGCAGGATGTTCTCACTACTATTCAAGTCATTTACAGCATTTACTTTATAAAAAATCCTTTTCGTGATTGAGTGTGTGAAGTCGGCACTCTCAATTTCTTTGAAAATATTTTTCGGCACATTGTGCTCAAAAGTTTGCCTACCCCTGGTATAGAGAGATGGTGTACACAGATGGTGTACAGAACACCCCCAGAAAATGTCATGTCCTGCTTGTGTGATTGGCTCACTAATTTTCCCAGAAGTCTGCACTAAGATACAAGTCAGATTTTGGGCATCCCTGCAACAAAAATGTCATTTTTGGTGAGACACTACCAAAGGGAAATCACGTCTAAAGAGATGCAGACCCTGCCACTTTCCTTTTAGAGCCCTGGAAGTGCACCAGATGATTGATAATTATAAAATCACCCCCATTCACATTCACTCTGCACATGGACAAACAGCAATTTCTTCAGAATAACAAAAGCTATGAATCTGCAACAAAGTTTGTTACAATCCCTGCAATGTACATAGATCAACCAGAGCGGAGGGTTTTTTCAAAGGGTCGAATGAAGGATCCAGGGAAGGCTCCAAAATCGCAGCTGTATCAAAATCAATGGATGAAGGATGACCAGGGAGGAGAGGTGAGGGTTAGAAAAACACTGATCCATCAAAGTGTATAGGAATGCTTCTTATCTATGCTGATGTGACTTTTGTGAGATAACATAACAGGCTATGGGGCTGAATTCACACTGAAGTCCAACAGAAACCTTTTCCAAAATTGCACTGTGCTGAGATGATCAGAGGGACATCATTGAATATAATGTGATTTCCCTTGTCATACAATTTGTGAACCCAGGTTCGAGAACTTCTAAAGTAGCATTGAAGTTGCATCAAAGTCACATCAAATGTGCAAGCAAGTAGCACTGCATAGTCACACTGGAAATTGTATTTGGATAGTGGGAAGTGATATGGGGAAAACACAACACAAACGTGGCAAAAACACATCATGTGTTATGTTAAATGTAACAATACAGGAAAACCACTGCAACAATGCAACAAAAACTCATATGCATTTTTTGAATGTTTTTGATACAGAGCCGTGTGAAAGTAACCTAAAGCACACTGGTTTATTCACATATATTCATTCACACCCACTTTATAACATGCACTGAACCCACCCTGATCGGTTTTCTATCAATCAAAAGGTAAAAACCAACTTCATTCATCTCTTCTTTCTGGGTAAGATACAAAATTTCATAAGAAATGAATTTATCTTTTGGTTACAATGACCTACCACATGTTACCTCCAGAGGGTGTTGTAGGCCCAAATTACAGTACATAGCTGTCTGCATTAGATGGAGAGGGTTGTTGGTGGTATTCCCACCCTTTAACCTTCCTTTGCTGTATCCAAAAATAAAAAAAATAAAAGGTTTTGCCTTTAGTTCTACTTTGAAGTGGATGTAAACCCCATTCCTGAAAACTGACCTGGGCACATATATCTGTAGTGTTTACTTATCTCTCTTCAAAGCCCTGTGTCCAGTGTCTTTCTGCAGTTTCGTTCCTCTGTTATCAGCATGATAACTTCTGACACGCTCTTTGACACAGGAGATAAAAGCAGCTGGAAATTTGTGTCGGGGCGAGTGCTATAAATAGATTAGCAGAGAGCTTCTCTATTCACAGAACAGCTCTGCATGTTTCTTCCTTCCTCTGCCTATGTGGAGGGGGTGTGTGCCTTTCCTCCAATCATCTTACACACAGTGTATGCCCAGACTCTACACCCAGTGCTGGAACAGGAAGAAAACAATCTAACACAATGTTCACTTTTTAAACAGTGTATAAAGCTGGAGACAGCAGATATACATGTACAACGTATGTAGGAGGATTTGTTTCATCTCTGTGTATCATCTGAGGCTGTTCCCTTCACTGGGTATATGTGAGGGTTTACATTCACTATAAGTCTTATCTGATGTATTCAGATAAATAGATGTGTACAGTCTGCATATAACAGAAAACAAATCACACCGATAATTAGTCATTTCTCTGGAAAAAACACCTGAAAATACCAAATTATTACAGCAATGTGATTATTCAGATTAAATATTTACCTCAAACTCTTGATATTGTGTAGAGCCGGTATAAGTTTCCTCAATCCTTCACTCCGAATATTACATGACTCTAGATATACTTCTGTCCCTCTGCAGGATTGAAGGATAAAAGACAGCACAGAGTAGTCCAGAGGGCTGAGGGGGACCTCAGAAAAGTCAGCTTTGTTTGATCCAATACATTGTGCCACCAGAGCCTTATTCCTGCTCTCATAGAGATAGTAGAATACATTAAGAAGCTCTCTCTTGTGAAATCTTTGGTCTGCTATTTTCTTCTGGATCCAGGTGATGACATGTCTGGCAGCCTGAGTAGACAATTCTCCCACATGAAACTTTAACATGGATCTAGTAGAAGAGTCTGAGAGACCGCAGAGGAAACGGAGGAATATTTCAGCACGGCCGTCTTTGTAAGATTCAGCCTCATCAAGTGTTTTCTGTAATCTTTCAGGATTATTGTTCATAAAGTGGACTAAAGCAGCAAAAAACTCCTGAAGAGTGAGATGTAAGAAGGTGTAATCCACATCGGGAGGCTGACCAGATTCCATCATGAAAGATGAAAAGACATGATTATCATTTCTCACACTGAATGACTCCAGATGACGATCATCAAATACAATCATGTGATTCATGACTCCATGTTCTGCCATCCACCCAATAGAGGTCAGCAGTTCCCGGGCAGTGTGACCACCATCTTTATTCTGGCTATGATTGGCCAGAATGTTGGAGACAAAAGTCACAAAGAGTTGTGTCACGGTTTTGGGTAATGATGTCATCAGCTGATCAGTGATTGGTTGGGATCTGAAGCACATTGATAACACTGTACAGATGATCCAGCAGTATGATGGGATATAACAGAAAGTGTACAGCATGTCATTCTCCTCCACATAATGAAAAGCCTTCTCTGATAATTCCTCATTTCCAAAGAAATTATTGAAGAAGATCCGTCTGTCTCCATGGAGAAATCCCATGATCTCAGCTATTCTCTGGAAAACTCCGATATCCACTGATGCCACTCTGGTTGGACGGCTGGTTATCAGTACAGAGCAACCCTTAAGAAGACTTTGCCTCACCAAACTGACCACAATCTCACCAAAATCTGATCTCTGTTTTGGATTGGACAGTTTACTTGATGTGGAATCCATTTGGTAATTACTTTCATCTAATCCATCAAATATAAACAGAAGTCTCTCTGGATCTTGTAATATATCTCCAATCTGACTCTCCAGATATGGATATTGATGAAGAATCATCTCCTCCAAGCTGACCTCTCCCAGTCTATTAAGGTCCCGGAATCTGAAGAAGAAGAGAAAGGCAAATCTCTGGTAGTGTTTTCCGGTCACCCAGTCATAGACAAACTTCTGCATCAGTGTGGTCTTCCCTATTCCTGGCACTCCGCTCACCATTACTACATGTGGTACACATTGTGATTGGGGGTTCCATCGGAACAGCTTGTTGGGGGAAATGTGTTCCAGTCTAGTTTGTGTTTCCTTCAAGCATTCCTCATGTTTTACCCCAGTCTGTATTATCTCATTCTGGGAACGTTCCCTGAACTGATCAGTGGAGACTACAATCAGATCCACATAACGCTCATTGATGAGGAATCTTTGTGGTTCCAGGGTAGTTCCTGGAGGTCTATGCTCCACCAGAGTCTCAGTCTTCTCCATTAGATATTGTTTGTGCTTTTCCTTAATATCTGGAAATATAATGGAAATATTTTATGGATCAGGAGAAGTCAAGAATGTTGGTATCATTTTCTTCTGTATTGATCATAATATTAGTATGGTTTTATCATTACTACATTTTCATGTGAAATGATTACAATACAGATTACTTTGTGTGGTCATCCATATTACAGGAGAACAGAGATTTATTTTCTCAGCAATATATAAACACTTTTTATCCTTATAAAGACATGACAAGTACAGAAAAATACCGGATATACTTGTCCCCTAAATACCTCTTATGACAGAGAACACACAGCCCTAGACAGTTCAGGTTTTCTATACTCTATTACCTGAAAACCATGAAAGGAAGGAAATGGCGATCACAGTGATAAATAAATATCTTGATTTGGTTACAGATATAAAATGATGTCTTCAGTGGAAAAACATAATAATAGATTTCCAAAATGGGTAACAAAAAACAATACAAAGCAATATAGAAAGTCCAATGTGACAGTTCCCAACACCAAATAAGAGCTTCAATATAGAGATATCTTCTAGTTCTTCCCACCACTGGTGATCAAAGGATAGATGGCAGTTTTGATGGGGGCAGTCTTGATGGGGCAATTTGATGGGGCAGTTTTGATGGGGCAATTTGATGAGGGCAGTATGATGGGGCAATTTTCATGGGGCAATTTGATGGGGAAGTTTTGATGGGGGCAGTTTTGATGGGGGCAATATGATGGGGCAGTATGATGGGGCAATTTGATAGGGCAGTATGATGGGGGTAATTTTGATGGAGCAGTTTTGATGGGGCAATTTTGATGGGGGCAATCTGATGGGGCAGTTTTGATAGGGCAGTTTTGATGGGGTAGTATGATGAGGCAGTATTGATAGGGCAGTTTTGATGGGGCAGCTTTGATGGGGCAGTATGATGGGGCAATTTTGATGGGGGCAATATGATGGGGCAGTTTTCATAGGGCCGTTTTGATGGTGCAGTATGATGGGGCAATTTTGATGGTGGCAGTATGATGGGGCAATTTGATGGGGGGAGTTTTGATGATGGGGCAGTTTGATGTGGCAGTTTTGATGGGGCAATTTGATGAGGGCAGTATGATGGGGCAATTTTGATGGGGTAATTTGATGGGGCAGTTTTGATGGGGCAATATGATGGGGCAGTTTTGATGGGGCAGTATAATGGGGGCAATTTGATGGGGCAGTATGATGGGGGAAATTTTGATGGTGGCAGTATGATGGGGCAATTTGATTGGTCAATTTCGATGAGTCAATTTTGATGGTGGCAGTTTTGATGGCAGTGTTTTGATGGGGCAATTTTGATGGGGCAATATGATGGGGGTGTTTTGATGGGGCAATTTTGATAGGGCAGTTTTGATAGTGCAGTATGATGGGGCAGTATGATGGGGGCAATTTTGATGGTGGCAGTATGATGGGGCAATTTGATGGGGGAAGTTTTGATAATGGGGCAATTTGATGAGGGCAGTATGATGGGGCAATTTTGATGGGGCAATTTGATGGGGCAGTTTTGATGGGGGCAATATGATGGGGCAGTTTTGATGGGGCAGTTTAATGGGGGCAATTTGATGGGGCAGTATGATGGGGGCAATTTTGATGGTTGCAGTATGATGGGGCAATTTGATTGGTCAATTTTGATGTGTCAATTTTGAGGGTGGCAGTTTTGATGGGGGTGTTTTGATGGGGCAATTTTGATGGGGCAATATGATGGGGTGTTTTGATGGGGCAATTTTGATGGGGCAATATGATGGGGCAGTTTTGATGGGGCAGTATGATGGGGCAATTTTGATACGGGCAATATGATGGGTTAGTTTTAATAGGAAATTTTAAATGGGGCAGTTTTGAAGGGACAGTATGATGGGGCAGATTTGATGGGGCAGTATGATGGAGCAATTTTGATGGGGCAATTTTGATACATGCAATATGATGAGGCAGTTTTGATAGGGCAGTTTTGATGGGGCAGTTTTGATGGGACAGTATGATGGGAGCAGTTTTGATGGGGCAGTATGATGGGGCAATTTTAATGGGGGCAATTTTGATGAGGGCAATATGATGGGGCAGTTTTGATAGGACAGTTTTGATGGGGCAATATGATGGGGCAGTATGATGGGGCAATTTGACGGGGAAGTTTTGATGATGGGGCAGGTTTGATGATGGGGCAATTTTGATGGTGGCAGCATGATGGGACAGTTTTGATGGGGCCGTTTTGATGGGGCAGTATGATGGGGCAGTAGGATGGGGCAATTTTGATGGTGGCACTATGAAAGGGCAGTTTTGATGGGGCAGTGTTATGGGGGCAATTTGATGGGGCAGTATGATGGGGCAATTTTAATGGTGGCAGTATGATGGGGCAGGTTTGATGGGGGCAGTATGATGGGGACAATTTGATGGGGCAGTTTTGATGGGGACAGTTTTGATGGGGGCAATATGATGGGGCAGTTTTGATGGGGCAGTATGATGGGGCAGTTTTGATGGGGCAATTTTGATGGGGCAGTATGATGGGGCAGTTTTGATGGGGGCATTACGATGGGGCAATTTTGATGGTGGCAGTATGATGGGGCAATTTGATGGGGGCAGTATGATGGGGCAATTTTGATGGGGCAGTATGAGGGGGGCAGTATGATGGGGCAGTTTTGATGGGGCAGTATGATGGGGGCAATTTGATGGGTCAATGTTGATGGGGCAATTTTGATGGTGCATTTTAATGGGGAAATTTTGAAGAGGCAATATTGATGGGGGCAGTTTTAAGGGGGCAGTATGATGGGGCAATTTTGAGGGGGCAATTTTGATGGGGCAGTTTAATGGGGCAGATTCGATGGGGCAGTATGATGGGGCAATTTTTATGGGGAAATATGATGGGGCAGTTTTGATAGGGCAGTTTTGATGGGGCAGTATAATGGGGCATTATGATGGGGGCAATTTTGATGGGGCATTTTTGATAGGGGCAATTTTGATGGAGCAGTAGGATGGGAGCAATTTGATGGGGCAGTGTGATGGGGCAATTTGATGGGGCAGTATGATGGGGCAATTTTGATGGTGGCAGTATGATGGGGCAGTTTTGATGGGGGTAGTTTTGATGGGGGCAGTATGATGGGGACAATTTGATGGGGGCAATTTGATGGGGCAGTTTTGATGGGGGCAATTTTGATGGGGCAATATGATGGGGCAGGTATGATAGGGCAGTATGATGGGGCAATTTGATGTGGCAGTATGATTGGGCAATTTTGATGGGCGCATTTTGATGGGGGCAGTTTTGATGGGGGCATTATGATGGGGTAGTTTTGATGGGGAATTTTGATGGCGGTATGATGGGGCAATTTGATGAGTGCAAATTGATGGGGACAATTTTGATGATGGGGCTGTTTTGATGGGGCAATTTTAATGGGGGCATTATGATGGGGCAGTATAATGGGGCAGTTTTGATGGGACAGTATGATGGGGGCAATTTTGATGGGGGCAACTTGATGGGTCAATTTTGATGGGGCAATTTTGATGGGGCAATTTTGATGGGGCAGTATGATGGGGTCAGTAGGATGGGGGCAATTTGATGGGGCAGTGTTATAGGGGCAATTTTTGTTTTTGTTTTTTTTGGGGTTTTTTGCCACACCAGCAAGATTTTTCTCTGGGAGTCATGTTTCATTTTTAAGTTTCAAACATTGTCCCTTCACTTCTTCACATCATAGTGGCAACTTTTACCCATTATTTTACAAAACTTTTACAACACAAAAAGTACCCTTAGTGCGCTGAGATGCACTCTAGTTTTAACATCTCTACCAAAAACACCCCCTCCCCACCCCCACCCCAAACCACCCCTCCTTTCTTCCATCCCCGTCTACCACTCCTTATCTTTACACCTCCTGTCTTCCCGAGTGATCCCTCATCTCCCTCTAAGCCGTTTACCACAATCTAGCCGATTCCTCCACCCTTAACTAAGTACCCCATATCTCGGCAGCTCTCAGAGAGTCTTTGAACTCCACCCATTCCCTCCACTTCATCTCGAAGGACTCCATTTTCATCCCTTCACTGAACCTAAGATATTCTAGGCTGTAGATTTCATTGATTTTATTAAACCATTCTCTTATCAATGGTCTTCCTTTCTTGTGCCAATACATAGGAATGAGGCTCTTAGCCGTGTCATTGAGCTGTGGGACTAGCGTTTTTAATTATATCTCTATAGGCAATTTACTCTTATGGAATAGGCATTCCCAGGGGTCGTCCAAGATATCCGTGTTGTTGGTAATCTCTTTAATTATCTATACTTATATTTCCCTTACTTCCCCACAAAATTTTTCCTCCAAAATTTTCTAATTTCTGGGCAGTGATGGGGCAATATGATGGGGCAGTTTTGATGGGGCAGTTTGATGGGGGCAGTATGATGGGGCAATTTTGATGGTTGCAGTATGATGGGGCAGTTTTGATGGGGGTAGTTTTGATGGGGGCAGTATGATGGGGGCAATTTGATGGGGCAGTTTTGATGGGGCAATATGATGGGGCAGGTATGATAGGGCAATTTTGATGGGGGCATTTTGATGGGGCAGTTTTGATGGGGGCATTATAATGGGGCAATTTTGATGGGAACATTTTGATGGGGCAGTATGATGGGGCAGTTTTGATGGGGCAGTATGATGGGGCAATTTTGATGGTGGCAGTATGATGGGGCAATTTGATGAGTGCAAATTGATGAGGACAATTTGGATGATGGGGCTGTTTTTCTTTTCTTTTGTGTCAGTATTTACTATATTTTTATGTGCTAGTATGATACTAGCCCTCATGCACATGGACTTTGTTTTATTTATTTATTTTATTTTGTTAATTTTTTTTGTACCCACACTGTATTTGTCACTCATTTCATAGCTTTTTATACGTTTTAGGCTATTTTGTTTCTTCAGTTTATTCGGATTTAGTGCTCATTAGACTGCACTTTATTACATTTCATCACACTTTTATATTTTGTATAATTTTTCCATTTTGCCTTTTGGAACTGATGACTCATTGTTTGAGCACTTTGTACTACAAGGTGGTGGGACTGTTCACCATTTATTTATTTTTCTTGGAGTCACTAATAAGAATTTGCTGAGTTACCACATATGTGCTAGTATGATACTAGCCCTTTTGCACTGAGATTTTTCTTTTCTTCTGTTTCAGTATTTACATTATATTTTTATGTGCTAGTATGATACTAGCCCTCATGCTCATTATACCTTTATATTTTGTATAATTTTTTCATTTTTCATTCACCTCTCTATATATTTGAGCTAGCCCCTTCCCCTTCCTCCTCCTTCCTTCCCCTCTTATCACAGCGCAATCACCACTTACTTTATTCACAGTATGAGGGGGCAGTTTTGATGGGGCAGTATGATGGGGGCAATTTTGATGGGGGCAACATGATGGGACAACTTGATGAGGGCAAGTTGATGGGTTAATTTTGATGGGGCAATTTTGATGTTGGCAGTATGATGGGGTAATTTTGACAGGGCAGTTTTGATGTGGCAATTTTGATGGGGCGATTTTGATGGGGCGATTTTGATGGCGCACTATGATAGGTCAATTTTGATGGGGTAGTATGATGGGGCAGTATGATGGGGCAATTTTGATGGTGGCAGTATGACGGGGCAATTTGATGGGGGCAGTTTTGATGGGGCAGTATGATGGGGCAATTTTGATGGTGGCAGGATGATGGGGCAGTTTTGATGGTAGCAATTTTGATGGGGCAGTATGATGGGGCAATTTTGATGGAACAGTATGATGGGGCAGTAGGATGGGGAAAATTGATGGGGCAGTTTTAATGGGGGCAATATGATGGGGTAATTTTGATGGGGGAAATATGATGGGGCAGTATGATGGGGCAGTATGATGGGGCAGTTTTGAGGGGGGCAGTTTTGATGGGGTAATTTGATGGGGCAGTTTTGATGGGGCAGTTTTGAAGGGGCAGTATGGTGGGGGCAATTTTGATGGTGGCAGTATGATGGGGCAGTATGATGGGGCAGTTTTGATGTGGCAATTTTGATGGGGCAATTTTGATGGTGGCAGTATGATGGTGCAGTTTGATGGGGCAATTTGATGGGGACAGTTTTGATGGGGCAGTTTTGATGGGGCAATATGATGGAGCAGTTTTGATAGGGATGTTTTGATGGGGCAGTATGATGGGGCAGTTTTAATGGGGCAGTGTGATGGGGCAGTTTTGATAGGGCAGTTTTGATGGGGCAGTTTTGATGGGGCAGTATGATTGGGCAATTTTGATGGGGGCAATATGATGGGGCAGTTTTGATAGGGCAGTTTTGATGGTGCAGTATGATGGGGCAGTATGATGGGGACAATTTTGATGGTGGCAGTATGATGGGGCAATTTTATGGGGGCAATTTGATGGGGGAAGTTTTGATAATGGGGCAATTTGATGGGGCAGTTTTGATGGGGCAATATGATAAGGGCAGTATGATGG
The DNA here is from genome assembly GCF_042186555.1 of Aquarana catesbeiana. NCBI lineage: Eukaryota > Metazoa > Chordata > Amphibia > Anura > Ranidae > Aquarana > Aquarana catesbeiana. The sequence goes on from NC_133336.1 coordinate 212,348,847, forward strand.
GGCAGTTTTGAAGGGGCAGCTTTAATGGGGGCAATATGATGGGGCATTTTTGATGGGGCATTATGATGGGGCAATTTTGATGGGGCAGTATGAGGGGGGCAGTATGATGGGGCAGTTTTGATGGGGCAGTATGATGGCAGCAATTTTGATGGGGGCAATCAAATGGGGCAACTTGATGGGTCGGTTTTGATGGGGCAATTTTGATGGGGCATTTTAATGGGGAGATTTTGATGGGGCAATTTTGATGGGCAATATTGATGGGGCAGTATGATGGGGCAGTTTTAATGGGGCAGTATGATGGGGCAATTTTGATGGGGGCAATTTTGATGGGGCAATATGATGGGGCAGTTTTAATGGGGCAGTACAATGGGGCAGTTTTGATGGGGACAATTTGATGGGGCAGTGTTATGGGGCAATTTTGATGGGGCAGTTTTGATGGGGGTAGTTTTGATGGGGGCAGTATGATGGGGACAATTTGATGGAGGCAATTTGATAGGGCAGTTTTGATGGGGGCAAAATGAGGGGGCAGGCATGATAGGGCAGTTTTAAAGGGGGTATTATGATGGTGCAGTTTTGATGGGGAAATTTTGATGGGGCAGTATGATAGGGCAGTTTTGATGGGGCAATTTTCATGGTGGCAGTAGGATGGGGACATTTGATGAGTGCAAATTGATGGGGACAATTTTGATGGGGCTGTTTTGATGGGACAATTTTGATAGGGGCATTATGATGGGGCAATTTTGATGGGACAGTATGAGGGGGCAGTATGATGGGGGCAGTTTTGATGGGGCAATATGATGGGGCAGTATGATGGGGCAGTATGAAGGGGCAGTATGATGGGGCAACTTGATGGGGGCAATTTGATGGGTCAATTTTGATCTGGCAATTTTGATGGTGGCAGTATGATGGGGCAATTTTGACAGGGCAGTTTTGATGTGGCAATTTTGATGGGGCAGTTTTGATGGGGCGATTTTGATGGCGCACTATGATAGGTCAATTTTGATGGGGTAGTATGATGGGGCAGTATGATGGGGCAATTTTGATGGTGGCAGTATGACGGGGCAATTTTGATGGTGGCAGTATGACGGGGCAATTTGATGGGGGCAGTTTTGATGGGGCAGTATGATGGGGCAATTTTGATGGTGGCAGCATGATGGGGCAGTTTGATGGGGCAATTTTGATGGCGCACTGATAGGTCAATTTTGATGAGGCAGTGTTTATGGGGTAGTATGATGGGGCAGTATGATGGGGCAATTTTGATGGTGGCAGTATGATGGGGCAATTTGATGGGGGCAGTTTTGATGGGGCAGTATTATGGGGCAGTATGATGGGGCAATTTTGAAGGTGGCAGCATGATGGGGCAGTTTTGATGGGGGCAGTTTTGATGGGGCAATTTTGATGGGGCAGTATGAGGGGACAGTTTTGATGGGGCAGTATGATGGGGCAATTTTGATGGGGGCCATATGATGGGGCAACTTGATGGGGGCAAGTTGATGGGGCAATTTTGATGGTGGCAGTATGATGGGGCAATTTTGACAGGGCAGTTTTGATGTGGCAATTTTGATGGGGCAATTTTGATGGCGCAATTTTGATGGCGCACTATGATAGGTCAATTTTGATGAGGCAGTTTTTATGGGGTAGTATGATGGGGCAATTTTGATGGTGGCAGTATGATGGGGCAATTAAATGGGGGCAGTTTTGATGAGGCAATATGATGGGGCAGTATGATGAGGCAATTTTGATGGGGCAGTGGGATGGGGAAAATTGATGGGGCAGTTTTAATGGGGGCAATATGATGGGGCAATTTTGATGGTGGCAGTATGATGGGGCAATTTTGATGGGGGCAGTATGATGGGGCAGTTTTGATGGGGCAAATTTGATGGGGCAGCTTTGATGGGGCAGTATGGTGGGGGCAATTTTGATGGTGGCAGTATGATGGTGCAGTTTGATGGGGCAATTTGATGGGGACAGTTTTGATGGGGCAATATGATGGGGCAGTTTTGATAGGGCAGTATGATGGGGCAGTATGATGGGGCAACTTTGATGGGGCAATTTTGATATGGGCAATATGATGGGGCAGTATGATGGGGCAGTTTTGATAGGGCAGTTTTGATGGGGCAGTATGATGGGGCATTTTTAAAGGGGGCAATTTTAATGGGGCAATTTTGATGGGGGCAATATGATGGGGCATTTTTGATACGGCATTTTGATGGTGCAGTATGATGGGGCAATTTTGATGGTGGCAGTATGATGGGGCAATTTTGATGGGGGCATTTTGATGGGGGCAGTATGATGGGGCAAATTTGATGGGGCAGTATGGTGGGGGCAATTTTGATGGTGGCAGTATGATGGTGCAGTTTGATGGGGCAATTTGATGGGGACAGTTTTGATGGGGCAATATGATGGGGCAGTTTTGATAGGGCAGTTTTGATGGGGCAGTATGATGGGGCAACTTTGATGGGGGTAATTTTGATATGGGCAATATGATGGGGCAGTATGATGGGGCAGTTTTTATAGGGCAGTTTTGATGGGGCAGTATGATGGGGCATTTTTAATGGGGCAATTTTGATGGGGGCAATATGATGGGGCATTTTTGATACGGCATTTTGATGGTGCAGTATGATGGGGCAATTTTGATGGTGGCAGTATGATGGGGCAATTTTATGGAGGAAATTTGATGGGGGAAGTTTTGATGATGGGGCAATTTGATGGGGCGGTTTTGATGGGGCAATTTGATGAGGGCAGTATGATGGGGCAATTTGATGAGGGCAGTGTGATGGGGCAATTTGATGAGGGCAGTATGATGGGGCAATATGATGGGGCAGTTTTGATGGGGCAATATGATGGGGCAGTTTTGATGGGGCAGTATGATGGGGGCAATTTGATGGGGCATTATGATGGGGCAATTTTGATGTGGCAGTATGAGGGGGCAGTATGATGGGGGCAGTTTTGATGGGGCAGTATGATGGTGGCAATTTTTATGGGGGCAATATAATGGGTCAACTTGATGGGGGCAATTTGATCAGTCAGTTTTGATGGGGCAATTTTGATGGGGCGTTTTAATGGGGCAATTTTGATGGGGCAATTTTGATGGGGCAATATTGATGGGGCAGTATGATGGGGGCAGTTTTAATGGGGCAGTATCATGGGGCAATTTTGATGGGGGCAATTTTGATGGGGGCAATATGATGGGGCAGTTTTGATGGGGCAGTATAATGGGGCAATTTTGATGGGGCAGTTTGATGGGGCAATTTTTATGGGGCAATATGATGGGGCAGTTTTGATAGGGCAGTTTTGATAGGGCAGTATGATGGGGTCATTATGATGGGGGCAATTTTGATGGTGGCAGTTTTGATGGGGCAATTTTGATGGGGTATTTGTGATGGGGCAATTTTGATGGGGCAGTATGATTGGGCATTTTGATGGTGGCAGTATGATGGGGCAGTTTTGATTGGGGTAGTTCTGATGGGGGCAGTATGATGGGGACAATTTGATGGAGGCAATTTGATGGGGCAGTTTTGATGGGGGCAAAATGATGGGGCAGGTATGATAGGGCAGTTTTAAAGGGGGCATTATGATGGTGCAGTTTTGAAAGGGAAATTTTGATGGGGCAGTATGATGGGGCAGTTTTGATGGGGCAATTTTGATGGTGGCAGTATGATGGGGACATTTGATGAGTGCAAATTGATGGGGACAATTTTGATGGGGCTGTTTTGATGGGGCAATTTTTATAGGGGCATTATGATGGGGCAATTTTGATGGGACAGTATGAGGGGGCAGTATGATGGGGGCAGTTTTGATGGGGCAGTATGATGGGGCAATATGATGGGGCAGTATGATGGGGCAACTTGATGGGGGCAATTTGATGGGTCAATTTTGATGGGGCAATTTTTTATGGTGGCAGTATAATGGGGCAATTTTGACAGGGCAGTTTTGATGTGGCAATTTTGATGGGGCAGTTTTGATGGGGCAATGTTGATGGCGCACTATGATAGGTCAATATTGATGAGGCAGTTTTTATGGGGTAGTATGATGGGGCAATTTTGATGGTGGCAGTATGATGGGGCAATTTGATGGGGCAGTATGATGGGGCAGTATGATGGGGAAATTTTGATGGTGGCAGCATGATGGGGCAGTTTTGATGGGGCAATTTTGATGGGGGCAGTTTTGATGGGGCAATTTTGATGGGGCAGTATGACTGGGGCAATTTTGATGGGGCAGTATGATGGGGCAACTTGATGGGGGCAAGTTGATGGGGCAATTTTGATGGTGGCAGTATGATGGGGCAATTTTGACAGGGCAGTTTTGATGTGGCAATTTTGATGGCGCAATTTTGATGGCGCAATTTTGATGGCGCACTATGATAGGTCAATTTTGATGGGGCAGTTTTTATGGGGTAGTATGATGGGGCAATTTTGATGGTGGCAGTATGATGGGGCAATTAAATGGGGGCAGTTTTGATGAGGCAGTATGATGGGGCAGTATGATGTGGCAATTTTGATGGGGCAGTGGGATGGGGAAAATTGATGGGGCAGTTTTAATGGGGGCAATATGATGGGGCAATTTTGATGGTGGCAGTATGATGGGGCAATTTTGATGGGGGCAGTATGATGGGGCAGTTTTGATGGGGCAAATTTGATGGGGCAGCTTTGATGGGGCAGTATGGTGGGGGCAATTTTGATGGTGGCAGTATGATGGTGCAGTTTGATGGGGCAATTTGATGGGGACAGTTTTGATGGGGCAATATGATGGGGCAGTTTTGATAGGGCAGTTTTGATGGGGCAGTATGATGGGGCAGTTTTGATGGGGCAACTTTGATGGGGGCAATTTTGATATGGGCAATATGATGGGGCAGTATGATGGGGCAGTTTTGATAAGGCAGTTTTGATGGGGCAGTATGATGGGGCATTTTTAATGGGGCAATTTTGATGGGGCAATTTTGATGGGGGCAATATGATGGGGCATTTTTGATACGGCATTTTGATGGTGCAGTATGATGGGGCAATTTTGATGGTGGCAGTATGATGGGGCAATTTTGATGGGGGCATTTTGATGGGGGCAGTATGATGGGGCAAATTTGATGGGGCAGTTTTGATGGGGCATTATGGTGGGGGCAATTTTGATGGTGGCAGTATGATGGTGCAGTTTGATGGGGCAATTTGATGGGGACAGTTTTGATGGGGCAATATGATGGGGCAGTTTTGATAGGGCAGTTTTGATGGGGCAGTATGATGGGGCAACTTTGATGGGGGTAATTTTGATATGCGCAATATGATGGGGCAGTATGATGGGGCAGTTTTGATGGGGCAGTATGATGGGGCAGTTTTGATGGGGCAGTATGATGGGGCAGTTTTGATGGGGCAGTTTTGATGGGGCAGTATGATGGGGCATTTTTAATGGGGCAATTTTGATGGGGCAATTTTGATGGGGGCAATATGATGGGGCATTTTTGATACGGCATTTTGATGGTGCAGTATGATGAGGCAATTTTGATGGTGGCAGTATGATGGGGCAATTTTATGGAGGAAATTTGATGGGGGAAGTTTTGATGATGGGGCAATTTGATGGGGCGGTTTTGATGGGGCAATTTGATGAGGGCAGTATGATGGGGCAATTTGATGGAGGCAATTTGATGGGGCAGTTTTGATGGGGGCAAAATGATGGGGCAGGTATGATAGGGCAGTTTTAAAGGGGGCATTATGATGGTGCAGTTTTGAAAGGGAAATTTTGATTGGGCAGTATGATGGGGCAGTTTTGATGGGGCAATTTTGATGGTGGCAGTATGATGGGGACATGAGTGCAAATTGATGGGGACAATTTTGATGGGGCTGTTTTGATGGGGCAATTTTTATAGGGGCATTATGATGGGGCAATTTTGATGGGACAGTATGAGGGGGCAGTATGATGGGGGCAGTTTTGATGGGGCAGTATGATGGGGCAATATGATGGGGCAGTATGATGGGGCAACTTGATGGGGGCAATTTGATGGGTCAATTTTGATGGGGCAATTTTGATGGTGGCAGTATAATGGGGCAATTTTGACAGGGCAGTTTTGATGTGGCAATTTTGATGGGGCAGTTTTGATGGGGCAATGTTGATGGCGCACTATGATAGGTCAATATTGATGAGGCAGTTTTTATGGGGTAGTATGATGGGGCAGTATGATGGGGCAATTTTGATGGTGGCAGTATGATGGGGCAATTTGATGGGGCAGTATAATGGGGCAGTATGATGGGGAAATTTTGATGGTGGCAGCATGATGGGGCAGTTTTGATGAGGTCAATTTTGATGGGGGCAGTTTTGATGGGGCAATTTTGATGGGACAGTATGACTGGGGCAATTTTGATGGGGCAGTATGATGGGGCAGTAGGATGGGGCAGTAGGATGGGGAAAATTGATGGGGCAGTTTTGATGGGGGCAATATGATAGGGCAATTTTGATGAAGGCAGTATGATGGGGTAGTTTTGATGGGGGCAGTATGATGGGGAAATATGATGGGTCAGTTTTGATGGGGCAGTATGATGGGACAATTTGATGGGGCAGTATGATGGGGCAATTGTGATGGTGGGAGTATGATGAGGCAATTTTAAAGGGTGCATTTTGATGGGGGTAATATGATGGGGCAGTTTTGATGGGGGAAATTTTGATGGGGCAATTTGGGGCAGCTCCTGCAAAAGGTAATTACTTTTTTAAAAGATGCTAATTGTAAATGATATCCCCTGTTTCTGTGCAGATGAATGAATGAATGAATGAATGAATGAATGATTTGTAAAGCGCTGCAATTGCGAACTGAATCGCCTCAAGGCGCTAGATGTGTTCTCTGTAGCCAGCTTCTAGAAAAGGAAGGTCTTTAGTTTTTTCCTGAAAGCCTGGTGGTTTTCTTCCATGCGGAGGTTGGTTGGGAGAGCATTCCATAGTCGAGGTCCTTGGACTGCAAATCTACGTTCTCCCTTTGCTTTGTAGCGGTATTTGGGAATGAGGAGGAGGTTTTGGTTAGCTGATCGAAGACTGCGATTCGGTGTGTAGTGTTTTATTTTTTCCCGGAGATATTGCGGAGCGTTTCCTTGTATGCATTTATGGGTGAGGCAGAGGGTCTTGAATATGATCCGATTCTTCACAGTTAGCCAATGTAGGCTTTTTAGGGATGGGGAGATGGATTCCCAGGGCTTTTTTCCTGTTAACAGTCTTGCCGCCGTATTTTGCATGAGTTGCAAGCGCGCAAGCTGATATTGGGGTAGACCTACGTAGAGGGAATTTGCGTAGTCGAGTCGGGAATTGATGATCGTTCCCACAACTGCCGCTTTGTCCTCTTCTGGGATGAAGGGGATGAGTCTGCGAAGCAGGCGGAGGAGGTGGTGGGATCCGCTCACCACCGATCCTATTTGTGCATCCATTGTCATTCCTGAGTCAAAGATGACTCCGAGACTCTTGACTTTGGTGCTGGGGGAGATGGTCTGTCCGAGGATGGAGGGTGGTGTCCACGGAGTCTTAATTTTGGAATTTTTGTTGGCTTGCAGGAGAAGAAGTTCTGTTTTTGATTCGTTAAGTTTGAGGGAGCTAGCGGTCATCCAGTCATTGATTAAAGTGAGGCATTTCTGTAGTTGCTGATGATGATCTTTTTGTCCATTAATGCGAAGGTAGAGTTGGGTGTCGTCTGCGTATGAGTGGAAGCAGAGGTCCGTTTTCCTGATGATATTGAGAAGCGGGCGGATGTAGATGTTAAATAGCACTGGTGACAAGGGTGAGCCCTGAGGGACTCCACAGGAGACTGCCCGAGATTCCGAGGTGAATGTTCCCAGTTTCACTGTCTGAGAGCGATTCTCTAAGAAGGATGTAAACCATTTTAGGGCAGAATCTGTGGCTCCTGCAACTTCTGAGAGGCGGACAAGTAAAGTATTGTGGTCCACTGTATCGAATGCTGCGCTGAGGTCTAACAGTACCAGGAGACTCGGTTCCCCGTCATCTGCTGCTTCGAGGGCATCGTCCCATATTTTGAGAAGTGCTGTTTCTGTGCCATGGCCTGGGCGGAAGCCTGATTGCAGAGGGTCCAGGAGGTGGTGTGTCTCCAGGTGGTGTTGTAGCTGCTGTACTACTGCTTTCTCTATAATCTTGGAGATGGTGTTGAGGCTTGTTATTGGTCTGCGGCAGTTAGGGTCTTTAGGGTCGAGATTAGGTTTCTTTAGCAGGGGTTTGACGATGCCTTGCTTGAGGGAGGTTGGCACAGTCCCTTCTTTGAATGATTGATTTATGAGATGTGTTAGGGTGGGGGCCAGGATGTCGGAACATTCTTTGAACAATTTGGTGGGGATGATGTCGTTCGGTGATGTGCTGTCGCGAAGGCTTCCGATGATGTTTTTAGTCGTGTCCGTGGTGATTGGGGACAAAAAGAACTTCGGCGGTTGAGTGATGTTCGTGTCGATATCCTCTTTTTTTTGCATTGGTTGGGTGAGGTTGGTTGTTATTTTCTGATGAATTGCTTTCCGAATGTTGTCGATTTTGTCGATGAAGAAATCTGATAACTCATTGCAGAATTCTTGAGTATCGTTTTCAGGGGGTTCTAGGCAGGTCGGGTTCATTGATTGAGCAACTATTTTGAAAAGTTCCCGTGGGCGGTTTAAGGCGGATGAGATGGTGTCTGCAAAATGTTCTTTTTTGGCTTTGAAGATTGCCTTGTGGTATTTCACCGTGAGTGCTTTGTAGTTAGCATGGTTTTCCTTGGTGGGATTTCTTCTCCAAGTTCTCTCAGCTCTTCTGCGTTCTTGCTTGAGTAGGGTGAGAGTGCCATTAAACCAACTCGAGTTTTTTGTGCGGACGGGTGTTCTGCGTTTTGGCGCCACGGAGTCTGCTGTTTGTAGTAAAACATTGTTTAGGGAGTTGAGTGTTTGTTCCGTTGAGAGGTTTGGGTTTAGCAGAAGAATTTTGCTCGACAATGTAGTTTTGAAGAGTTCAGAGTGTAGTTTCTTCTGAGATCTATTCCAGTGTGTTGCTATTGCCCGTTTCTGTTTTTGGAGGGTGGTGTTAGTGGTGATTTTAAATTTGATAGCATGGTGGTCCGTCCATGGTAGTGGGGTGTTGTTCAATACGTCGATGTCCATATTCTGTTTGAAGATGAGATCTAAAGTGTGTCCTGAACCATGCGTAGGAGCATTTATCAGTTGTTGCAGGCCAAGTTCTTCCATTTGGTTAACGCAGGCGGTTGCAATAGGGTCTTGGGCGGAGTTTGCCCACAGATTGAAATCCCCAAGTACCAGAAGGTTTTTGGTTTTCAAGGTGTGCATTGAGAAGAATTCAGTGAGCGGTGTGAGGAGATTGGTCTTTGGTCCTGGTGGTCTGTAGCATAGTAGTATGTGAATGGTGTCTTGAGGTGTTGTTTGAAGATGCAGTGAGAGTGTTTCCATGAAAGGCACTGAGTTCTGTAAGTTTGGTTTGGTGAACCCCAGGTGCGATTTGAAAATCACTGCTAGACCTCCTCCTTTTTTTCCTATTCTATGCTCAGATAGGATACTGTAGTTCTTGGGCACCAATTCAGTTAGGATGGTGTTGCAGTCGGAAGTTAGCCAGCTTTCTGTAATGAAGAGGCAGTCTATGTTGTTTTCGATGATGAAATCGCGGATTTCCAGCCTGTGCTTGACTGCAGATCTGGTGTTGATCAGGGCGCATGCTAGTTGTTGCGGTTGGATCGGTGTCTCCCTGCCTTTGATGGTTGATTGTGGGTTGGTCCTTAGTAATTGTTCTTTTTTTAGTCTTTTTTGCGTGGTGGTCGGTAAAGTTGCGGCCGTGTTTCTTAGCCTGTGGAGGGTGTCTGCTGTGTACTTGAAGTTGCACATGATGCGGAAGGCGGCGTTGCTAGAAAAGAAATTTGTATGATGAAGGCGCTGGTGTGGCGATGATAGCCTTGCAGGGGGATGGAGGGATCGGATGGCTGACCACTGTTCTGGAGTGGTGAGAGTGACGGCTGAGTGTTGGAGCGGAGGTACTGGAGGGAGGTGGGCTGCCTACCTCCCTCTCGTTGATCCAGAGGAAGGCAAAAAAAACCCCTGGCTGCATAGGCCAATGGTGCAGTCGAGGAAAAAATTCCTTCCTGACCCCCCCGAGGGGCGATCGGACAAGGGCCCCTGGATCAACTTCTCGAGTGCCCCCGGTGGCTTACCTGTGCTGAAGGTCCGGAAGGTGAAGGAGGGGGAGCTTGGTGCGGTAGGTGGTGCGGTGGCTGCGTCTCAGGCGATTTGAGGTGGACTGGCCCCCGGTGAATCTCTAGTGCCCCCGCAGTGAGGTCCAGTAGCAGGAGGGGTGATTCCCGGTGCAGAGGGGCACGGGGCTCTGTTGGACAACAGTGAGGGGGTTGTGGTGGCAAGCTGACTGGGCTAGGCTGCAGCCGTGGTCTGTCCCACCGACTCTAGCGGCTAGAACGTGGTGATTGAGACCGCGGCTGCGGTGGAGGCCACAGAGGGGGGGGACTGGCTGAATAGATGGACTAGGGGGTAGTGGGTCCAATCGGGCGGTGATGTGGCTGGGGGCTGATGGCCTCAGGAGGGGGTCCTCGGATGCTGCACCGTTGGCACTGGGTGTACCAATATGGCCGCCGGCTGGGCCCAAGCCGTGGCTGGCCGGCAGAGGGAGTACCAAGATGGCTGCCGGCTAGGCCCGAGCCGCGGGCTATCCTGACGTTGTTGCCCGCACCGTTCGGTGAAGATGGTCAGTAGGAAGAGGGGTGCGGACCCGCCGGAGCGGCTGGTCAGTAGAGGGGGACGGTAAGTGCTGTAACCTGCCGACCAGGAGCCGCGGAGAGTCCCGAGCGGCCGGCCGGCTGACTAGGCGGCGTCCGGATGGGTAGAGGGGGGACCGGCTGAATGCTGCAGGGGGGGAAGTGGAGAGCTGCGGGCTAGCCTGCCGAGGGCGGCCGGAGCCGCGGAGTGTCCTGAGCGGCCGACCGGCTGCTGAAGGTGGCCGCCGGAGAGTCAGAGGGGAGAGGGACTGGCGTGGTGATGCAGGGGGGGCTGGGCCAGAGCCGCGGAGTGTCCTGAGCGGCCGGCCGACTGAGAACGGCGTCTGGAGTAGGTCTGTGACGGTAGGGGGATAGGATGTGGGGATGTGGGATAGAAGGGAGGGGGGAGAGAGCCGAGGAAGGGGTGGCCAGTGGCCGGGCTCTTCACGGAGCTGCTAGACAGAGGTCTGCTCTACAGAGTGTCAGCACTCAGAGTGCACTCAGTTATAGCCTAACTTGCCATACAGCCGGACTGCAGTCTGAAGATTATGAACTGTGATTAGATACATATATAATTTACCAATTTAAATGGGGCAGTTTTGATGGGGCAGTATGGTGCCGGCAATTTTGATGGTGGCAGTATGATGGTGCAGATTGATGGGGCAATTTGATGGGGACAGTTTTGATGATGGGGCAGTATGATAGGACAATATGATGGGGCATTATAATGGGGGCAAATTTGATGGGGGCAGTTTTGATCATGGGGCAGTTTTGATGGGACAATTTTGATGGGGCAGTTTTGATGGGACAATTTTGATGGGGCAGTTTTAAAGGGGGCAATTATGATGGGGCAGTTTTGATGGTGGCAGTATGATGGGGCAATTTTCGATGGGGCAGTTTTGATGGTGGCAGTATGATGCTGCATTTTGATAGGGGCAGTTTTAATGGGGGCAATATGATGGAGCAGTTTTGATGGGGCAGTATGATGGGTGCAATTTTGATGGTGGCAGTATGATGGGGCAATTTGATGATGGGGCAGTTTTTATGGGACAATTTTGATGGGGCAGTATGATGGGGCAATTTTGATTGTGGCAATTTTGATGGGGCAGTATGATGTGGCAATTTTGATGGGGGAAATTTTGATGGGGGCAATTTGGGGCAGCTCCTGCAAAAGGTAATTACTTTTTTAAAAGATGCTAATTGTAAATGATATCCCTTGTTTCTGTGCAGATAGATATATATATATATATATATATATATATATATATATATATATATATATATATACACACACATAACAAGAGGTTTTATCTATCTATCTACCTACATCTATATCTGAACAGAAACAAGGGATATCATTTAAAATTAGCATCTTTTAAAAAGTATTTACCTTTTGCAGGAGCTTTTTGTATTTCTAGATTTATAATCTTTATAAATGTAGATAAACTTTGTTTCCTGGAGGAGAGGGGAGGATTCCATAGCTAAGGGGCGGCAACTTCCTCTGACACTACTGTTGCTATGGAAACCTGACCTATAACCTATTACACTGCTCCTCCTGCTCTGAACATGTGCAAGATCTGGAGGTGCATGCTGGGTAACCAGCATGCATGGAATACAGGAAGAGATACAGTCTGGCTTCAGATGCCCACACATGAGATGGCGGCGGGCTGCTGGGACTTACAAAAGTAAGAAATTAATGGTGCAAAAATACAAAACGGAGCTTCATTTACAGCAAACCTTTACTAGAATAAATTAAGCATGAGGATTATAGGAGGATTTATATCTAAAAAGTAGGGATGAGCCGAACACCCCCCTGGTCGGTTCGCACCAGGACATGCGAACAGGCAAAAAATTAGCGAACACCCTTAAAGTCTATGGGACACGAGCATGAATAATCAAAAGTGCTAATTTTAAAGGCTTATATGCAAGTTATTGTCATAAAAAGTGTTTGGGGGCCCGGTTCCTGCCCCAGGGGACATGGATCAATGCAAAAAAAGTTTTAAAAACAGCCGTTTTTTCGGGAGCAGTGATTTTAATAATGCTTAAAGTGAAACAATAGAAGTGTAATATTCCTTTAAATTTTGTACCTGGGGGTGTCTATAGTAGGCACCAGGCCCTTCAGGTCTGGTATGGATGTGAAAAAAAAATGGCGTGGGGCCCCCCTCAAAATCTATACCAGACCCTTCAGGTCTGGTATGGATTTTAAGGGGAACCCCGCGCCAAAATTAAAAAAAAAGGCGTGGGGTCTCCCCAAAAATCCATACCAGACCCTTATCCGAGCACGCAACCTGTCAGGTCGCAGGAAAAGAGGGGGGATGAGAGAGCGCCCCCCTCCTGAACCGTACCAGGCCACATGCCCTCAACATTGGGAGGGTGCTTTGGGATAGTCCCCCAAAACACCTTGTCCCCGTGTTGATGGGGACAAGGGCCTCATCCCCACAACCCTTGCCCGGTGGTTGTGGGGGTCTGCAGGCGGGGGCTTATCAGAATCTGGAAGCCCCCTTTAACAAGGGGATCCCCAGATCCCAGCCCTCCCCCTGTGTGAAATGGTAAGGGGGTACAAAAGTACCCCTACCATTTCACAAAAAAACTGTCAGAAATGTTAAAAAAAGTGACAAGAGACAGTTTTTGACAATGTCTTTATTTAAATGCTTCCTCTTTCTTCTATCTTCTTTCTTCTATCTTCCTTCGGTTTCTTCCTCCATCTTCTTCTTCTGGTTCTTCCTCCCGTGTTCTCGTCCGGCATCTTCCTCCGCGGCACCGGCGTCCTCTTCCCTTCATCTTCTGGGCCGCTCTGCATCCAGCATGATGGGATGGGAGGCTCCCGCTGTGTGACGCTTCTCCTCTTCTGACGGTTCTTAAATAATGGAGGGCGGGGCCACCCGGTGCCCCCCGCCCCCTCTGACGCATGGGGACTTCCCTGTAACATTCCCCGTGACATCAGAGGGGGCAGACAGGGAAGTCCCCGTGCATCAGAGGGGGGCGGGGTCACCGGGTGGCCTCACCCTCCATTATTTAAGAACTTGTAATTTTTAACATTTTTGACAGTTTGTTTGTGAAATGGTAGGGGTACTTTTGTACCCCCTTACCATTTCACATAGGGGGCAGGGCTGGGATCTGGGGGTCCCCTTTTTAAAGGGGGCTTCCAGATTCTGATAAGCCCCCCGCCCACAGACCCCCATTACCACCGGGCAAGGGTTGTGGGGATGAGGCCCTTGTCCCCATCAACATGGGGACAAGGTGTTTTGGGGGGCTACCCCAAAGCACCCTCCCAATGTTGAGGGCACGTGGCCTAGTATGGTTCGGGGGGGCGCTCTCTCATCACCCCCTCTTTTGCTGCAGCCTGCCAGGTTGCGTGCTCGGATAAAGGTCTGGTATGGATTTTTGGGGAGACCCCATGCCATTTTAGAAAAAAAAATTGTCGCGGGGTTCCCCTTAAAATCCATACCAGACCTGAAGGGTCTGGTATAGATTTTGAGGGGGACCCCACGACATTTTTTTTTAAATTTTGGCTGGGGTTCCCCTTAATATCCATATCAGACATGAAGGGCCTGGGATGGAAATTAGGGGGACCCCCATGTCATTTTTTTTAAATTTTGGTTCGTGGTTCCCCTGTGGGGAATTCCTATGCCGTTTTTATCAATGAACTTTTATGTGTATTGTCGGACCGGCAATTCATTATTAGCTGCGAGTAGTTTTAAATGACTTTTTTCCTTTGAAATGTCATTTTGCCCCCACGTCATTTCCCCCCCCCCACGTCATTTTTTTAAAATTTTGGTTCGGGGTTCCCCTGTGGGGAATTTCTATGCCGTTTTTTTCAATGAACTTTTATGTGTATTGTCGGACCGGCAATTCATTATTAGCCGCGAGTAGTTTTAAATGACTTTTTTTCCTTTGAAATGTCATTTTGATGTCAGACTGTTCTAAACACAGGAAACATGCGCCCCTTTACAGGCATACTACAATACTACTACTACTACAATGCAAATACTTTTGCATTGATCCATGTCCCCTGGGGCAGCACCCAGGTCCCCAAACACTGTTTATGACAATAGCTTGCATATAAGCCTTTAAAATTAGCACTTTCGATTTCTCTAATAGACTTTTAAAGGGTGTTCCGCGGCTTTCAAATTTGCCGCGAACACCCCAAATTGTTTGCTGTTCAGCGAACTGGCGAACAGCCGATGTTCGAGTCGAACTCGAAGCTCATCCCTACTAAAAGGTACAATTTCAGCCGTAACACTGCTTTAAGTTCAGTATTATGTACAGAGGTACGAACCTACAAAAGGGCCTGCAGGTGTCCATGTCAGTACGGGGTATAGACCTCTTTTCTCCCTGTCCTATAAGCTTATAGTCACTTCAATGACATAATATTATATCAGAATTGTTCAGAAGACTCTGCTGAACAATTCTATAACTCTGGTCAGTGGATTACAACCCGCTGATCAGAGTTATTAACCCCTAACGTGACCCCCATCCATGCTGCCACTTCCCTGTCCCAACCTCTCTACCTCCCGCACCTCCCTTCAACCTAAAACTACTCCCCCCACTCTCCTCTCCCATCCCCAGCACTGACCCCCCCACACCCCCACGGCTGCGGCACCGGCATCCTCTTCCCTTCGTCTTCTGGGCCGCTCCGCATCCAGCATGATGGGATGGGAGGCTCCCGCTGTGTGACGCTTCTCCTCTTCTGACGGTTCTTAAATAACGGAGGGCGGGGCCACCCGGTGACCCCGCACCCTCTGATGCACGGGGGCTTCCCTGTAACATTCCCTGTGACATCAGAGGGGGCGGACAGGGAAGTCCCCGTGCGTCAGAGGGGGGCGGGGTCACCGGGTGGCCCCACCTTCCGTTATTTAAGAACCGTCAGAAGAGGAGAAGCATCACACAGCGGGAGCTTCCCATCCCATCATGCTGGATGCGGAGCGGGCCAGAAGACGAAGGGAAGAAGATGCCGGCGCCGCGGAGGAAGATGCCAGACGAGAACACCAGGGAAAGAACCAGAAGAACCAGAAGAAGATGAAGAAAGAAACCGAAGGAAGATAGAAGTAAGAAGATAGAAGAAAGAAGAAGCATTTAAATAAAGGAATTGTCAAAAACTGTCTCTTTTCATTTTTAACATTTTTGACAGTTTTTTGTGAAATGGTAGGGGTACAAAAGTACCCCCTTACCATTTCACACAGGGGGGAGGGCCGGGATCTGGGGGTCCCCTTGTTAAAGGGGTCTTCCAGATTCTGATAAGCCCCTCGCCCGCAGACCCCCACAACCACTGGGCAAGGGTTGTGGGGATGAGGCCCTTGTCCCCATCAACATGGGGACAAGGTGTTTTGGGGGGCTACCCCAAAGCACCCTCCCAATGTTGAGGGCATGTGGCCTGGTATGGTTCAGGAGGGGGGGCGCTCTCTCGTCACCCCCTCTTTTGCTGTGGCCTGCCAGGTTGCGTGCTCGGATAAGGGTCTGGTATGGATTTTTGGGGAGACCCCATGCCATTTAAAAAAAAAATTTGGCGCGGGGTTCCCCTTAAAATCCATATAGATTTTGAGGGGGGCCCCACGCCATTTTTTTTAAATTTTGGCTGGGGTTCCCCTTAATATCCATACCAGACCTGAAGGGCCTGGTATGGAATTTAGGGGGACCCCCACGTCATTTTTTTTAAATTTTGGTTCAGGGTTCCCCTGTGGGGAATTCCTATGCCGTTTTTATCAATGAACTTTTATGTGTATTGTCGGACCGGCAATTCATTATTAGCCGCGAGTAATTTTAAATGACTTTTTTTCCTTTGAAATGTCATTTTGCTGTCAGACTGTTCTAAACACAGGAAACATGTGCCCCTTTACAGGCATACTATAGACACCCCCCAGGTACAAAATTTAAAGGGATATTACACTTTTATTGTTTCACTTTAAGCATTATTAAAATCACTGCTCCTGAAAAAAACGGCTGTTTTTAAAAAAAATTTTTTGCATTGATCCATGTCCCCTGGGGCAGGACCCAGGTCCCCAAACACTGTTTATGACAATAACTTGCATATAAGCCTTTAAAATTAGCACTTTTGATTTCTCCCATAGACTTTTCAAGGGTGTTCCGCGGCTTTCAAATTTGCAGCGAACACCCCAAATTGTTTGCTGTTCAGCGAACTGGCGAACAGCCGATGTTCGAGTCGAACTCGAAGCTCATCCCTACTAAAAAGTACAATTTCAGCTGTAACACTGCTTTAAGTTCAGTATTATGTACAGAGGTACGAACCTACAAAAGGGCCTGCAGGTGTCCATGTCAGTACGTGGTACGGACCTCTTTTCTCCATGTCCTATAAGCTTATAGTCACTTCAATGACATAATCTTATATCAGAATTGTTCAGAAGACTCTGCTGAACAATTCTATAACTCTGGTCAGTGGATTACAACCCGCTGATCAGAGTTATTAACCCCTAATGTGACCCCCCTCCATGCTGCCACTTCCCTGTCCCAACCTCTCTACCTCCTGCACCTCCCTTCCACCTAAAACTACTCCCCCCACTCTCCTCTCCCCTCCCCAGCACTGACCCCCCCACACCTGATCTGACCCCCCCAATTTTATCCCCTGCAGCCACCATCATAATCCGCCATCCCTCCTCTGTCGCTCCCTCTGGCTTCAGGTGCTGCTGGGGGCTTGGGGGGTCCAGATGTGTCCCCCATCACTCAGATAGCCCCCCAATACCGCCCCCACACACATGATCCATCCCTACTCTGGCGGCTTCTCTCCCTCCCCTCCCGCAGCCTGCAGCTTCTTCTCTGGTAAGCTGAAAGGCTGAGGATCACGGCGGGAGTAGGGGGAGCGGTAGGGGTGATGTTTGGGCTTATGGGGACTTTGTAAACATGTGTTTACCACCCCCTAAGTGTGGCACTCTGGGCGCATGCAGCGATCACTGTAATCACTCCGATATGCCCACTGACATCTGATAATAGTAACCGCAAAAAATATACCCCTTTACACACGATCGGATTTTCCGATGGAAAATGTTCAATGGGAGCTTGTTGTCAGAAATTCCGACCGTGTGTAAGCTCCATCTGACATTTTCCATCGGAATTTCCATCTGACAATATTTGAGATCTGGATCTCAAATTTTCCGACAACAAAATCTGTTGTCGTCAATTTCGATCGTGTGTACACAATTCCGACACACAAAGTGCCACGCATGTTCAGAATCAAGCAGAAGAGCCGCACTGGTTATTGAACTTAATTTTTCTGGGCTCATCGTACGTCTTGTACATAACCGCGTTGTTGACATTCGGAATTTCCAACAACATTTGTGCGACTGTGTGTATGCAAGACAAGTTTGAGCCAACATCCGTAGGAAAAAATCCCATGGATTTTTGTCGGAATGTCCGATCGTGTGTACAGGGCAATACTATGTATCAGACTGTTAGTTTATGAATGAATGGAATCTCTATACAGATTCCATTCAAGTAAAGTGATACAGAGAAAAGGACCATCTTCAGTCCCTTTCTCTGTCTCAAAAAAATAGATATGGGGGTCTGTTTATACCTCTGCTATCTCACCAAAGAACCCTCCAAAAATTATATATTTTATATATATATTTATTAATTTTTTTGTCATTTTTAAAAAGTAAAAATGTTAAAAAAAAACAAACACATTAAGACCCCCCAGGTCCACCCCTGCACTCCCCCCTCCTTGGTGACGTCCCCCACCGCACTCACCCCTCCACGGTAACGGTCCCCCCTGCACTCACCTCTCCACGGTGACAGTCCCCCCCACACTCACCCCTCCACGGTGACGCCCCCCCCCGCACTCCCCCCTCCACAGTGACGCCCCCCCACACTCACCCCTCCATGGTGACGCCCCCCCCACACTCACCCTTCCATGGATACCTCAGCTTCTCCTCCTGGCCAACCCGATCCATCCTGATTGGTCAGGAGGAGAAGCCGGAAGATGAGGGGGTGGGTTTGGGGTGCAATGTTCTGCACCCCGAGCCCAACCTTTCAAGCCAATTAGAGCCTCAGGCTCTAATCATGTGGCTTGAAAAAAAAAAACTCATACAAACATATGAGTCTGGTGCCCTGCAGGGGGGTGGTGCCCCTAATGGACCGGCCGCTCTTGGTAAGACCCCTTTCATATGGAGCGGATTCTGTCAAGCAGATCTTCCTGCTCAGCAGGGGATTTGTCTGCTGATTTCTGCTGAGTAGGCGGATGACAGGTCCGCTCCGCTAATGCAGAGCAGACACAGACACAGCCTGCTGTTCTCTATGGGGCGGTCAGATGGAAACAGACCACCTGTCCATTTCCATTGGATGCCATCTGATCTGATCTGCTAGATGGATGGGGAATGGAATCCCCATCTGTCAGTTTTTAGTGGACTGGATCGGATGCAGGTGGGTATAAACAGACACATGTCCAATTACATCAGTCTCTCCATAGAGAACAATGGGTGGTCTGATTTGGGCCGCCTGAAAAATGGACAGGCAAACCCAATCAGTGTGCTTGTGTGAAAAGGGGCCTAAGGCCTTGTTCACACAGGGCATACACAGCGTACCTTTACTGGGATGAACAGGTGTTCCGTGCCTCTCTGTACAGGCAGTCCCATTGATGTCATTTGGGATGTAGCAACTGCACCAACAGAGCGGCTGCTCTCAATTTTTACATCCATTTAGGTCCGCATGCATGTCCCGGAGCTCACACTGCCTGCGTTTGGGGTCATGTACCCACATGGATGTCAGATTGGGAATAGCAGCTATGCCTGTGTAGTCATTGCATCCAAATTGACATAAATGGGACTGCCTTACAGGGATGCATGGAACACCTGTGCATCCCTGTGTGGGTAAACATGGCCCCCCCATGGGCGTACACTTTAGTATGCCACATGTGAACAATGCTTTAGTACTAATTTAGCAGGGATTTTGTAAGTTACGTTGTGTTTATGTGCAATATTAATGAATTTAGTGTATTTTTAGTGAAAATAGCGATATGATGAACATTTGCGCAATTATTGCGGGGCCCAAAAAATCTGTAGCACTTTTTTATTCTACAGGTCATGTGCTTTTAGAAAATGTCTAGTTTGAGGGGTCTTTTCAAATTCTGAAAGCTGTAAGTGAAAAATGAAAACCTCCAGATTTTTTTTACTTTTGGGTACGTTCAATTTCTACCATTTTGCAAACAGGCGCAATTTAAAATTTACAAAATATTTGTTATTTATTAACTCCATACAGGTTAAGCTTTTATATTTAGTAAGGATTTAGCAGGAATTTTGTAAAATTTGCTCTGTTTTTATCTGCTAATAAAGGTTTTAGTGTATTTTTTGCAAATATATTGCTTAGATAAACATTTGCGCAAATACTGCGGGGTATAAAAAATCAGTAGCACCTTCTTTATTCTACTGATCATGTGCTAAGTGAAAAATAAAAAAGCAAAGGAAAAAGTGCAAAAATGTTCTGGCCACCTGAGTGTACAAAATGGAGCACAGGGCCTGGCAGTGAAAGGGTTGACCTTGTGCTTAACTGAATCAGATAATGCATGTTTCCTGCAAGGATTTCTACCTTTCCACTCTGTCAGATGGGTAAAGAGAAATTGTCCTTGTAGACTGCCACAGGGGAGGACTGGGCAAGAGGCATTTCAAACCAATCCAGGGCTAATGAGATATGATGGGCTGGTGGACCAAAGACTTTTTATACAAATGATCACAAGTAGTTGACTTTGAACCAGACTGGCTCCTTGCCACATTGAATATATTTTCCTTATACACCTCAATACCAACTGAGTCAGGATCAAGGTGGTGGAACACTTTCTGCAGAAATAAAACAGATGATCCATTACCCAGTGTATATATTCTGGAGGCCTGGGACTATCAATAATAAATACTTTCATTTTGAACACAGGTTGTTAAAACAAAGTAACCACTTCATGTCCTTAGGCCTTTTATAAATGGCCTACATTGAAGTGGGTATACCGTGTTGCATCCCAGCATCATTTTTTTTCAACTAGCGATTGTCTTTTTAGTAATTAAAGTTACTTTTAGTAAAGTAATTGGAACGGCTATACAGCTGCTGGATTACTTTTACAGGTGGGGGAAGGGGGTCCCCCTCCTGCCACCACCTTTACCGGGCTCTGATCAGAGAATCCAGTAAGGAAGTGACCAGCAGCATACAGCTCCGAGCACACAGAGAGAGGAGGGGGACATCAGAATCCAGAAGCAATGAGGATTTTGTCACTTCCAGTTACAGTTCTGTTTTGCCTGGGTGGTTACCAGTCAGTGAAGCAGCCGTTCAGACCAATCTGTGTCTGATTACCTGCATTGGAGGCCAGAGAAGAGATATGGGGTCTAATAGATCTCTCCATAAAGAAAACCTGCTATGGCCCACGCTATCACAAGGTATGTTGTTCATCCCTTGTGAAAGCAATAAAGTTAATAAAAAAAATAATGTAAGTACAGTGTTTAAAATAAAAAAATAAAATATATAATCAAATATAAAAATTGTTTTTAAAGAACCCCGTCCCCCTATGCTCACATGCAAAGGCACACATGTGTACACATTCCCACACACATATATGTAAACATCAATTTCACCACACATGTGAGGTATTGCCACTAGGGATGAGCTTCGAGTTCGAGTCAAACTCATGTTCGACTCGAACATTGGCTGTTCGCAAGTTCGCCAAATAGCGAACAATTTGGGGTGTTCGCGGCAAATTCGAATGCCGCGGAACACCCCTTAAAAGTCTATGGGAGAAATCAAAAGTGCTAATTTTAAAGGCTTATATGCAAGTTATTGTCATAAAAAGTGTTTGGGGACCTGGGCCCTGCCCCAGGGGACATGGATCAATGCAAAAAAAAGTTTTAAAAACTGACATTTTTTCAGGAGCAGTGATTTTAATAATGCTTAAAGTCAAACAATAAAAGTGTAATATCCCTTTAATTTTCATAGCTGGGGGTGTCTATAGTATGCCTGTAAAGGGGCGCATGTTTCCCGTGTTTAGAACAGTCTGACAGCAAAATGACATTTCAAAGGAAAAAAGCCATTTAAAACTACTCGCGGCTATTAACCACTTAAAGACCGCCTCACGCCGATGTACATCGGCAAGGCGGCACGGGCAGGCAAAATCACATACATACACGTGATTTGCCTCCCGCGGGTGGGGGGTCCGATCGGACCCCCCCGGTGCCCGAGGCGGTCCTGTTTTGTCCCCCGGCGATCGGAGGTGAGAGATAGGCCATCCGTTCGTGGCCCCCCCCTCGCGATCGCCGCCGGCCAATGAGAATCTTCCTTTGCTGCTGTATGCTAAACAGCAGCAAAGGAAATTATGTCATCTCTCCTTGGCTCGGTATTTTCCATTCCGGCGCCAAGGAGAGAAGACATCTATGTAAAACACAAACACACACAGTAGAACATGCCAGGCACACAAAACACCCCGATACCCCCCCGATACCCCCCCGATACCCCCCAATCACCCCCCCCGTCACAAACTGACACCAAGCAGTTTTTTTTTTCTGATTACTGCATTGGTGTCAGTTTGTGACAGTTAGAAGTGGTAGGTCAGTGAGTGTTAGCCCCCTTTAGGTCTAGGGTACCCCCCTAACCCCCCCCAATAAAGTTTTAACCCCTTGATCACCCCCCATCACCAGTGTCACTAAGCGATCATTTTTCTGATCGCTGTATTAGTGTCGCTGGTGACGCTAGTTAGGGACGTAAATATTGAGGTTCGCCGTCAGCGTATTATAGCGTCAGGGACCCCCATATACTACCCAATAAATGTTTTAACCCCTTGATTGCCCCCTAGTTAACCCTTTCACCACTGATCACTGTATAACTGTTACAGGTGACGCTGGTTAGTTCGTTTATTTTTTATAGTGTCAGGGCACCCGCCGTTTATTACCGAATAAAGGTTTAGTCCCCTGATCGCCCGGCGGTGATATGCGTCGCCCCAGGCAGCGTCAGATTAGCGCCAGTACCGCTAACACCCACGCACGCAGCATACGCCTCCCTTAGTGGTATAGTATCTGAACGGATCAATATCTGATCCGATCAGATCTATACTAGCGTCCCCAGCAGTTTAGGGTTCCCAAAAACGCAGTGTTAGCGGGATCAGCCCAGATACCTGCTAGCACCTGCGTTTTGCCCCTCCGCCCGGCCCGGCCCAGCCCACCCAAGTGCAGTATCGATCGATCACTGTCACTTACAAAACACTAAATGCATAACTGCAGCGTTCGCAGAGTCAGGCCTGATCCCTGCGATCGCTAACAGTATTTTTTGTAGCCTTTTGGTGAACTGGCAAGCACCAGCGGCCTAGTACACCCCGGTCGTAGTCAAACCAGCACTGCAGTAACACTTGGTGACGTGGCGAGTCCCATAAGTGCAGTTCAAGCTGGTGAGGTGACAAGCACAAGTAGTGTCCCGCTGCCACCAAAAAGACAAACATAGGCCCGTCGTGCCCATAATGCCCTTCCTGCTGCATTTGCCAATCCTAATTGGGAACCCACCACTTCTGCAGCGCCCGTACTTCCCCCATTCACATCCCCAACCAAATGCAGTCGGCTGCATGAGAGGCATTTTCTTTATGTCCTCCCGAGTACCCCTACCCAACAAACCCCCCAAAAAAAAGGTCGTGTCTGCAGCAAGCGCGGATATAGGCGTGACACCCGCTATTATTGTCCCTCCTGTCCTGACAATCCTGGTCTTTGCATTGGTGAATGTTTTGAACGCTACCATGCACTAGTTGAGTATTAGTGTAGGGTACAGCATTGCACAGACTAGGCACACTTTCACAGGGTCTCCCAAGATGCCATCGCATTTTGAGAGACCCGAACCTGGAATCGGTTACAGTTATAAAAGTTAGTTACAAAAAAAGTGTAAAAAAAATAAAAATATATAAAATAAAAAAAATAGTCGTTTTATTGTTCTCTCTCTCTCTATTCTCTCTCTCTATTGTTCTGCTCTTTTTTACTGTATTCTATTCTGCAATGTTTTATTGTTATTATGTTTTATCATGTTTGCTTTTCAGGTATGCAAATTTTTATACTTTACCGTTTACTGTGCTTTATTGTTAACCATTTTTTTGTCTTTAGGTACGCCATTCACGACTTTGAGTGGTTATACCAGAATGATGCCTGCAGGTTTAGGTATCATCTTGGTATCATTCTTTTCAGCCAGCGGTCGGCTTTCATGTAAAAGCAATCCTAGTGGCTAATTAGCCTCTAAACTGCTTTTACAAGCCGTGGGAGGGAATGCCCCCCCCACCGTCTTCCGTGTTTTTCTCTGGCTCTCCTGTCTCAACAGGGAACCTGAGAATGCAGCCGGTGATTCATCCAGCTGACCATAGGGCTGATCAGAGACCAGAGTGGCTCCAAACATCTCTATGGCCTAAGAAATCGGAAGCTACAAGCATTTTATGACTTCGATTTCGCCGGATGTAAATAGCGCCATTGGGAAATAGGGGAAGCATTTTATCACACCGATCTTGGTGTGGTCAGATGCTTTGAGGGCAGAGGAGAGATCTAGGGTCTAATAGACCCCAATTTTTTCAAAAAAGAGTACCTGTCACTACCTATTGCTATCATAGGGGATATTTACATTCCCCGAGATAACAATAAAAATGATTAAAAAAAAAAAATGAAAGGAACAGTTTAAAAATAAGATAAAAAAGCAAAAAAAAATAAAGAAAAAAAAAAAAAAAAAGCACCCCTGTCGCCCCCTGCTCTCGCGCTAAGGCGAACGCAAGAGGCGGTCTGTCGTCAAACGTAAACAGCAATTGCACCATGCATGTGAGGTATCACCGCGAAGGTCAGATCGAGTGCAGTGATTTTAGCAGTAGACCTCCTCTGTAAATCTAAAGTGGTAACCTGTAAAGGCTTTTAAAGGCTTTTAAAAATCTATTTATTTTGTTGCCACTGCACGTTTGTGCGCAATTGTAAAGCATGTCATGTTTGGTATCCATGTACTTGGCCTAAGATCATCTTTTTTATTTCATCAAACATTTGGGCAACATAGTGTGTTTTAGTGTATTAAAATTTAAAAAAGTGTGTTTTTTCCCCAAAAGTTGCGTTTGAAAAATCGCTGCGCAAATACTGTGTGAAAAAAAAAAATGAAACACCCACCAATTTAATCTGTCGGGCATTTGCTTTAAAAAATATATAATGTTTGGGGGTTCAAAGTAATTTTCTTGCATAAAAAATAACTTTTTCATGTAAACAATAATGGGGCGTACACACGGTCGGACTTTTCAGCTACAAAAGTCCGACAGCCTGTCCGACAGACTTCCGGCAGACTTTCGGCAGACTTGCGGCAGACTTTCTAACGAACGGACTTGCCTACACACGACCACACAAAAGTTCGACAGCCTAGTACGCGGTGACGTACATCAAGTCCGGCGAGACTATAAAACGGAAGTTCAATAGCCCGTACGACACCCTTTGGGCTCCTTCTGCTAATCTCGTGTTTATCTCGTGTTAGTAGAAGTTTGGTGAGAGACGATTCGCGCTTGTGAGACTCGTATTTTTCAGTTCGTTTTAACTGTTGTTCAGTCTGTGCTTGTGAGGTTTGTATCTGCTTTTCAGTGCGTTTGGTCAGTTGGCATTGAGAAATCTTTGTTTTATTGTCCGCTCGTTCCTGATTTTCAGGTCGTTCTTCAGAGGCCTTGCTGTTCTTCAGTGCGTTCTGTTAAGTGCGTTCTGACCAGCCGACCGTTTTGAAGCCATGTTACCTGTACGTACTCGTCGTCGAGCTCGTGCATTGTATGTGTTTGGTGCTGTAGTTTATTCTTCAGCCCAAGACCAGTCCATGAACAGGGCGAGGAGGAGTTCATGGACCAAGAATTGGTTGCTCCAGCGTGACCAGTTCTGTCACATGCCATTGCTCCATGAGATCCGTGAGAATAATCCTGAGGATTTCAGGAACTTTCTCCGGATGACGGACCCCGTTTTTGACCGTTTGGTGGCTTTGCTGACCCCCTATATCAGCAGGCAGGATACCTGCATGAGGCAAGCCATCACTCCGGAGCAGAGGCTAGTTGCCACGTTGCGGTTCTTGGCGACAGGGAGAAGCCTGCAGGACCTCAAGTTCTCAACAGGCTTCTCCCCCCAGGCTCTGGGGATCATTATCCCAGAGACCTGTTCTGCCATCATCCAGGTCCTGCAGAAGGACTATATTAAGGTAAGAATTTTTTCTTTTATTAGCATCACATGTTCTTTTTTGTAATCTTTGATAATGTAATGTATTTCTTAGCTCAAACACTACTTACCATCATTGCAATATAGTGTGAATGTCCCCTTTTTCTCCTCACGCATGCTTGATTTGTTTCATGTTCTTTTTTGTCATGCATGTATATTTGCCTTCAATAACCTCTCCAGCATACAATGCTGGTCACATATTCACCTAGTCTACTCACTTTGAATGTATTTAGTCAGCTGCATTGTATTTTTTTTCCCCTAAACTCCATCCAAATAGTGTGCATGTAATTAACTGGATTTCCCAACCCCCCCACACCTAAACTCCATCCAAATAGTGTGCATGTAATTAACTGGATTTCCCAACCCCCCCCACACCTAAACTCCATCCAAATAGTGTGCATGTAATTAACTGGATTTGCCACCCCCCCACACCTAAACTCCATCCAAATAGTGTGCATGTAATTAACTGGATTTCCCAACCCCCCCACACCTAAACTCTATCCAAATAGTGTGCTTATAATTAGCTTGATTTCAACCCCCCCCCTAATAATTTGCTAGAATCTTCTGTGGTGTTGATTTTTACAAAGCAAATATATGTTGCACTTTGCAAAATGCATGTGCACTCTACAAGTGCATTTGCTCCAGTGCTTTAGTAAATGAGCAGAAGCTCTGCTGATTTCCATCATCAAATCATATGCAAGCCACAAAGTGTTTTCATTAATTGCCCTTGCATGTGATTGTGTACTCCTTGCAACATGAAAGCCTTTTTACCTTACCTCGTTTACTTTAAGCTGGGGAGCAACTGCACTTGCAGAGTGGGACAACTGCAGTCTTGTAGCCTTTTTAGTCCATAAATCCCTGCGTGTCCTAAAATGAATATTTTTTGGTAATTTCACCACCCCCTAAAATGTAATCAATGTTCCATCAGAGGGGGTGAGCAATCTGATAAGTGTGCCTTTCCATATTATTTCTTCCAGAAGATTTAAATTATTTAATGTTATACTGATGCTGTGGAATAATGTTTTTAATTGTATAATTTTCTTGCAATGTTAGATTTAAAATTACTGATTTTTGTTTTCTTGTTTGATTCCCCAGTTTCCTTCAACGCCACAGGAATGGCAGACTGTGGCATCCCATTTTGCCACCCGTTGGGACTTTCCCAATTGTGGAGGGGCTATAGATGGGAAACATGTCCACATCGTGCCACCACCCCATTCGGGGTCATACTATTTTAATTATAAGGGGTTCCACAGTATTGTTTTAATGGCGGTGGTGTCGGTACACTATCAATTTCTATATGTGGATGTGGGAAAGAATGGCCGGATGTCGGATGGAGGAGTATTTGCCCAGACGGAGTTCTGCCAGCGTCTCCAGAGTGGTGGCCTGGGATTGCCACCTGATGCGGATAACGTGGAAGGATTCCCCTTTGTCTTCATTGCCGATGAAGCCTTCGCTCTGAGCAAGCACCTCATGAGGCCATTCCCCCAAAGAACCCTCACCCCGAAGAGGAGGGTTTTTAATTTCCGGCTGGCCAGAGCTAGAAGAGTGGTTGAGAATGCGTTTGGGATTCTGGCCAGCCGGTTCCGCCTGTTTCAAACCTCCATTAATTTGGCGGAATACAAACTTAATTTTATCATTTTATCGTGCTGCATCCTGCACAATTTTTTGCACAAACATTCTCCAAATTATATGGTGCCAGTTGGGCCTGAGGCCGGACTTATCGGTGACAATCTTACGGGCCTGGATACTGTCCATACTGGCTTGTCCCCCCAAAGTGCCCGTCAAGTTAGACAGCAATATGTTAATTATTTTATGGGTAGGGGGGCCATTGCAATGGGCCAGGATATCTAAAGATTTAAAATAAAAACAATCTTGATGAAATCTTGAATTATATTTATTGCTTGCCTTTCTTTTGGGCTTTCTCCTAGGTTATGGTCGAGCAGTTGTAGTGCCAACTGTATTTTCCTTGTAAATTTCTAAATATGCTCCATTGCCACTGTAAACAACTTTTTTGAAATTTAGAAACAAACTGATACTGAGCATTGAAATAACAAACCACACATTTATTTAATTATAAGCAGATGTTTTTAATCTTTGGTATCCATTCAGTTATGCATTTAGTATAAAATGTTCATAGCCAAAAATATAATGATATATTAATAAATTTAGAATAATATAATTATAGTTAAATATTTTTAGATAATCAAAAATAAAATTTGTTGGGCATTTTGATTTTAGCAAACAGGCCTTTTTTTTGGTGTGTTTTTTAAAATCCTTTTTTTTTTTTTTTTTTGGTTTTTTTAAAATCCTTTTTTTTTTATTTTTTTTTTTTTTTTTTTTAATCATTTTTCTTTTTTTTTTGTTTTTTTAGAAAAATAGGCCTCCTTTTTTAAATGTTGTTAAACAGGCATATCATTTAACAGAAAAGAATAAAGAGAAGGCCCAGAATGGGGTCAGCAAACCAGGAAATGAAGGACATGATCGATGTTTTGGGGTTTCAAAATGGGCATTTAGATTCGACCCAAAACATCAATCATGTCCTTCATTTCCTGCTGCATACGATCCAGCCGATTACGCATTTGATCGATCTCCCCATTCCAGGCCATTATTTGAGCAATTAGCCGTTGGGCACTGTCTGTGGTGAAATAGTCACTTGGACCTAAAGTGGAATGAAAAAAAAAAATGTGTTTAGAAATATGCACACATACATAGTTTACCTTACCATAAAGCTGGTGTCTCAGACACTGACCTGGTGGGGTGCCCATGTCACATACTTCATGAACATCCTCGGGGGTGGCGCTGTTGCTTGACTCAAGCACAACCAGATCACCTAAAATAGAGTAGAAAAATTACATAAAATAAAAGGCAGCCATGCATAGATTACCGTAAGCTGGTGTGTCAGACACTCACCTGGTGGGGTGCCCATGTCGCCCACCTCTCCTTCCTCCACATCCTCAGTGGGGCTTGGGCTGATTTCCCAAGTATGTTCTTTTGCTTGGGGGGACTGGGTTCTTCTTGTTGGCTGAGTGATTTTTCCCCTATGTGAAGCAAAAAATTAATATACTTAGCACACAGATATTTTAGTACATACTAATCTTCAAACATTTGTAGTGAAGTGGTGTACAAATTGTCTGTTTGTGTAGAGTTCCTAGTAGACTTCAAGATTTTAATTTCTAAAGACATATCGAGATAGATAGATATCTCGATATCTAGATATCAATCTCAAAATATATCTAAAAATATTTTGATCTCTCTCTCTCTATATCTATAACTAAATATATAAATCTAAATATCAAACAAAATCTAAATATAAAAATATATCTTAATTTAAATATCCAAAAAAGATAAAATTTCTATATCTATCTATATCTATATCTACCTATATATCTATATACATACATACATATGTATATATATATATATATACACACATATATATATATATATATATATATATATATATATATATATATATATATATATATATATACATATATATATATATATATATATATATACATATATATATATATATATATATATATATATATATATATATATATATATATATATATATATATATATACACATATAGATATATATATCTATATATATATCTATATATATAGATATATATATAGATATATATATACACACATATATATATATATATATATATATATATATATATATATATATATATATATATATATATATATATATACATATGTATGTATATATATAGATATATATAGATATGTAATGAGGTTTATTAAAAGATCGATGCAAAAAAACGTATAGGAATGAAAAGCACATGGAGCATTATACGAGGTAATCAACACAAGATGAAAACACAAGTACTTACTTTTTTTCAGCACTTTACGGATCCGTCTGTACTGATCCGGCTCCCTGAGTTTGAGGTCGGACCATCTTTTTCGAATTTGATCCTTGGAGCGCTGTACCCCAAAATAAGCCTGTAAAGTGTTCACCACCTTCGCCATTATTTTTGCTTTGCGCAAATTTGGCCGGGCGTACGGCCCATACTTCCCATCATAGTCCTTTTTTTTAAGAATGGCCACCATTTCCACCATCTCTTTAAAGGACATATTGGAGGCCTTAAATCTAGGCCTCACAGATCTTGACGTTCCAGCCTCTGGGCTTTCTTCGCTACCTGAGGTAGTACACACCTGATGTGTCTCCGCCATTATTCACCCCACTACGCGCCATAACTAAAAATGGGCGGAGAACATGAGTTAAAATCGAACGTCAGGGGCGGGCGACGCAGGCGGAGTTTCACACATGCATCGTGTATAAAGAGGGGAATTGCGCACGTTTCGTACGTACGTTCTGTGCGTAGAATTAAGGGGCGGAGAACATGAGTTAAAATCGAACGTCAGGGGCGGGCGACGCAGGCGGAGTTTCACACATGCGTAGTGTATAAAGAGGGGAATTGCGCACGTGTCGTACGTACGTTCTGTGCGTAGAATTAAGGGGCGGAGAACATGAGTTAAAATCGAACGTCAGGGGCGGGCGACGCAGGCGGAGTTTCACACATGCGTAGTGTATAAAGAGGGGAATTGCGCACGTGTCGTACGTACGTTCTGTGCGTAGGTGATAGTGGACCGGGACGCTACTAAACGAAGGTAATTTTAAATTTATACTTTTGGTCAAGACTTTGTAGCAAGCGGCCTTATGGCTTGACAGATTGATGAGGCCTACATAGGGATAAGATGATGAGGGTTTAGCAGAAACCTAATAAGTGTTTTTTGTCTTGTGACTTTATCTTTTATACAGACATTATGAATCCCCTATTTAAGGATCCAGAGTTCCTTACTGCTTTTATTTCTAAATATAGAGAGATGAGGAATTTGTGGGAGGTGAAACACCCTCAGTATTATGCAAAGCATGTGAGGAAGTCAACGCTGGAGAGACTTCTGTCCTTTGTCCAGGCGACCATCCCGGAAGCAACAATGGAGACATTGCTCAAGAAAATTGGGGTCTTGAGGAACATGTATAAGAGGGAGCATAAGAAGATCCAGGAATCAATGAGATCAGGAGCATCAGCAGATGATGTTTATGTACCCAGGCTGTGGTACTATAATCAACTCCGTTTTCTTGATGACCAGACTGAAGCCAGGGCATCACTTTCAACCCTTCCCTCCACCTTTCCCTCCACCCTTCCCTCCACCCCAGCAGAGGCTGATGAGGAGCAAGCTGGGTCTTCCATCCTGGATGAACTGGATATGACCATATGGAGTCAGGTAAATTATTTTAACAAATATTTACTGTACTAATATTAATGATGTTAACTGGATGTTATAATTGTCTAAAATAATTTTGCCCTCAAAATTGTGTATACATATCAATTGACAGTAGTGGCTAAATATGTTTGGCACCTGCTTGAAAAAATTAGGGTGTCTGATTAGACTCTTTTATTAAAGAGATGTATTCACATTGAATTTGCTAGTCATGAGAAGCAAACTGTGTGTCATTGATGAACCCAAAAAAATATACTAAAACTATGTCCTTTTTTTATACACAGGATGAGTCCATCCAGGAGGAATGTGGGGAAAGTGGCAGGCAGGAGGAGACCGGGCCCATGGACAGCCTGGAGGAGGCCGGATTCACCATCATCCTGGAGGAGGCTGGGCCCAGTGTCAGGCAGGAGGTGGCTGGGCCAAGTGAGGTGGCTGGGCCCAGTAGGAGCCTGACCGAATCCCAAGTGCCTCCCCTCCGCCTTCCCAAAAAAAGGGCCAGGAAGGGGGTGGTCACACAGGAGGCATCCCTGCGCCTCATGCAAGAGGCCACCCGTTTTTTAACGAGCCCCCCCGAAGTGGAAGAGTCCTATGGCTGCTACTTAGCCAGCAGGCTTCTTCAAATGGATTGGGAGCAGCGCCTCATTTGTGAGCGACTATTTGGGGAAACAATCCAGAAGGGGCTGCAGGGCACGCTAACACAAAACACCCAACTACATGAGGCAGCCCCCCTCCTCCTCCTCCTCCTCCTCCTGCCACAACTGAAACACCAGAGCCACAGCCTCGAAAGAAGGCTACAGGGAAGGCTGCAGGGAAGGCTGCAGGGCAGCGTGGAGGAAAGGCTGCAGGGAAGAGAAGAAAGTGATGACCTGGGTTCAGTCTGGTCTGACAGAAGACGCAGGCTGTTGTAGTACCACAGTCTGGGGACATCTATATCATCTGCTGGTGCTGTTGATCTCTGTGATTCTTGGAACAGATTGTGCTCCCTCTTATATGGACTCCTCAAGATCCCAATTTTCTTGTCCACAGACATTTTCCAGCGTTGACTTCCTCTTTATTTTATTTAGACCATGAATAAATGAATCTTTTTTGAGTTTATGTTTTTTATTTTAAATCATTGATTTTAGACACAATGTTAAATTAACAAGGGACAACAATCTCATTGAGTTTGCAAAAACACAACAAAAATACATTAATAATGTTAATAATGTTCGAGTGGTAAGTCTTTAAAAAAAAAAAGATACAAAACCAAAAACGGTTCTTTGGGTTAACTTTATATACAAAAAATAACTAATCACTATAAAAACAAAAATAATAAAGGGTTCTTTGTGGTAACTTTACAAACACCAAAAAATAAAAAATAAAAAAATATAAAAATGGGTTCCCTGTGGTAACTTTACAAAAAAAAAAAAAAAAAAATATATAGATAAACAGAAAAAAAGTTCCACAACAATCATAAAATAAATATCTGGATAAAAATTACAAGAAAAGATGACTCCAACAAAAAAAAAAAGTGTAAAAAGTATTATTAGTATGGAAACATTGTTTTTAAAAAGCATACCATGTCATTCATGAGATCAAAGAGAAAAAGAATCCAAAAATCAGTTGGGGAGAACTCTGTTTGAATATGAACAGCAAAACATCTTCGTTCTTTATAGCATTCGTAAAGAAGACATTAAATGTGCTGCATTCAACGATCACAGATTTTGCAGCATGAGGAATGTGCTACCTACAATACGAACACTAGTTTTACTAGACCGAGTGCTTCCGTTTAGTTTTTGCTTATGAGCATGCGTTGTTTTTTTGTCCGTCGGACTAGCATACAGACGAGCGGATTTCGGGGTCCGTCGTAGTTACGACGTAAAGATTTGAAGCATGTTTCAAATCTAAAGTCCGTCGGATTTGAGGCTGAAAAAGTCTGCTGAAAGTCCGAAGAAGCCCACACACGATCGGATTACCAGCCAGCTTTAGTCCGTCGGCATCCGTTGGACTTTTGTAGCTGAAAAGTCCGACCGTGTGTACGCCCCATAAGTGTCAGAAAGGGCTTTGTCTTCAAGTGGTTAGAAGAGTGGGTGATGTGTGACATAAGTTTCTAAATGTTGTGCATAAAATGCCAGGACAGTTCAAAACCCCCCCAAATGACCCCATTTTGGAAAGTAGACACCCCAAGCTATTTGCTCAAAGGCATGTCGAGTCCATGGAATATTTTATATTGTGACACAAGTTGCGGGAAAGAGACACTTTTTTTTTTTTTTGCACAAAATTGTCACTAAATGATATATTGCTCAAACATGCCATGGGAATATGTGACATTACACCCCAAAATACATTTTTCTACTTCTCCTGAGTACGGGGATACCACATGTGTGAGACTTTTTGGGAGCCTAGCCGCGTATGGGACCCCGAAAACCAAGCACCGCCTTCAGACTTTCTAAGGGCGTGAATTTTTGATTTCACTCTTCACTGCCTATCACAGTTTCGGAGGCCATGGAATGCCCAGGTGGCACAAAACCCCCCCCAAATGACCCCATTTTGGAAAATAGACACCCAAAGCTATTTGCTGAGAGGTATAGTGAGTATTTTGCAGACCTCACTTTTTGTCACAAAGTTTTGAAAATTGAAAAAAGAAAAAAAAAATGTTTTTTCTTGTCTTTCTTCATTTTCAAAAACAAATGAGAGCTGCAAAATACTCACCATGCCTCTCAGCAAATAGCTTGGGGTGTCTACTTTCCAAAATGGGGTCATTTGGGGGGGTTTTGTGCCACCTGGGCATTCCATGGCCTCCGAAACTGTGATAGGCAGTGAAGAGTGAAATCAAAAATTTTCACCCTTAGAAATCCTGAAGGCGGTGATTGGATTTCGGGGCCCCGTACGCGGCTAGGCTCCCAAAAAGTCCCACACATGTGGTATCCCCATACTCAGGAGAAGCAGCTAAATGTATTTTGGGGTGCAATTCCACATATGCCCATGGTCTGTGTGAGCAATATATCATTTAGTGACAACTTTGTGCAAAAAAAAAAAAAAAAGTGTCACTTTCCCGCAACTTGTGTCAAAATATAAAATATTCCATGGACTCAATATGCCTCTCAGCAAATAGCTTGGGGTGTCTACTTTCCAAAATGGGGTCATTTGGGGGGGGTTTGTGCCACCTGGGCATTCCATGGCCTCTGAAACTGTGATAGACAATGAAGAGTGAAATCAAAAATTTACACCCTTAGAAATCCTGAAGGCGGTGATTGGATTTCGGGGCCCCGTACGCGGCTAGGCTCCCAAAAAGTCCCACACATGTGGTATCCACATACTCAGGAGAAGCAGCTAAATGTATTTTGGGGTGCAATTCCACATATGCCCATGGCCTGTGTGAGCAATATATCATTTAGTGACAACTTTTCGTAAATATTTTTTTTTTGTCATTATTCAATCACTTGGGACAAAAAAATAAATATTCAATGGGTTCAACATGCCTCTCAGCAATTTCCTTGGGGTGTCTACTTTCCAAAATGGGGTCATTTGGGGGGGTTTGTGCTGCCCTGCCATTTTAGCACCTCAAGAAATGACATAGGCAGTCATAAACTAAAAGCTGTGTAAATTACAGAATATGTACCCTAGTTTGTAGACGCTATAACTTTTGCACAAACCAATAAATATACGCTTATTGACATTTTTTTTACCAAAGACATGTGGCCAAATACATTTTGGCCTAAATGTATGACTAAAATTGAGTTTATTGGATTTTTTTTATAACAAAAAGTAGAAAATATAATTTTTTTTCAAAATTTTCGGTCTTTTTCCGTTTATAGCGCAAAAAATAAAAACCGCAGAGATGATCAAATACCATCAAAAGAAAGCTCTATTTGTGGGAAGAAAAGGACGCAAATTTTGTTTGGGTACAGCATTGCATGACCGCGCAATTAGCAGTTAAAGCGACACAGTGCCAAATTGGAAAAAGACCTCTGGTCCTTAGGCAGCATAATGGTCCGGGGCTCAAGTGGTTAATGAATTGCCGGTCTGACAATACACATAGAAGTTTATTGATAAAAACGGCATGGGAATTCCCCACAGGGGAACCCCGAACCAAAATTAAAAAAAAAAAAATGATGTGGGGGTCCCCCTAAATTTCATACCAGGCCCTTCAGGTCTGGTATGGATATTAAGGGGAACCCCGGCCAAAATTTTTAAAAAAATGACGTGGGGGTCCCCCTAAATTCCATACCAGACCCTTATCCGAGCACACAACCTGGCAGGCCGCAGGAAAAGAGGGGGGAAGAGAGAGCGCCCCCCCTCCTGAACCATAGCAGGCCACATGCCCTCAACATTGGGAGGGTGCTTTGGGGTAGCCCCCCAAAACACCTTGTCCCCATGTTGATAAGGACAAGGGCCTCATCCCCACAACCCTGGCTGGTGGTTGTGGGGGTCTGAGGGGAGGGGCTTATGGGAATCTGGAAGCCCCCTTTAACAAGGGGACCCCCAGATCCCGCCGCCCCCCTGGGTGAAATGGTAAGGGGGTACAAAAGTATTTTTCATTTCACTAAAAAACTGTCAAAAATGTTAAAAATGACAAGAGACAGTTTTTGACAATTCCTTTATTTAAATGCTTCTTCTTTCTTCTATCTTCCTTCATCTTCTTCTGGTTCTTCTGGCTCTTCTGGTTCTTCCTCCGGCGTTCTCGTCCAGCATCTCCTCCGCGGCGTCTTCTATCTTCTTCTCCTCGGGCCGCTCTGCACCCATGGCATGGGGGGGAGGCTCCCACTCTTCTCTTCATCTTCTTCTCTTCTTCATCTTCTTCTTCATCTTCTTCATCTTCTTCTCTTCATCTTCTTCATCTTCTTCATTTTCTTCATCTTCTTCTCTTCTTCTCCAGGGCCGCTCCGCATCCATGCTGGCATGGAGGGAGGCTCCCGCTGTGTGATGGCATCTCCTCTTCTGATGGTTCTTAAATAACGGGGGGTGGGGCCACCCGGTGACCCCGCCCCCCTCTGACACACGGGACATGACGGGACTTCCCTGTGGCATTCCCCGTGACATCACAGGGAAGTCCCATCAAGTCACCATGCGTCAGAGGGGGGCGGGGTCACCGGGTGGCCCCACCCCCGTTATTTAAGAACCGTCAGAAGAGGAGACGCTGTCACACAGTGGGAGCCTCCCTCCATGCCAGCATGGATGCGGAGCGGCCCAGAGAAGAAGATGAAGAAGAGAAGAAGAGAAGAAAAGAAGAAGATGAAGAAGCTAAAGAAGAGAAGAAGATGAAGAGAAGAAGATGAAGAGAAGAGCGGGAGCCTCCCCCCATGCCATGGATGCGGAGCGGCCTGAGGAGAAGAAGATAGAAGATGCCGCGGAAGAGATGCTGGACGAGAACGCCGGAGGAAGAACCAGAAGAGCAAGAAGAAGAAGAAGATGAAGGAAGATAGAAGAAAGAAGAAGCATTTAAATAAAGGAATTGTCAAAAACTGTCTCTTGTCATTTTTAACACTTTTGACAGTTTTTTAGTGAAATGGTAGGGGGGGTACTTTTGTACCCCCTTACCATTTCACACAGGGGGGGCCGGGATCTGGAGGTCCCCTTGTTAAAGGGGGCTTCCAGATTCTGATAAGCCCCCCGCCCGCAGACCCCCACAACCACCAGCCAGGGTTGAGGGGATGAGGCCCTTGTCCTCATCAACATGGGGACAAGGTGTTTTGGGGGGCTACCCCAAGGCACCCTCCCAATGTTGAGGGCATGTGGCCTGGTACAGTTCAGGAGAGGGGGCGCTCTCTCGTCCCCCCTCTTTTCCTGCAGCCTGTCAGGTTGCGTGCTTGGATAAGGGTCTGGTATGGATTTTTGGGGGGACCCCACGCCGTTTTTTTTTTTTTTTTTTTTGGCGCGGGATTCCCCTTAAAACCATACCAGACCTGAAGGGTCTGGTATGGAATTTAGTGGGACCCCCACGTCATTTTTTTTTAAATTTTGCCCGGGGCTCCCCTTAATATCCATACCAGACCTGAAGGGCCTGGTATGGAATTTAGGGGGACCCCCACGTCATTTTTTTTTTTAATTTTGGCCGGGGTTCCCCTTAATATCCATACCAGACCTGAAGGGCCTGGTATGGAATTTAGGGGGACCCCCACGTCTTTTTTTTTAGATTTTGGTTCAGGGTTCCCCTGTGGGGAATTCCCATGCCATTTTTATCAATGAACTTCTATGTGTATTGTCGGACCGGCAATTCATTAATAGCCGCGAGTAGTTTTAAATGGCTTTTTTCCTTTGAAATGCCATTTTGCTGTCAGACTGTTCTAAACACGGGAAACATACGCCCCTTTACAGGCATACTATAGACACCCCCCAGCTATGAAATTTAAAGGGATATTACATTTTTATTGTTTGACTTGAAGCATTATTAAAATCACTGCTCCTGAAAAAATGGCCATTTTTAAAACTTTTTTTTGCATTGATCCATGTCCCCTGGGGCAGGACCCAGGTCCTCATACACTTTTTATAACAATAACTTGCGTATAAGCCTTTAAAATTAGCACTTTTGATTATTCATGTTCGTGTCCCATAGACTTTAATGGTGTTCGCGTGTTCGAACGAACTTTTTTCCTGTTCTCATGTTCTGGTGCGAACCGAACAGGGGGGTGTTCGGCTCATCTATAATTGCCACCAACATCAGAGTGAGATCTATAATTCTAACACCAGACCTCCTATGTAACTCTAAACTGGTAACCTGTAAAGGCTTTTAAAGTGTCACCTATGGAGATTTTTAGGTACCGTAGTTTGGCATTGTTCCACGGGTGTACGCAATTTTAAAGTGCAACATGTTTGGTATCTTTTTACGCAGCGTAACATCATCTTTTATACTTTACCAAGCAATTGGATATTATATTTTGTTTTTGCACATTAAAATTCATTAAAATTTATTTTATCTAAAAAAATGCAATTGAAATACTGCTGCGCAAATATTGTGTGACATATAAATATGCAACACCCACCATTTTATTCTTTAGGGCCTCTGCTTAAAAATATATAATGTTTGGAGGTTCTAAGTATTTTTTTTAGCAAAAAATTATGATTTTTTTCATGTAGCAGAGAAATATAATTGGCCAGGACTGGAAATGGTTAAAGGCACAGCTACGGGTGGTTTTGCTCTATCAGCGTTTATTCATTTATTTGTGGGATTTTTATAAGAACATTTAATCTGTTCTTCTGCTCTATTTCCATCATTGTCTATATGTGGGTACTTGTGGGTAAAACACCCAACTACATGAGGCAGCCCCCCTCCTCCTCCTCCTCCTCCTCCTGCCACAACTGAAACACCAGAGCCACAGCCTCGAAAGAAGGCTACAGGGAAGGCTGCAGGGAAGGCTGCAGGGCAGCGTGGAGGAAAGGCTGCAGGGAAGAGAAGAAAGTGATGACTTGGGTTCAGTCTGGTCTGACAGAAGACGCAGGCTGTTGTAGTACCACAGTCTGGGGACATCTATATCATCTGCTGGTGCTGTTGATCTCTGGGATTCTTGGACCAGATTGTGCTCCCTCTTATATGGACTCCTCAAGATCCCCATTTTCTTGTACACATACTTTTTCCAGCATTGACTTCCTCTTTATTTTATTTAGACCATGAATAAATGAATCTTTTTTGAGTTTATGTTTTTTATTTTAAATCATTGATTTTAGACACAATGTTAAATTAACAAGGGACAACAATCTCATTGAGTTTGCAAAAACACAACAAAAATACATTAATAATGTTAATAATGTTCGAGTGGTAAGTCTTTAAAAAAAAAAAGATACAAAACCAAAAACGGTTCTTTGGGTTAACTTTATATACAAAAAATAACTAATCACTATAAAAACAAAAATAATAAAGGGTTCTTTGTGGTAACTTTACAAACACCAAAAAATAAAAAATAAAAAAATATAAAAATGGGTTCCCTGTGGTAACTTTACAAAAAAAAAAAAATATATAGATAAACAGAAAAAAAGTTCCACAACAATCATAAAATAAATATCTGGATAAAAATTACAAGAAAAGATGACTCCAACAAAAAAAAAAAGTGTAAAAAGTATTATTAGTATGGAAACATTGTTTTTAAAAAGCATACCATGTCATTCATGAGATCAAAGAGAAAAAGAATCCAAAAATCAGTTGGGGAGAACTCTGTTTGAATATGAACAGCAAAACATCTTCGTTCTTTATAGCATTCGTAAAGAAGACATTAAATGTGCTGCATTCAACGATCACAGATTTTGCAGCGTGAGGAATGTGCTACCTACAATACGAACACTAGTTTTACTAGACCGAGTGCTTCCGTTTAGTTTTTGCTTATGAGCATGCGTTGTTTTTTTGTCCGTCGGACTAGCATACAGACGAGCGGATTTCGGGGTCCGTCGTAGTTACGACGTAAAGATTTGAAGCATGTTTCAAATCTAAAGTCCGTCGGATTTGAGGCTGAAAAAGTCTGCTGAAAGTCCGAAGAAGCCCACACACGATCGGATTACCAGCCAGCTTTAGTCCGTCGGCATCCGTTGGACTTTTGTAGCTGAAAAGTCCGACCGTGTGTACGCCCCATAAGTGTCAGAAAGGGCTTTGTCTTCAAGTGGTTAGAAGAGTGGGTGATGTGTGACATAAGCTTCTAAATGTTGTGCATAAAATGCCAGGACAGTTCAAAACCCCCCCAAATGACCCCATTTTGGAAAGTAGACACCCCAAGCTATTTGCTCAAAGGCATGTCGAGTCC
This sequence comes from Aquarana catesbeiana, assembly GCF_042186555.1. Taxonomy (NCBI): domain Eukaryota; kingdom Metazoa; phylum Chordata; class Amphibia; order Anura; family Ranidae; genus Aquarana; species Aquarana catesbeiana. Next base: position 212,388,673 of record NC_133336.1, read on the forward strand.
ATGGAATATTTTATATTGTGACACAAGTTGCGGGAAAGAGACACATTTTTTTTTTTTTGCACAAAATTGTCACTAAATGATATATTGCTCAAACATGCCATGGGAATATGTGACATTACACCCCAAAATACATTTTTCTACTTCTCCTGAGTACGGGGATACCACATGTGTGAGACTTTTTGGGAGCCTAGCCGCGTATGGGACCCCGAAAACCAAGCACCGCCTTCAGACTTTCTAAGGGCGTGAATTTTTGATTTCACTCTTCACTGCCTATCACAGTTTCGGAGGCCATGGAATGCCCAGGTGGCACAAAACCCCCCCCAAATGACCCCATTTTGGAAAATAGACACCCAAAGCTATTTGCTGAGAGGTATAGTGAGTATTTTGCAGACCTCACTTTTTGTCACAAAGTTTTGAAAATTGAAAAAAGAAAAAAAAAATGTTTTTTCTTGTCTTTCTTCATTTTCAAAAACAAATGAGAGCTGCAAAATACTCACCATGCCTCTCAGCAAATAGCTTGGGGTGTCTACTTTCCAAAATGGGGTCATTTGGGGGGGTTTTGTGCCACCTGGGCATTCCATGGCCTCCGAAACTGTGATAGGCAGTGAAGAGTGAAATCAAAAATTTTCACCCTTAGAAATCCTGAAGGCGGTGATTGGATTTCGGGGCCCCGTACGCGGCTAGGCTCCCAAAAAGTCCCACACATGTGGTATCCCCATACTCAGGAGAAGCAGCTAAATGTATTTTGGGGTGCAATTCCACATATGCCCATGGTCTGTGTGAGCAATATATCATTTAGTGACAACTTTGTGCAAAAAAAAAAAAAAAAGTGTCACTTTCCCGCAACTTGTGTCAAAATATAAAATATTCCATGGACTCAATATGCCTCTCAGCAAATAGCTTGGGGTGTCTACTTTCCAAAATGGGGTCATTTGGGGGGGGGGTTGTGCCACCTGGGCATTCCATGGCCTCTGAAACTGTGATAGACAATGAAGAGTGAAATCAAAAATTTACACCCTTAGAAATCCTGAAGGCGGTGATTGGATTTCGGGGCCCCGTACGCGGCTAGGCTCCCAAAAAGTCCCACACATGTGGTATCCCCATACTCAGGAGAAGCAGCTAAATGTATTTTGGGGTGCAATTCCACATATGCCCATGGCCTGTGTGAGCAATATATCATTTAGTGACAACTTTTCGTAAATATTTTTTTTTTGTCATTATTCAATCACTTGGGACAAAAAAATAAATATTCAATGGGTTCAACATGCCTCTCAGCAATTTCCTTGGGGTGTCTACTTTCCAAAATGGGGTCATTTGGGGGGGTTTGTGCTGCCCTGCCATTTTAGCACCTCAAGAAATGACATAGGCAGTCATAAACTAAAAGCTGTGTAAATTACAGAATATGTACCCTAGTTTGTAGACGCTATAACTTTTGCGCAAACCAATAAATATACACTTATTGACATTTTTTTTACCAAAGACATGTGGCCGAATACATTTTGGCCTAAATGTATGACTAAAATTGAGTTTATTGGATTTTTTTTATAACAAAAAGTAGAAAATATAATTTTTTTTCAAAATTTTCGGTCTTTTTCCGTTTATAGCGCAAAAAATAAAAACCGCAGAGATGATCAAATACCATCAAAAGAAAGCTCTATTTGTGGGAAGAAAAGGACGCAAATTTTGTTTGGGTACAGCATTGCATGACCGCGCAATTAGCAGTTAAAGCGACACAGTGCCAAATTGGAAAAAGACCTCTGGTCCTTAGGCAGCATAATGGTCCGGGGCTCAAGTGGTTAATGAATTGCCGGTCTGACAATACACATAGAAGTTTATTGATAAAAACGGCATGGGAATTCCCCACAGGGGAACCCCGAACCAAAATTAAAAAAAAAAAAATGATGTGGGGGTCCCCCTAAATTTCATACCAGGCCCTTCAGGTCTGGTATGGATATTAAGGGGAACCCCGGCCAAAATTTTTAAAAAAATGACGTGGGGGTCCCCCTAAATTCCATACCAGACCCTTATCCGAGCACACAACCTGGCAGGCCGCAGGAAAAGAGGGGGGAAGAGAGAGCGCCCCCCCTCCTGAACCATAGCAGGCCACATGCCCTCAACATTGGGAGGGTGCTTTGGGGTAGCCCCCCAAAACACCTTGTCCCCATGTTGATAAGGACAAGGGCCTCATCCCCACAACCCTGGCCGGTGGTTGTGGGGGTCTGAGGGGAGGGGCTTATGGGAATCTGGAAGCCCCCTTTAACAAGGGGACCCCCAGATCCCGCCGCCCCCCTGGGTGAAATGGTAAGGGGGTACAAAAGTATTTTTCATTTCACTAAAAAACTGTCAAAAATGTTAAAAATGACAAGAGACAGTTTTTGACAATTCCTTTATTTAAATGCTTCTTCTTTCTTCTATCTTCCTTCATCTTCTTCTGGTTCTTCTGGCTCTTCTGGTTCTTCCTCCGGCGTTCTCGTCCAGCATCTCCTCCGCGGCGTCTTCTATCTTCTTCTCCTCGGGCCGCTCTGCACCCATGGCATGGGGGGGAGGCTCCCACTCTTCTCTTCATCTTCTTCTCTTCTTCATCTTCTTCTTCATCTTCTTCATCTTCTTCTCTTCATCTTCTTCATCTTCTTCATTTTCTTCATCTTCTTCTCTTCTTCTCCAGGGCCGCTCCGCATCCATGCTGGCATGGAGGGAGGCTCCCGCTGTGTGATGGCATCTCCTCTTCTGATGGTTCTTAAATAACGGGGGGTGGGGCCACCCGGTGACCCCGCCCCCCTCTGACACACGGGACATGACGGGACTTCCCTGTGGCATTCCCCGTGACATCACAGGGAAGTCCCATCAAGTCACCATGCGTCAGAGGGGGGCGGGGTCACCGGGTGGCCCCACCCCCGTTATTTAAGAACCGTCAGAAGAGGAGACGCTGTCACACAGTGGGAGCCTCCCTCCATGCCAGCATGGATGCGGAGCGGCCCAGAGAAGAAGATGAAGAAGAGAAGAAGAGAAGAAAAGAAGAAGATGAAGAAGCTAAAGAAGAGAAGAAGATGAAGAGAAGAAGATGAAGAGAAGAGCGGGAGCCTCCCCCCATGCCATGGATGCGGAGCGGCCTGAGGAGAAGAAGATAGAAGATGCCGCGGAAGAGATGCTGGACGAGAACGCCGGAGGAAGAACCAGAAGAGCAAGAAGAAGAAGAAGATGAAGGAAGATAGAAGAAAGAAGAAGCATTTAAATAAAGGAATTGTCAAAAACTGTCTCTTGTCATTTTTAACACTTTTGACAGTTTTTTAGTGAAATGGTAGGGGGGTACTTTTGTACCCCCTTACCATTTCACACAGGGGGGGCCGGGATCTGGAGGTCCCCTTGTTAAAGGGGGCTTCCAGATTCTGATAAGCCCCCCGCCCGCAGACCCCCACAACCACCAGCCAGGGTTGAGGGGATGAGGCCCTTGTCCTCATCAACATGGGGACAAGGTGTTTTGGGGGGCTACCCCAAGGCACCCTCCCAATGTTGAGGGCATGTGGCCTGGTACAGTTCAGGAGAGGGGGCGCTCTCTCGTCCCCCCTCTTTTCCTGCAGCCTGTCAGGTTGCGTGCTTGGATAAGGGTCTGGTATGGATTTTTGGGGGGACCCCACGCCGTTTTTTTTTTTTTTTTTTTTGGCGCGGGATTCCCCTTAAAACCATACCAGACCTGAAGGGTCTGGTATGGAATTTAGTGGGACCCCCACGTCATTTTTTTTTAAATTTTGCCCGGGGCTCCCCTTAATATCCATACCAGACCTGAAGGGCCTGGTATGGAATTTAGGGGGACCCCCACGTCATTTTTTTTTTTTAATTTTGGCCGGGGTTCCCCTTAATATCCATACCAGACCTGAAGGGCCTGGTATGGAATTTAGGGGGACCCCCACGTCTTTTTTTTTAGATTTTGGTTCAGGGTTCCCCTGTGGGGAATTCCCATGCCATTTTTATCAATGAACTTCTATGTGTATTGTCGGACCGGCAATTCATTAATAGCCGCGAGTAGTTTTAAATGGCTTTTTTCCTTTGAAATGCCATTTTGCTGTCAGACTGTTCTAAACACGGGAAACATACGCCCCTTTACAGGCATACTATAGACACCCCCCAGCTATGAAATTTAAAGGGATATTACATTTTTATTGTTTGACTTGAAGCATTATTAAAATCACTGCTCCTGAAAAAATGGCCATTTTTAAAACTTTTTTTTGCATTGATCCATGTCCCCTGGGGCAGGACCCAGGTCCTCATACACTTTTTATAACAATAACTTGCGTATAAGCCTTTAAAATTAGCACTTTTGATTATTCATGTTCGTGTCCCATAGACTTTAATGGTGTTCGCGTGTTCGAACGAACTTTTTTCCTGTTCTCATGTTCTGGTGCGAACCGAACAGGGGGGTGTTCGGCTCATCTATAATTGCCACCAACATCAGAGTGAGATCTATAATTCTAACACCAGACCTCCTATGTAACTCTAAACTGGTAACCTGTAAAGGCTTTTAAAGTGTCACCTATGGAGATTTTTAGGTACCGTAGTTTGGCATTGTTCCACGGGTGTACGCAATTTTAAAGTGCAACATGTTTGGTATCTTTTTACGCAGCGTAACATCATCTTTTATACTTTACCAAGCAATTGGATATTATATTTTGTTTTTGCACATTAAAATTCATTAAAATTTATTTTATCTAAAAAAATGCAATTGAAATACTGCTGCGCAAATATTGTGTGACATATAAATATGCAACACCCACCATTTTATTCTTTAGGGCCTCTGCTTAAAAATATATAATGTTTGGAGGTTCTAAGTATTTTTTTTAGCAAAAAATTATGATTTTTTTCATGTAGCAGAGAAATATAATTGGCCAGGACTGGAAATGGTTAAAGGCACAGCTACGGGTGGTTTTGCTCTATCAGAGTTTATTCATTTATTTGTGGGATTTTTATAAGAACATTTAATCTGTTCTTCTGCTCTATTTCCATCATTGTCTATATGTGGGTACACTATATATGTAGATGATGTGTTTGTCATTGCTCTCTGAATGTGTAACCTTTCTGAATGGTATTTTCAATGACACCGTATTCAGCCCTGACATTTCACACACAGTATTACCTTTCAAAAACTGAACAGCTGACTTTACACAAATCCTAATGACAGAAACACCATACTTCACTATAAAGTGCTCATCCTGAATACCTCATCCAAGGTCTCTCTGTGTCACAGTTCCTTAAGCCTCGTACACACGGTTCCATTGTTGGAAGGGGATTGTCTGTTGACGGACTGTTGTTCTAAACTCTTACCATTAGTACTCTCCTTTAGACAATTGTTTTCCAATTTTCAGCCAACCAATGTTGGATGACAGGCTAGTAAATTTTCAGCGGATGAAATTAGCAGAAGGGACCCAAAGGGTGGCGCTCAACAGCTGAAATTCCTCGTAGTACATCACTACGTTCGTGTTTGTGGCACGGCAATTGTGTGACATTAGTATGCAAGACAAGATCCTGGCACACGCCCTTTTGACAAAAATCAGACTCTTGGTTGGCCAACAATCATACTGTGTGTACGAGGCTCAAGAGTAAAAGCATGGCAGGGGTATGTGTGGGGGTGATTGGCACTTATTGGGGTGTGTGGAAATGATTGGGCAGCCACACAGTCATCAGATCACTTCCATCTGACCAATAACAGCTGCATTGTCAGATTTACACACACTCCCGGGGGGCTGCAGCCACTGAAGTTTGTGTAAACCCCCCACTGCCATGGCTCAGTGGTGTTGCTAGGGGGTGCGGGGGTGCAGTCCACACCCGGGTGACACCTGCTAGAGGGGTGACACCATCTCAACTCTCCTGAGGGTGAGTATACCCTTGTTTTTTTTCAGCTGTCCCCACCGGAACATCTCCAGTGCCGCAGCCGTGCTGCTCTGGTCTGTGTCCTTCTTTCTCCTCCTACTTCCCTGCTGCCTGTCACATGTGTCCCTATCTCTGCCTGGGTGGTGTGGCTGCACACTGTTCTCTCCACTCCAGGTACCGCCCGGACGTGTGTACTATAGTTTACCTAGCTGCCCGCCCTGCCCTGGCCCTGAGCTGGTGCTGTAATGGGCGGGAGGGTGTCAGCTTGCATTGAGGGGGTAACCACCACCAGCCTGAGGTGAGGTGGGGGTTGCCATGGTGTGGACACACCACCCAGTTACACCTGAGAGCTAGTGTGGGACTGGGAGGAGTGTATATGTCTAGTGCCCTGTGCTGATCTGATAACCGAGAGAGGGGGGTTGGGAGCTGGACACAGATTATATATATATATATATATATATATATATATATATATATATATATATATATATATATATATATATAGCCTGGGGGTTCTATGGGAGGGGAGAGGGGGGACTACTAGCACATGTGGAGAGCGGGTCTGCACTGAGGGGATCTATGCATGTTGAGTGGGGGTCTGCACTGAGGGGATTTATGCTGATGGAAGAGGGGTCTGCACTGGGGGGATCTATGCTTATGGAGGTGGGGTCTATGCTTATGGAGGGTGGTCTATGCTTATGGAGGTGTGGTCTATGCTTATGGAGGTGTGGTCTATGCTTATGGAGGAGGGTCTGGACTGAGGGGGATCTATGCTTATGGAGGGCAGTCTGCACTGAGGAGGATATATGCTTATGGAGGGAGGTTTGCACTGAGGGGGGTCTATGCTAATGGGGGTCTGCACAGAGGGGGGTCTATGCTGATAGGGGGTCTGTAATTAGGGGAATCTATGCTGATGGGGGGTCTGCACTGAGGGGGATGTCTATACTGATGGAGGGGGGTCTGTACTTAATGGAGAGGGTTATACTGAGGAAAGGGAGTCTGTACCTGGGTGGTCTGTACTTAATGGGGGTTATACTGAGGAAATGGGGTCTGTACTTGGTGGGGGGTCTATACTTAATGGAGGGGGTCTGTACTGAGGGAGGGTGGTGTGTACTGAAGGGGGACTATAGTTGGCTGAGGGGGTGACCATTTTTTTTTGCACCGGTGACACTAACCCTAATGACGCCACTGCCAAGGCTATAATATATATTGTGGTGATGGTAAAAAAGTTAAAGTCTGATTGTTTGTCTTGGGCCTTAGACCTGATTTTCCTTGGTTATTTAAAAGAGAAGTATGGGTTTCCTTTTTTCTGCTTAATCCTAATCCTTATGAGCTGCTAGTATCTACTCTGTATAGGAGTACGGGGGGTGGGGATGATGGGACTGTTTAGGAGTACTGGGGATGGAGATGAACAGTACTATATAGGAGTACAGGGGATGGGGATGATGGGATTGTATAGGGGTACTGGGGATGAACTGTACTGTATAGGAGTACAGGGAATGGGGATGATGGGACTGTATAGGAGTACAGGGGATGGGGATGATGATACTGTATAGGAGCATTGGGGATGATGGGACTGTATAGCAGCACAGGGGATAGGGATGACGGGACTGTATAGGAGTACAGGGGATGGGGATGATGAGACTGTATAGGAGCATTGGGGATGATGGGACTGTATAGGAGCACAGGGTATGGGGATGACGGGACTGTATAGGAGTACAGGGGATGGGGTGATAGGACTGTACAATAAATCAGGGGATGTGGACGACAGAACTGTATAGGAGTACAGGAGATTTGGGGATATTGATGACATCAGTGGAGGTGGTGATGGGGGGATAGGGATGACATCAGTGGTGATGGTGGGGGATAGGGATTACATCAGTGGCGGTGGTGATGGGGGATAGGGCTGACATCAGTGGTGGTGGTGATGGGGGATAATATAGAGAAAGTACTAATGCGCTACCAAAAATCAAGTGTATTGATAACAGATAAGGTGCTAATTATGAAGTGCTTAATGAGGCAAAAAAGCAGCTAAACTTCTGTAGTGTTGCCAACACCCCTAGGTATGTTTAAATATGATGACATAGCCCTAATTAATAAAACACATCACTAAAGTGCTAAATATGTAAAAAATAATAATATGAATCAAGGGATCTCTCAAATACTCCTCATAGAGACACATATGTGTGTGTTCAATATCCTGTAAAGTGCATCACATCCAAGTACCGTATTTATCGGCGTATAACACGCACTTTTTCCCCCTTAAAATCAGGGGAAAATTGCAGGTGCGTGTTATACGCCGATCCCCTGCGATCCCGAGCTGTCAATTCTTCAAAATCGCCGACCGCGATTTGAAAATGGCGCCACCGGCGCCGAAATACACAGAGCCGGTCCTCGGCGGCTCTCGTTCACTTTCGGCTCCACTCGTAGTCCCGAGCTGAGCTATCCGAACCTACTCGGCTAGGTTCGGATAGCTGCGCTCGGGACTACGAGTGGAGCCGAAAGTGAACGAGAGCTGCCGGGAAGAGCCGAGGACCGGCTCTGTGTATTTCGGCGCTGGCGGCACCATTTTCAAATCGCGGTCGGCGATTTTGAAGCCCAGGTTAGCTGGGATAGAGGTTTGAAGGCTGCACTGGGGCAAGGCTGCACTGGGGAAGGCTGCACTGACAAGGCTGCACTGGGGAAGGCTGCACTGACGAAAGCTGCACTGGGGAAGGCTGCACTGACAAGGCTGCACTGGGGAAGGCTGCACTGACAAGGCTGCACTGACAAGGCTGCACTGGGGAAGGCTGCACTGACAAGGCTGCACTGACAAGGCTGCACTGGGGAAGGCTGCACTGACAAGGCTGCACTGACAAGGCTGCACTGACAAGGCTGCACTGGGGAAGGCTGCACTGACAAGGCTGCACTGACATGGCTGCACTGGGGAAAGGCTTCACTGAGAAGGCTGCAATGATGGGCATTTAAATGTAAGTTTTTTTCCCTTCAACTTCCCTCCTAAAAGTTTTTTCCCTTAAAATTCCCTCCTAAATTGGGGTGCGTGTTATACGCCGGTGCGTGTTATACGCCGATAAATACGGTAATTAACAACTAAACATTAGTGCAATAAAGTCCAATAAAGTGCATCACATCTAAAAAAAAAAAAAAACAAGAAAAACTTGAAATAAATAATTTTGTGGGAATAATCAATTTAAAATAAAAAAGCAACCAAAAGGAATCTGGTGATTCAGAGAGGTGGTCAGTCCCATATTCAGAGTGTAGACAAAGATGATCCTATGTAGACAAATAGACATGAGGGGGGAAGGGATGGATGTGGGAGTCCAATTTACAGATGTAAGATGGTATTGATAGCTTTCTGCAATCTTCCCCCAATAGTGCTAGCCTCTCACCTTATGGATAGACCCCAAATGATCTTGATTGGCTGACCAACATATATAGCAATTAAACACACCAAATAAAATCATTGAATCACAAAGTGTGTAAAAACTAGACTTGAAAAGACTAGAATAATGAAGATAGAACAAAGAGTACAATATGAGGAAAAATGTATACATAATAAAGACCCCCACTGGAGGTGACTGTGGGATAGGGATGACATCAGTGGCAGAGGGATGGTGGTGGGGGGATGGGATCAGTGACAGAGGGATGGTGGTGGGGGGGATGGGATCAGTGACAGAGGGATGATTTTTTTATGTACAATAAGCCCTGGTTCACACTGATAGCGGGAATGAAATCATACAAGTTCAGCTGAACTCGCACAATTTCATTCCCGCATGTCAGTCCCGACTTTGAGGGCGATTTCAGAGACATCTTTGCGGGTTGCTGCACAAACGTCAATGGAAATCGCACCCCGAAGTCGCCAAAAGTAGTACAGAAACTATTTTTGGTGATCAGTGCGGCACCACAAATGCGGCATCGCACCAATTTGGACGGTGCCATTGCCGCTGATTTGGCATGTGATTTGACATGTCATATCTGGGGTCTAAACAGGAATATTTCACTTTAGATGTGGGGGAGTGGTCAGTTTCCCGCTCCCCTGCACACCTCCTATGTACTGGACATGAGAAGTGTTCAGTGACACTCTTCCCCCATCATATGGAGGAGACACTGACACAGACTTTGATCTCCCCAGAGTGAGGGGAAGGGGGGAGGGAATTCGTAGGACACAGGAACATCAAAGCCCACTGAAGGAGGTGTTGGAGGCTTGCTGCTGGGAGGTGAGAACACTTCACTGCTTGTGTCACGCTGCCTCTGCTTCCAGGTTTTAGCTGGGGACACGCTGCCATGGAAACAGAGGCATGTGAAGAACGTGCTCGCTCTAGATAGCAGCTTGGGTGTTCACCTCTTCACCAAACACACCCACACATCCAAGAGAATGAGGGACTGAAGGAAGGGCTGGATTGAGGAGCAGTATCTACCCCTTGAAACTTTTGAACTGAGAGAGAACGTTAGGGGCTGATTCTGGACTCTTCAAAAGACTGTACTGCAAAAACTGAAGGACTGTGGAAAGAAAGAAATGCAATGCAGGTATCAGGGTAACCTGTACTACCTATTTTAGAATCCCCATACTTCTCCTTTGAAAAATATATTTTTGTTCATTTAGCAGATTCTACTTAACCACTTCAGCCCTGGAAGATTTGGCTGCTCAATGACCAGGCCATTTTTTGCGATACGGCACTGCGTCGCTTTAACTGACAATTGCGTGGTCATGCAAAGCTGTACAAAAAACAAAATTGACGTCCTTTTTTTCTCACAAATAGAGTTTTCTTTTGATGGTATTTGATCATCTCTGTGTTTATGTTTTGCTCTATAAACAAAAGAGCGACAATTTTGAAAAAAAACACAATATCTTTTACTTTTTGCTATAATAAATATCCCACTTTTTAAAAAAAAAAAACAAATTTTTTCCTCACTTTAGGCGAATATGTATTCTTCTACATATTTTTGGTAAAAGAAAAATCGCAATAAGAGTACATTGACTGGACTAAGGAGAGGGGAGGGGCCGGATGTGGGCGCCTGGCTGACCTCTCAGAGCGCTCTGGGATGTCGGGTCTCTCCTTCCTCCTAGTGGTTAGCGGCGGGGTAGCGACACTGACAACGGCGCCTGTGACTCAGATGCGGGCGGCCGCCTCCTAGCCCTCCACCTCGGGGACACGCCGCGGGACTCAGGTCCCTGTACGATCGCGGCCGCTGCCTCCCCCCTCCCTCCCCCTGTGCCCCCCCCACCTGCCGCTCCTTCGTTGTATCCCCTCTCCTCGGAACCCAGGCTGAGCGGTAACCGAGGAGCTGCAGCTGGAAGCAATTGATGAGGGGAGCTCCGGGAAAGCTCTGGGAAATACTGGCACAAGCACACGAAGCAACAAAGCACCTGGAGAGGGAGCCGAATGAAAGGAAACAGAGGAAGTTGCTGATAGCTTCCTAGGGACATAGAAGCAGCTGGAGAAAGCTAAGACTGCAACCCTCAGATAAGTAATAAGTATATTGGATTGTATGGAACGGAGAGGGTAAGTGCCTTACATATAGCAAAATGGCTGGAGTATTAACATGCAATATAAGATGCTATATGAGACCAAAGTTAAAATTTAAGGCAATCTATGCATGGACATTGATGTGTATAACTTACCCAGACCCTTACCCAAAAGGATATTTCAAGGTGCACAAAACTGCCTCTAGAGGTTTGAACTTTCTCTCCTAAGGATATTGGTACTGCCTGACACTAAAGTATTATATATTTAAAGGAGAGGACGTGCTAAGACTGTCCGTAGGATCAGTTTATCTTCATCTCATTTGTGTGGTTTTTTTTTGGTTGCTGATGCCCTTATGGGGACCTGACGTACACAGCTAAAAAAAAAAAAAACATAAGGGATGGGACCAGTTTAAACTGCATGTGAAGCCGCTGTTTGTACTGACCTCCCCGAATTAGCTATGCAATATCTGGTATAAGGGAGGGCCAAGGAGGATTATAACTGTATGATGGCAGGTGATATGAGGTTGAGATAAAGCACAGGTAAAACCACCCACGGACAGTAACCTGTACAAACCTCATCCAGGCCACTATTTAAGACGGTTCTCCAAGCTACATAATTTATACACAAGAGTCTAAAAACCTTCTGGTCCAGGACCTCTGGAACAGTCTCATGTTAAGGCTATACAATTGCATAGCGAAGGACGTATTACTGTTGATAGGAATAATATTGCTCCCCCTTGTTAAACTGTGGGTACCTACTCTGGGACTTGATTTATATGTTTATAACATACAAAAGGATGGGATCAGCTCAAAAAGGCAAATGATGATGTTGCTGGTATTGTAACCCCTGAATTTTTTTTAGGTTAGAGATCGTAACTTTATATACGGGAGAGATAGAGAGAGGCCCAAATCACAGGCCGCCCCCCCCACTCCCCCCTGAGTAAGAATAATCCTAGAACAAGTGGAGTAAGACTTGTAAATTGCCACTAATTTGAGCTAGAGATATATAGGTAGCTCAACCTCAACTATTAATAGAATAAAGCAAAGTAAAGGAGGTAAAAGACAATAAGAATGAGAGGAAAGACGGGCAGGGGGGAACAACAACAAATCCGACAGGGACGTCCGCCAGATTAAGCTCCAGTCCAGGTACAATAAGGAAGTATATGGTCCAGGAAAACACAAATATAAGTCCGGGCAAGGCATCTGGCTCAAAAAGTAAAACCCCTGAATGTCCGCCCAAAATCAATACAAGGAGACAGGTGGCAGAAGCAGAATCTCTTAGTACAAACTCAGCAACTTTAGCAACTTTAGAAGAAGCCCCAATGGAGAGCCAACCTGAAGGAGTTATGCCAACAAAGAACGAAATTGCGGAGATGTTTGCAAGGCTGGAAACCTTTATTAGAGCTGAAACAGAAGCAATACGGGGAGACATGGGCCACATACTGAGAAGAGTGGAAGAGGTTGAGACAGTAGCCGAAAGACAGAGGACGGAGATGGGGAACCTGAGATGTCAGATAGAGGAGATGCAACGTGAATACAGGGATTTAAGATATAAATTAGAAGACCAGGAAAACCGAAGCAGAAGGAAAAATCTGAGAATTAGAGGTCTTCCAGAGTCATAAGGGGAGGGAGAAAATCTTCAGGAAAAGATAGATCAAATCTTTGGAGGCCTTATTAAACCAAATGACAAGAGAATTAAACTGGATAGAGTGCACAGAATTAGGAAACCAGCCGAGATTAGCAAAGAAGCTCCTCGAGATGTGATAGTGAGGTTCCATAACTATCAAGACAAAGAAAAAATCAGAGCGAGCCTGAGAAACAATCAATCAGTGAAATATGGTGAATCTAATCTACAAGTATACCCAGACCTGGCGAATGAGACACGAGCAAGGAAAAGAGTCCTCAGACCCCTATTGGAGCAACTTAAAGCTCGAGATATACACTATTCCTGGGGGTTCCCAGCATGCCTGATTGGGCGAAAAGATGGGCGCTCAGCAATATTAAGGTTCCCAGAAGAGACCCAAAATTTCTGCCGAAAGCTGGACATCCCACCTGTAGAAATTCCGGGATGGTGGGAGAGAGTGGGAGGTCAGAACATTGCAGAAGATACACAAAATTGGAAACCAGTATACAATAGGAGAGGAGTGTAGACGAATATTAAAATATTTAGAAAGAATAGGTTGCTAAATCTTGACCAGAAGGGTTGGAGATCTGTGTGGCTGGGGGTGGGGCATGGGGCATGGGGGACAATGGGCCTGGAGCCCGGAGTCTTGGGGGGAGGGGGGTGGACCCCGGGGGAGGGGAGGTGATGGGGGAATGGAGGAGAGGGGGAGGCCTGGTGGGTCCCGGGGCGGGAGGGGTGATTCAAGGATTCTCACACTGAGCTCAACCCTCGGGGGGGCAACCGTAGGGCCGGGTGGAGAAGGTGAGGCCACGGTTATTAGGGCCACTGGGAGGCCTGATGCCCCCACGAGTGGGGGGGAGGGGGTGCGGGGGACAGAGGGGAGGGGGGGTAAGGGAGGGGCGAGACCAGTACAAACCTCATTATCTCCTGCTGCTGGGTCTAGAAAAGAAGAACAAATGGTTGGAATTAACCTGGTAACATATAATGTGAGGGGTCTCAACTCGCCCATAAAATGTGCGAACATAATAGGCCAGTTGAGATCCAATAAAGCTGAGGTGGTCTTTCTCCAGGAGACACATCTATACCTGGGGAGAAATCAGAGGATAATATCTGGGGACTACCCGTTTTGGATTTTCAGTGACTCCCCGATAAGGGTTGCAAAAGGGGTGGCGATTGGTTTTGCAAGGGAAATTCATTTCCAGATAGAGGAGAGATTAACCGACCCTGATGGCCGATTTTTGTTTCTGAGGGGTAAACTAAATGGTGAGGAATATACGTTAGCTAACATTTACTGCCCAAATATCAACCCAGGTAAATATCTAATTGGAGTCTTATCGAAACTAGAGGGTTTCAGGAGAGGGAGGGCCATTGTGGCAGGAGATTTAAACCTGTGCTTAGAACCAGGTAGAGACAGTGCATCGCGTGTTCGGGGGACTGGAGGGGTATGGTTGAACAAACTTAAAAAAAATTACATCATTGTCAGCTAGTGGATGTATGGAGGATGCAACATCAAAAAATACAAGATTACACCTACTACTCCCCCGTGCATGCGACGTATTCAAGACTCAACTATTTTTTTGTAGACCATAGGTACCTAGAAGAAGTGGAAAATACAAATATAGGATCCATAACATTTTCTGACCAGGCACCGGTGACATTACGAATAAAACAAAACTCACAAATACCCCTTTTTTATAATTGGAGATTAAATGAAGATCTCCTTCATGATAGGGAAATTGATAAATTAATAAAAGAAGAACTGGAATTCTATTTTAGAACTAACACCTCTAAGGAAATATCAGAATCAATAGTCTGGGAGGCCCATAAGGCTTATATTAGGGGGATAATAATAAAGGCGGAAGTGGAGAAAGAAAGAAGGCTGACCAAAAATTTTTGTATACTTCAGGAGGAAGTTAAAAAATTAGAACGGCAGCATAACGAAACGGGGGAAAGAGGGATTTTGGGAAAACTTTATGGTGCTAGAGAGGCCATGAGACAGCAGATTGAGGCAGAAAATTGAAAAAGTATAATCTAGTCAAAAAAGAAAGATATATTACTGGAAATAGACCTGGTCGACTCCTGGTTAGGGCACTAAGCAAAAAGAAAAGTAATAAATACATCGATAAGATAAAGACGAAATCAGGAGAATTTAGATATAAAGATGTGGACATAGCAAAAACCTTTCAGGAATTCTATGGGGAACTTTACTCAATAAATAAAAAGGATAAGGACAAAGAAAGAGAGCAAAAACAAGAAAAAATTAAAAACTATCTAAAAGATACTGGGATGGTTAAAATATCAAAAGAGGAGAGAGTTTTTTTGGAGGCCCCCATTACAGAGTCCGAAGTAAGGAAGGTTATTAAGGAGACCCAGACAGGTAAGAGCCCGGGCCCAGACGGGTTGACAGTATTATATTATAAGAAATATCAAGACCATTTAGTGCCAAAAGTATGTGCTTACATGAATGAGATAGGAGAGAGAGGGGGAATGAGCAGAGATGCATTGGCAGCTAACATAGCGATCATACACAAGGAGGGAAAGGATAACACACTATGCTCTAGTTTTAGACCCATATCCCTCCTAAACAATGACACAAAAATATTTGCAAAAGTAAGAGTAAAGCAAACGATTAAAAATATCATCCACCCTGATCAAGTGGAGTTTATACCAGGTAGACAGGGGAGGGACAATAGTATTAAAACTCTGTTGATAACCCAGGAAATTAAAAACAGTGGAGTCCCAGGACTACTGCTTTCGATAGATGCTGAAAAAGCATTTGATAGAGAAGACTGGGACTTCATGATAGAGTCACTCAAAGAAGTGGGCTATGGGGAGAAGATTTGTAGCTGGATTGGGGCGCTTTATACAAAACCATCAGCGAGAGTTAAAATAAATGGGACCATGTCTGAGCCCTTTAATATGTATAATGGAACAAGACAGGGGTGCCCAATCTCCCCAATGCTCTTCCTGATAGCACTGGAACCCCTCCTTACTAGGATAAGACAGAACCCGGATATTAGAGGAGTAAATATAGGTGGAATTGAATACAAGCTCGCAGCTTTTGCGGATGATATCCTCCTTTCCATAACAAATCCAAGAGTTTCCCTCCCAACGTCCTGGTAACACTAGAAGAGTATGGGAAATTGTCCAACTTTAAAGTAAATACTACCAAATCAGAAGTATTAGACATAAATCCTAATAAGACAAGAGATTATGCATACCAAAAACATTTTCATTTTAGGTGGGAGAAGGAAGCTCTAAATTATCTAGGAACTAAAATTACAGCATCCCTAGAAGAACTATACCAGGCGAATTTCATTCCGCTCATAAACGAGGTTAAATCAGAATTAAATAGAATACAGCAGGGGCAACTGTCGTGGTCGGGAAGAATCAATATATTTAAAATGGTCTTATTACCAAAAATAACATACAAAATGCAAATGATCCCAATCACCCTTCCACCCGTATATCTCAAAAGACTACATTCAATGATATTAACCACTTCAATACCAGGCACTTAGACACCTTCCCGCCCAGACCAATTTTCAGCTTTCAGCGCTGTCGCAATTTGAATGACAATTGCGCGGTCGTGCTACACTGTACCCAAACAAATTTTTTATCATTTTGTTCCTACAAATATAGCTTTCTTTTGGTGGTATTTGATCACCTCTGCGGTTTTTATTTTTTGCGCAACAAATAAAAAAAGACCGAAAATTTTGAAAAATAACAAGTTTTTCTTTGTTTCTGTTAAAATTTTTTTGTAAATAAGTACGTTTTCTTCTTCAATGACGGGCACTGATATGGCTGCACTGACGGGCACTGACTGGCACTGATACGGCGGCACTGATGGGCACCGATGAGGTGGCACCAATGAGGTGGCACTGATGAGGTGGCACTGACGGGCACTGATGATGGGCACTGATAGGCGGCACTGATGGGCACTGATAGGCGGCACTGATAGGTGGCACTGGTAAGCGGCACTGATGGGCACTCATAGGTGGCACAGATGGGCACTCATAGGTGGCATTGATGGGCACTCATAGGTGGCATTGATGGGCACTCATAGGTGGCACTGATAGTTGGCACAGATGGGCATGGATGGGCACTGATAGTTGGCACAGATGGGCATGGATGGGCACTGATAGATGGGCACTGATGGGCACGGATGGGCACTGACAGGTGGCATGAATGGACACTGATGGGTGGCACTGACGGCACTGGTTGTTTGCAGTGATGCCCTAAGGGTGGCATTGTTGTGCATCACTGCAACATAATTGTGCCAATCAGTGCCCATTTGTGGGCACTGATTGGCACTGACTGGGCACACTGGGCACATGTGGATGGCCATGGGGTACATACCTGGCCATCCACATGTTGCCCCTTCCCTGGTGGTCCTAGTGGCGATCCCTGGTGGTCCAGTGTGGTGATCTGAGGGGGGGCTGCGCTGATAAACAATCAGCACAGACCCCCCCTGCCAGGAGAGCCGCCGATCGGCTCTCCTCTAATCGCGTCTGTCAGACGCGAGTGAGGAAGTGCCGATCAACGGCTCTTCCTATTGACAGCGTGATCAGCCATGATTGGACACGGCTGATCACGTGGTAAAGAGCCTCCGCCGGAGGCTTTTTACCAAGATCAGTGTAGCGGTGTGTCAGGCTGACACACCGCTCCACCGATCGCCGCGATGCGCGCCCCCGGGGCATGTTATCCTGCTGGACGTCATATGACGTCCAGTCAGGATAACACAACCACTTCCCGGACGTCAATCCGCCATAGGGCGGGCGGGAAGTGGTTAAGGTTCATATGGAAAGGGAAAATGCCACGGATAAAATACACTCAACTAATAAACACTAAAAGTAAAGGGGGATGGGGAGCACCTGACTTTAGTAAATATTATGAAGCTATTGCACTTGCGAGGGTAGTAGATTGGGTTAAAAATAATGGTAAACAATGGATAGAAATTGAAAACAAAATTAGTAAGTTAAAACTACACAAAATAATATGGTGCACACCAAAATTAAGAAAATACAACATAGAACCACACAAAATCACTAGTCACGCACTTAGAATATGGGATCGTATCCACAAAAGGGAACACTGGGAATACAATTCACTGTTAATGTCATTAAAGGATGTAGACTAATTCCCACCGGGGAAGGAAGAGTGGTTTTGTAAATGGCTCCTGGACGAGAATGTGCAATTGAAGGACGTAGTAGACAGGGGTAAAATATGTTCAATCCAGGAGCTTAAGAATAGAGGAGACAAGATAAATATTAATCCATGGCGTTATGGTCAATTAAAACATTTTGTAGAATCTCTACCTCAACCAATTAGAACAACGAAAAATCTACTCCCGTTAGAGAAAATATGTATGGAAGCAGACGAAAAAGTTGGTTTTTCTAGAATATATAAAATATTGGTGGAGCTGAGGAGGGCAGATACCTTGGCTTTCATAGGTAAATGGGAGAAGGAGTTAGGGTTAACACTGACAGAAACAGAAGTAGATCTGATACTGAAGCGACTCGCGATCACGTCAGTCAATCATAAACTGCTGGAGTTAAACTATAAATGTCTAACAAGAATGTACATGACTCCGGATAGGATGCATAAAATCGATGAGGAGAAGTCTCGGCTATGTTGGAGGGGATGTAGTGAAATTGGGACGATGGCTCATGTGTGGTGGTCGTGTCCTGAGATAGGTGTCTTTTGGGACGAGGTTAAAAAATACATTAAAGAGATTACAAATTATGATGTGCCAAGGGATCCTAGGTTTCTTTTGTTCCATTTGAGCGAGATGCCCACTAGGGCCTACCTCAGAGTGCTTCTGCCCCATCTTATAGACGCAGCCAAGAGCCTAATCTCTAAAAACTGGAAAAGAAAAGAAAGGCCAACCATGAGGGAATGGATTAATAAAATAAATGAGATACAGGATTTGGAGTACTTAAGGTTCAGTGAAGGGATAAAAATGGAGGCCTATAGGATAAAGTGGGGAGAGTGGGAAAAATTTAAAAAATGTATAAGAGCAGCTGAGATATGGACAATGTGAGTAGTAAAGAGGGCAGAACCCAACCCAGGGGGAGCAAGGGGAAACTAAAGAGAAAACATGAGGGGGGAGGAGGTACGGTCTCGGGGAGGGTGGGGAGGGGTGGGGGGAGGGGAGGAGGGAGTAAGAAATCAATGGTAAATTGTAGAAATAGATGGGGGGCTTGTTATTCTACTATTCTTTGAGTTAAGAAATACTTCAACTAATGAAATAGACCAAAAGCCATAATGATGTGATGATAAAAGGGAAGTATTTTTTTTTTAATATCAATTTGAAAAATCTATTCCCATGGTAAATCTTCTCGCTGATGTGGCAAAAAAAAAAGAGTACATTGACTGGTTTGAGCAAAAGTTATAGCGTCTACAAAATAGGGGATAGATTTATGGCATTATTATTATTATTTTGTTTACTAGTAATGGCGGCGATCTGTGATTTTTATCGGGACTGCAATATTGTGGCGGACAAAATGGACACTTTTGACACATTTTTGGGACCTCTGACAATTATACAGCAATCAGTGCTATAAAAATGCACTGATTACTGTATAGATGTCACTGGCAGGAAAGGGGTTAATACTAGGGGGTGATCAAGGGGTTAACTGTGCTCCCTCACTGTGTTCTAACTGTAGGGGGATGGGACTGTCTAGGAGGAGAGAGAGAGATAGGTGTTCATACTTGGTATGAACACATGATCTGTCTCTACTCCCCTGAAAGAACTGGGATTTGTGTGTTTACACACACAGATCCCGGTTCTCGCTGTCACGAGCAATCGCGGGTGCCTGGCGGTCATCGCGCCCGCCGGGCACTCGCATCGGCTCTGGGCACACACTGTGGGCATGCCCCTAGTGGCCAAAAGGAAAAGTGACATAGTCGCTGTCGACTGAGAGCAGAGCTAGCGGTCTGTGTGCTCTTGCTGGTCAAACTGGGGTGACATGACTGTTGATAGACGATCTCTACATGACAAAATATCAGGAAAAGAAATGGAAAAAAAAATAAGAAAGCTATAAGACCACAAGTCCCAGCATAAAACAATACAACCATACTGCTGGCACTCGGCACAATGACTGGAGGCCTATAGTAGAGAAGGGGTTTTAAGTTCAGGGAAGACTGTCCATAGGAGGTGTGATGATTTAACACCAACAATAGGCAGACAGCAAGAGCTTTAACATGAGCCTGGTATTTATTCAGCAGCATCCATCTTACAGAACTCTCCACAGTTCCCTGCCCCCAGATCACATGACCAAAACTATTAACGGTTTCATAACATGCATAAGGAACTAGCATAACAATTGAACTTGAATTATAACATAAAGCATACACATCATTACATCTTCCCTCTCAAGTATGAAGCATTTAATATGAGACAAAGTCCCTCCATATCTTTGGTTTAATAGCTCGACCATAACGAGAGAAAGTAATCGCTGGCTCATCATCTGTAGGATTGGTGTCCAGTTGAGAATCACTCCCAGGAATATCACATGCTGATACATTTATGCTGTCCTCGGTATCCTCAGTAGACTCAATATCCATGTTTAGGACTTCTGTGCCATCATGGGCTTGTTCTTTATCTCCATTGTCACCCGGTTCCTCTAATGATGTATCCACAGCAGTGCCTGGACGAAGATGACGCCTGTTTCGTCTCAGTTTCTGTCTGCACTTGGTCTCGATTATATATGATTTTGGTGAATTGGCTTCTTTGACAATTCGAGCAGGTTCCCGTGTATTCCCAGTGACTCTGTGTCGCACAGCTTGCTCAGCAGAGAGTGGATGAAGGGATTTTGTAGATTTATCAAAATACAGTTTTTGCCTTTTCATGTTTACGATCCTCTGAGCTGTTATTCGATCCTGTGGAATAGACTGAGGCAGCAATTTCTGTGGTGCAATAGGCACTGTGGTCCTCAGTGTTCTACCCATTAGCAGCTGTGCCGGTGAGCATAAACCTTCAATAGGTGTTGCACGATAGTTTAACAGTCCTAGGTACACATCCTGCCCTGATGATTGCACTTTCAATATAATGGATTTGGCTATGCCAACATATGTCTCTGCTAGACCATTGGCCTGTGGGTGATAGGGGCTTGTGGGTTTGTGCCCGATTCCCCATTCACACAGGAAGCACTGGAACTCAGAACAAGAGAATTGTGGCCCATTTTTAGACACAGATTCTTCACACACTCCATGTCTTGAAAGTATTGTTTTGAAAGCCCATATGACTGTTGATGCTTTTAAATTTCTCAGCTGCACTAGCTCAAAGTATTTGCTGTAGTAATCTACTACTATCAGGTAATGGTTGTCCTCAAAATGAAAAATATCTGTAGCCAGTCTCTGCCATGCCCATGAAGGAGCATTCCACAGTGTAATGCCCCGTACACACGGTCGGATTTTCCAATGGAAAATGTCCGATCGGAGCGTGTTGTCGGAAATTCCGACCATGTGTGGGCTCCATCGGACATTTTCCATCGGACATTTTCCATCGGATTTTCCGACACACAAAGTTGGAGAGCAGGAGATAAAATTTTCCGACAACAAAATTCCGATCGTGTGTACACAAATCCGACGGACAAAGTGCCACGCATGCTCAGAATAAATAAAGAGATGAAAGCTATTGGCCACTGCCCCGTTTATAGTCCCGATGTACGTGTTTTACGTCACCGCGTTCAGAACGATCGGATTTTCCGACAACTTTGTGTGACCGTGTGTATGCAAGACAAGTTTGAGCCAACATCCATCGGAAAAAATCCTAGGATTTTGTTGTCGGAATGTCCGAACAAAGTCCGACCGTGTGTACGCCCTATATGAGGTTCCTTTGCATTGTGTTTTTGAAATGTCTGGCAGGTTTCACACTTCTTCACAAGTGTCTCAATGTCAAAGTCCAAATTAGGCCAGTAGACCAACTCCCGCGCTCTGCGCTTACACAGAGTGACGCCCAAATGACCCTGGTGGATTTGTTTCAGTACTTCTGCCTGCTGTGACAAAGGAATGAGAATATGGTCACCCATAAATATGATATCCAAATTAATGTATAGCTCATCTTTCATGGGCCAGAATCCCTGTAGTTCAGGACACAGCTTCTTTCGTTTTTCTGGCCAGCCATTGCACATGACACAAGTTAGTTTTTCTAGGACTTTATTCGGTTTGGTGTCTTGTCTTATCTTCTCCAGCCATACATCCGATATTGGAATGTTCACTAGTACTTTATGTACCTGTTCTTCCAACTCAGGTTCATCCCGTGTTTCATGTCCTTCTAGAAACACCCTAGACAGGGCATCTGCCCTGGGAATTTCCTTTCCAGGCTTATACTTTACTGTGAGATCATACTGCTGTAATTTCATAACCAACCGCTGCAGACATGGAGGTGTAGAAGCTAGTGATTTCTGTAGGATGTACTGCAATGGCTTGTGGTCTGTTTCCACAACTACCAGGCAAATGTCAGGAAAGTCCTGTCAGTAATAGGCGCCCTGTGCGGGCATTTGCACACATGCGCGGGAGCGCGTGCACGCGCCAGGCGGGCTATTTAAACTGAACTGTCACATTAGAATCTTGCTGTCTGCTCTACAGCGTTACGTGTGCATTTCCTGAGAACCTGCTTTCCTGTACTAAGACCCGGCTTTTTCCTGATTATCCTAGCTGTCTGCCTGCATCTGATCCCAGCTTGTCTCTGACCATCCCTGTCTTCTGCCTGCATCTGACCTCGGCTTGTCTGACCACTCTTCTGCCTGACCCTCTGGCTTATCTACAGTCTTCTTGGCTATCGATCCGGCTTGTCTGACCTTCCAGCCCTATACACGGACTTCAGTTCCAGTCTGCTGTGTGGTTCCAGTCTGCTGCACCAGTGTTCCAGTCTGCTGTCCTGTGTGTTCCAGCCTGCTATCCAGTTCCAGTCTGCTGTGTGGTTCCAGTCTGCTTAACCAGTGTTCCAGTCTGCTGTCCTGTGTGTTCCAGCCTGCTATCCAGTTTCAGTCTGCTGTGTGATTCCAGTCTGCTGCACCAGTGTTCCAGTCGGCTGTCCTGTGTGTTCCAGCC
This sequence comes from Aquarana catesbeiana, assembly GCF_042186555.1. Taxonomy (NCBI): domain Eukaryota; kingdom Metazoa; phylum Chordata; class Amphibia; order Anura; family Ranidae; genus Aquarana; species Aquarana catesbeiana. The sequence goes on from NC_133336.1 coordinate 212,411,685, forward strand.
TGCTATCCAGTTCCAGTCTGCTGTGTGATTCCAGTCTGCTGCACCAGTGTTCCAGTCTGCAGCCCTGTGTGTTCCAGCCTGCTATCCAGTTCCAGTCTGCTATTGGTTCCAGTCTGCTGCACCAGTGTTTCAGTCTACCTACCAGCTCAGCCTAGGTTCCACTGCACAGGGTTTCCAGAGTTCCAGACCCACTTCCTGCTGTTGATCCTGCCAGGCACGTGTGCCACTCCTGACTCTTGTGCTTCCTGTATACCCTACCAGGGCCCTCGAGTCGGAGCCACAAGAGAGGCCATCCTCTGCAAGTCGGGCTCGTCCACAAGGTACGTGACAGTAGCAGACAGCCATGACTCAGCCTGAGCAGGGAGCCTCTCCTATGGAATAACTTTGTATGCACCTGGCCAGCCTTACACAGGCTGTTAAGAGCCTCCAGGAAGGATATACACATCTGGAAGAACGGGTCCAAGTACTGTCTGGTCCCACTGTTGTGACCCAGGGATCTTCTCTGCCATCTACATCTGCTAGCAGTACTACTTTCCCTACAGTAGTGATGCTGCCCCCTGAACCAAGGGTTCGCACTCCTGAAAAGTTTTCTGGGGAACAAAGTAAATTCAGGGCATTCCGGAATGCATGTGAACTGTAATTTGCCCTTCAACCTCGCACCTTCTCGCTTGAAGCCACCAAAGTAGGTTTTGTGATCTCACTACTCCTGGGTGACCCCCAAACATGGGCTCACTGCCTTCTGGAACTGAAAGCCGAGGTGTTGACCAATTTAACCACTTTCTTTGATGCAATGGCCCAGCTATACGAGGACTCACAGCTTTCTGCAACCGCAGAAGCCACCCTGCACACCCTTCAACAAGGGCGTAGGGCAGTAGAGGACTATGTTGTGGAATTCCGCCGATGGAGTGCAGACATGGACTGGAATGACGCTGCCCTCCACTACCAGTTCCGTATGGGGCTTTCCGACTCTTTAAAAGACGAACTGGCCCGAGTGGGAATTCCTCTGACTCTGGATGCCTTGGTTGAGGGAGCGAAGAGCAGAAAGAGGTGCTGGGCCTACTCGCCCAACCTGGATGTTGCCTAGGGTCCCCAGCTATACCCATCCTGCACCCACCTCTAGTCCTGCTGCTACACCTGATACCTCTGAGCCCATGCAACTTGGAGTCCTCCGCCCATCTCTCACGGAGGAGCTCCTCATGGAGGAGCGCCAACGTCGCCGGGCTAACAACCTGTGCCTGTACTGTGGGGAACCTGGACACTATGTCAGGAACTGTCCTAACAAACTCTGTAAGTACCTGTCTGTCTCCTCTGGTGATATGACTGCTTGGCCTAAGACTTCACTCTCACTTGACTCTTTCTATATCTTTGCAGCTTCCAGGAAAGACTTTACAGGTTCCCGCTATAATTGACTCCGGGGCTTGTAGCTGCTTCTCGGACTCATCCTTTGCAGCTAAACACCAGATCCCACTGCGTTACAAGGCCCATGGACTCGCTATTCATCTGGCCGACGGGTCTGCAATAAAATCTGGGCCAGTTATACAAGAATCCGCTCCCCTTCCAGTCACCATCTTCAACTTGCACCAAGAACTACTTCGCCTGGACATCATTGCTTCTCCTTTATTTCCTTTTATTCTTGGCATGCCGTGGCTACAAGCCCATAACCCTACTATCAACTGGGTCACCGGAGAAATGATGTTTTCCTCTCAGTACTGTCAACAGTTCTGCACTTTGAAGGACTCTGGTGAATCCCCTGCTCTGTTATGTCTCAACACTGATTCTGAGTTATTCCAGTCTGTCCCCAAGGTCTATCATGACTTTTTAGATGTCTTTAGTAAAAGAGGGGCTGAAACCCTTCCTCCTCATCGGGCTAACGATTGCCCCATCGAGCTCCTTCCCGGAGCAGAAGTTCCCTTCGGCAGAATATTTCCTTTGACCGAGCTGGAGCAAGGAGCACTAAAAGTATACATCAACGAGAACCTAGAAAAGGGTTTCATCCAGCCCTCTACATCCCCAGCAGGCGCAGGCATCTTTTTTGTAGAAAAAAAGGATCACTCTTTTGCCCTTGTATATACTACCGCAAACTTAATAAAATAACTGTTAAAAATCAGTACCCTCTCCCCTTGGTACCAGAATTATTCCAGAGACTGGGGACTGCTACTATTTTCACGAAATTAGATCTCCGAGGGGCTTACAACCTAGTTCGCATCAGAAAGGGGGTGAGTGGAAAACAGCTTTCCACACTCGCTTCGGGCACTTTGAATACATGGTGATGCCCTTTGGACTATGTAACGCCCCTGCAACTTTTCAGTACTTCATAAATTATGTTTTCCGGGACTATTTGGATCTATTTGTCATAGTCTACTTAGATGACATTCTCATCTTTTCTTCTTCCCTGGAATCCCACCGCAGACATGTTACATGTGTTTTAGCTCGACTCCGGCTACATGGCTTGTACGCTAAGGCTGAAAAGTGCGAGTTCGAGCGAGAGTGTATTCCATTTTTGTGGCTAATTATCTCCGTGGAAGGGATCAAGATGGATCCCCATAAGGCTACTGCAATTCTTGACTGGCCAGCCCCTACTGACAAGAAAGGAGTCCAACGTTTCATTGGCTTTGCCAACTACTATAGAAAATTTATTAAGGGGTTCTCAGCCATCATTGAGCCCATCACTCAATTGACCAAACAAGGGGTGTGTTTTCATTGGTCGCCAGAAGCTCAACCCGCCTTTGAATTTCTCAAAAGACTGTTTACTTCTGCTGCTGTTTTGAAGCATCCCGATTCCTCTTTACCATTTGTCCTGGAAGTGGACGCTTCTATATAAAAAATATATGTGGAAAAATCGCCAAAAAAGTACATATATCAATGTCCAAAAATTTATATGCAATTTTTGGACATTGATATATGCACTTTTTTGGCAATTTTTCCACATATATTTTTTATATGCTAATTTAATATATATGCGGTTCACTGGGCACTTTTTATTTTCATTTTTTATTTTTATTTTTTTTTTACTCATACAACAGTATATGCATGTTGCACTTTATTAGGTTTTGATATAATCATTATACATTTTTAATGAATTTATGTATACATTCACGTATCTATATTTGTTTGCACATTGCACTTGTATGCGATTTCATGATTATATGTTGGAAGATTTTTACTTAAATTCATATGCACATCACACTTCTATGCGATTTTGTGAAAGCACTTTTTATGATTTTTCAGTTTTTTCTGTTATTATTTTGATATTTATAGTCACGTTGAGAAGTTTATGTGACAGTGTGATTTACTCTAGCGCAGTGCAATCTTGCTCTACATTCAGTTCCAGTCTGCTGTGTGGTTCCAGTCTGCTGTTGGTTCCAGTCTGCTGCACCAGTGTTCCAGTCTACCTACCAGCTCAGCCTAAGTTCCACTGCACAGTGTTTCCAGAGTTCCAGACCCACTTCCTGCTGTTGATCCTGCCAGGCACTCGTGCCACTCCTGACTCTTGTGCTTCATGTATACCCTACCAAGGCCCTCGAGTTGGAGCCGCAAGAGAGGCCATCCCCTGCAAGTCGGGCTCGTCCACAAGGTACGTGACAGCAACCATATATGTACTGGTGAAATTTCTCACATCCATTCACAATAGCCAGCATCTCTTTCTCAATTTGGGCATAATTGGCTTGAGTTGTGGTCAATGCTCGTGAAGCATATGCCACAGGATGTCCTTGTTGAGTCAGTACAGCACCTAACCCAAACAGGGATGCATGCAATTGAAGTACAGTGTCACAGTTTACATCAAAATATTTCAATATTGGCCCTGGATGTTTAGTGATCAGTTTTTGCACTTTGTTGAAAGTCTTTTCCATTTTTGCATCCCAACACCAAACAGCATCCTTCTGTAGCAGTGTATGTAGCGGTGCTATCTGTTGAGCAAGGCCCTGAGAGAATTTGGATAGATAGTTGAAAATACCTAGTGATGTCTCCAGCTCGTTTCTGGAGGTTGGGGCCTTCATGTTAAGAACTGCTGTAATTTTCTTCTGATCCGGCTTCAAGCCCTCTTTGGTTAGTAGGTGTCCAAAATATGTAAATTCTTCTACCCCAATTTGCATTTTGTTTGGATTGAGTGTAAGATTCTTCTCACGACACAGATTGAGCAAAGCAGTAAGGTTTTTCTCATGTTCCATTTGATCCTTTCCATAGACCAGCAAATCATCAACTATTACTTCAACACCCTGTAGACCAGCGATCAATTTGTGTGATTTCTTTTGAACTATTTCCTGTGCAAATGCTATGCCGAAAGGTACCCTTGTGAAGCGCCATCAACCCAAAGGGGAGTTAAAAGTGGTAAAGTAGCTGCTGGCTTCATCAAGACACAATTGCCAGTAACCTGAATGGGCGTCTAGTACACTAAATACTGTTGCTCCTACTAGCTTGTGCACTATATTCTCTATGGTGGGGAGTTTGTAGTGTTCTCTCATTATGACTTTATTCAAATCACGTGGGTAAATGCATATACTAATTGCACCTGTGTTCTTCTTCTCCACCACAACCATAGAACTGAGCCATTCCGATGGTTCTGTGACCTTTTTTTACTACTCCCAGCTTCTCCATCCTAGTGAGTTCTTGTCTGACTTTATTCACAAGAGTTAAAGGTATTCTCCTTGGGGCATGAATGACAGGCTGTGCACCCTCTTTTATACGTATGCGGCTTACACCCGGGAGGCACCCCAGGCCCTTGAATAGATCACAGTACTCACGTTTAATGTCAGCCTCTGTCAGACCTCTGTGCCCACCATCCACAGTCATTATGATCTTCACAAGTCCAATCTCTACTTGTTCTGAGACCTAGCATGGCTGGGGCTTGTGTTTCTATTACAAACAATTGTAAAACCTTTTCAGATCCCTTGTATGAACATTTTGCATGACAGCGACCCATTACTTACAGCTTTTCACCACCATATCCCATTAGTTTCGGTAGGTCCTGAGTCTCTAAGGGGGATTCATTACTGTGGTGTTCCAGGTATATGTGGCTTGGCACACAATTTACTTGTGCTCTTGTATCTATTTTGAATGTGATTGGAGTTTTGTTAGCCCCTATCTGTAATGTTACAGTTGCTCCATCTACCGACTGATGTGGTTTTTGTACTGCTGCAAGATATATTGGGGTGCAGTCTGTGTCTGACCTTGCATTGTCATCATTGTCCTCTATGGCGTTTACGGTTTGTGAAGACAGTTTACACACCCTGGCAAAATGTCCTCTTTTCTTGCATGTATTGCATATCTGCCCCCTTTTCGGACAGACACTATTTTTATGGTGCATGTTTCCATAATATCCACACACTTCTTGTGTGTTACTTGTCCCAGTGCCATAGGTGTTCTTTATTCCTTTATGTGTTCTTTCTTGCCCATATCTGCTGCTGTGATTTTCTATAGCATTAATCTGGAGCTGTGTTCCTTCCAGTACCTGCATGTCCTTTCTTGACATTTCATATGCTCTGGCAATTCTTATGGCTTTCTCAAGATTTAAGTCTTCTTCCTGCAGCAGCTTTTCCAGAACATCCTTAAACTTACTGCCCATCAGAATGCGGTCTTTTATCATATCTCCAGCATCATACAAAGCACAGTCTTTGGCAAGTAGACATGTGCATTCATTTTCGTCCGAATGCATTTTCGTCCAAATTTCCGGTATTGTCATTATTTTTTTAACAAACGATAACGAAATCGCAGAAACCGAAAAACGAAAGATCCGACATAAACAAATGCTTTATTTTCATTTTCGTTGCGACAACAGTTTGATATAGATAGGAGATTCGACATGATGATGACAATAACAATATCTCTATCAAACCTGTGGTCGAATGTGCCTAACCTTAACTCTATAGTCCATCCACCATAGTAGTCCAAGATTATTTGAAAAGATTCGACATAGAGAGAAAAGATTCAACATAGAGAGAAAAGATTCGACATAGGGAGAAAAGATCGCTGCTGGAATTGGGTGGGGGAAGTAAAATAAAAAATAATGATGATGATGTTTATTGGCCAATTGTAACCAAAGAGGAGGGGCAGTAAAATAGCTAGAACCGCATGTACAGCCAACTTAGTTTCACTTACGATTTGCTAGCAGAGAGAGAGACAGACACGCTGATTCATTTCAGAACAGTCAATCTTAGCTGGTCCGTTTGAATTGTCACTTTGTCAGAGAACCTGAACTATTTCATTTGAGCATAAGCTAAGCACAGCAGCAGAACAGTAGTGAAGCAAGTTACATCTGTGTTGTGAACTTGATAGATAGACTAGTGATACTAGTGTTACTTGATAGATAGACTAGTAATACTAGTGTTACTTGATAGACTAGTGATACTAGTGTTGCTGCTAGTGTTGTGATAGCCTCAGAGGCTGCCCGTGTTGTGGTGGGGGGGATTTATAGATTGAGATTATATATACTCTATCTCCACTGCAGTCCATTTGCTGACTTGCAGTTGCTGTATAGTTCAAAAATGTACCGTTCGAACATAGAAGTGAAGGCTGGTAGAGGTCGTGGTCGCGGTTGCGGTGGACGCCTTGCTAAAAAAAAGTGGCAAGGTCTCTGCTACTAGTGCCTCTGACACTTCTGCCACCACTAACATGCTGTCCACAGCAGTGGGTGTCACCGCCAGTGCCACCATCAAAGCTAGTTCCACCACCCCCAGTTCTTCTAATATTGCTTTTCCTGCCAGACCACCAACATCTGCCGCCACTTCCACTGCCAGTGCAGCGCCTCCTTCCACTTCTACAGGTGTCATGGCTGCATATTTTTATGGAATTGGCAAGAAACCTAGTAAAGTGGAGTTGCCTTTACAGTCACCACTAGGGATGAGCTTCGCGTTCGAGTCGAACCCATGCTCGACTCGAACATCGGCTGTTCGATCGTTCGCCGAATTGCGAACGTTATGGGCCGTTCGCGCCAAATTCGTGTGGCGCGTCACGGCCCATAATTCACTGCGGCATCGCAGTGCATTGCTGGCTGATGATTGGCCAAGCATGCACTATGACCCGCATGCTTGGCCAATCACAGCGCCGTCGGTAGAGAGAGCTGTAATTGGCCAAAGCCAGGGTGGCTTTGGCCAATTATGGCTCAGGGGGTTTAGAACACGCCCCACACTATATAAGGCTGCCTGCACGGCGGCCCTGTGTAGTGTGTTCCGGCGTGCTGAGAGATAGAGAGAGAGACAGTGTCAATTCATTTGAGTTAGCTAGATTAGGCAGGACAGTCAGTGAGTTAGCTGCACTTACAGTGTATTGTGTATATATATATATATATATATATATATATATATATGCATCCCAGGTGTTGCATATATATATATATATATATATATATATATATATATATATATATATATATATATATATACTGTATTCAGTTTAGCTAGATCCGTTCCTGTTATCTTCCTACTGACAGGCAGGCGTGTCTTATTACAGTATTTACAGCTACCTGAAGAAAATTGCTGGTGTTCTTTTGATCCTATTAGTACCACAGTCAGGCAGCTAGACTATTTACAGTAAGTGTAGTGCGTCCTCCTCACAGTGTTCAGTTAAAGCTACAAGTTAGTTTAGTGTGACCTCTGCACAGTGTTTAGCTAAAACTACAAGTTAGTGTAGTGCACAGTGTTCAGCTAAAGCTACAAGTTAGTGTAGTGCATCCTCCTCACAGTGTTGAGCTAAAGCTACAAGTTAGTTTAATGTGACCTCTGCACAGTGTTCAGCTAAAGCTACAAGTTAGGGTAGTGCGTCCTCCTCCTCACAGTAAGAGTAGTAAGTGTAGTGCATCCTCCTCACAGTGTTCAGCTAAAACTACAAGTTAGTGTAGTGAGACTTCTGCGCAGTGTTCAGCTAAAGCTACAACTTAGTGTAGTGCATCCTGCTCACAGTGTTCAGCTAAAACTACAAGTTAGTGTAGTGAGACCTCTGCACAGTGTTCAGCTAAAGCTACAAGTTAGTGTAGTGCGTCCTCCTCACAGTGTTCAGCTAAAGCTACAAGTTGGTGTAGTGTGTCCTACTCACAGTGTTCAGCAAAAACTACAAGTCAGTGTAGTGCGACCTCTGCACAGTGTTCAGCTAAAGCTACAAGTTAGTGTAGGGTGTCCTCCTCACAGTGTTCAGCTAAAACTACAAGTTAGTGTAGTGAGACCTCTGCACAGTGTTTAGCTAAAGCTACAAGTTAGTGTAGTGCGTCCTCCTCACAGTGTTCAGCGAAAACTACAAGTTAGTGTAGTGTGACCTCTGCACAGGGTTCAGCTAAAGCTACAAGTTAGTGTAGTGCGTCCTCCTCACAGTGTTGAGCTAAAACTACAAGCTAGTGTAGTGAGACCTCTGCACAGTGTTCAGCTAAAGCTACCAGTTAGTGTAGTGCGTCCTTCTCACAGTGTTCAGCTAAAGCTACAAGTTAGTTTAGTGTGACCTCTGCACAGTGTTCAGCTAAAGCTACAAGTTAGGGTAGTACGTCCTCCTCACAGTGTTCAGCTAAAGCTACAAGTTGGTGTAGTGTGTCCTCCTCACAGTGTTCAGCTAAAACTATAAGTTAGTGTAGTGCGACCTCTGCACAGTGTTCAGCTAAAGCTACAAGTTAGTGTAGTGCGTCCTCCTCACAGTGTTCAGCTAAACCTACAAGTTATTTTTTTGCGAGCTCTGCACAGTGTTCAGCTAAAGCTACCTGTAGAAGGTTGGTCGTGTTTTCCTGATCCTATCACTACCGCAGGCAGCTAAATAAGCTACAAGTTATTTTTGGCGAGCTCTGCACAGTGTTCACCTAAAGCTACCTGTAGAAGGTTGGTGGTGTTTTCCTGATCCTATCACTACAGCAGGCAGCTAAATAAGCTACAAGTTAGTGTAGTGCGAGCTCTGCACAGTGTTCACCTAAAGCTACCTGTAGAAGGTTGGTGGTGTTTTCCTGATCCTATCACTACCGCAGGCTGCTAAATAAGCTACAAGTTGTGTAGTGCGAGCTCTGCACAGTGTTCACCTAAAGCTACCTGTAGAAGGTTGGTGGTGTTTTCCTGATCCTATCACTACCAAAGGCAGCTAAATAAGCTACAAGTTAGTGTAGTGCGAGCTCTGCACAGTGTTCACCTAAAGCTACCTGTAGAAGGTTGGTGGTGTTTTCCTGATCCTATCACTACCGCAGGCAGCTAAATAAGCTACAAGTTAGTGTAGTGCAAGCTCTGCACAGTGTTCAGCTAAAGCTACCTGTAGAAGGTTGGTGGTGTTCTCATACTACAGGCAGGCAGTTGATTTTGCTAGCTGCAGTATCAGTATATATATATATATATATATATATATATATATATATATATATATATATATCCCAGCTTAGTGCAGCTACAGGCCATTAGTATGTCTGGAAGGCCAACAAGGAGAGAGACAACAGTGCTGGTCATGGAGACAGTGCATCCTCATCAGCACGTGGCCGTGGGACATGCTTGGCCTTTTTTTCGGCAGCTGCCCGTGTTGAGCCGCAACATGCAGAAGACTTGGTCGAGTGGATGAGCAAGCCGTCCTCATCCTCCTCATCCTCTCTCACCCATGCTCAGGGTACTTTGGCAAAGCAGCAACTCCTTCCCTAGCCCCACCATGTCCTCCTGAGGAGTCCCTCGAACTGTTTGACCACAGTGTTGGGTACATGCTCCAGGAGGATGCCCAGCATTTGGAAGGCTCTGATGATGATACTGAGCTAGATGAAGGCAGTAATGTGAGCACAGACAGAGGGGGGGCCCAAGAAGGACAGCAATCTGGCAGTCATGCTCCCCCTGCTGCAGCATACTGCCAGGTTTGCTATAGTGATGAGGAGGGAGGGGATGATGAGGTCACTGATTTAACGTGGGTGCCTGATAGGAGAGAGGAGAAGGAGGAGGAGGCGGCACATCACCAACGAGGCAGGATGCCCTCCAGGGGCCAGCCTAAGGGCAGCACACTGACTGCATCACATCCCAAAGCCCAGCATGTGCAGGGCGCTGCAGTCTCTGCGCATTATTCAAAAAGTTCTTTGGTGTGGGCCTTTTTTGAGATGAGTGCATCAGATCGCACCACTGCTATTTGCAACATATGTCTCAAGCGTATCTCGCGTGGCCAAAACATCTCCCGCTTGGGCACCACATGCTTGACCAGACATATGTTGACCTGCCATGCAGTTCGTTGGCAAGCGTATCTAAAAGACCCACACCAAAGAACAAAGAGGACCTCTCCTTGCTCCTCATCAGCTGAGATCTCCAACCCCACTATACCTTCAGTCCTCTCTGAGACCTGCACTGAGAGGAATGAAGGTGTAGAATTAGGTGTGTCACAGCCAAGTACTTGTTGGCAATCTGCTTTCGGTCCACCGTCAGACTGCACCAGGCAAATTTCCCTGCCCCAGCTGCTGCACCGCCGAAAGAAGTTCGCTCCCAGCCATCCCCATGCCCAGCGGTTGAATGCTAGCTTGGCAAAATTGTTAGCACTTCAACTGCTGCCTTTTCAGTTGGTAGACTCTGCCCCCTTCCGTGAGTTTGTGGAATGTGCGGTTCCTCAGTGGCAGGTACCCAAATGCCACTTTTTCTCACGGAAGGTGATTCCAGCTCTCTACCGGCATGTGGAAGGCATTGTCTTGGCCTCGCTGGACAGGGCGGTCAGCGGTAAGGTGCATATTACCACTGACTCATGGTCCAGCAGGCATGGACAGGGACTTTTCCTAAGTTTCACCGCGCATTGGGTGACTCTGCTGGTAGCTGGGAAGGATGCAGGACAAGATGCAGTAGTGTTGGAGGTTGTTCCACCACCACGCCTCCAAAATGCCACTAATGATTGTGACACACCTCTCTCCCCCACCCCCTCCTCTTCTTCTTCCTCCGTGGCCCCTTCCTGTGCTTTGTCCTCGGAACCAGCGGTGCTTCGTAGCCGTTCAAGGGGCTATGCAAGTATGCAGGCCAAAAGATGCCATGCGGTGCTTGAGCTGGTGTGCTTGGGGGACAGGAGCAACACTGGGGCAGAGGTTCTGTCAGAGGTGGTTGATGCCACGCCAACTTAAGGCAGGAATGACTGTTTGCGACAATGGCACCAACCTCCTCTCTGCCCTCCGACAGGGACAAATGACCCATGTGCCCTGTTTGGCTCACGTCCTTAACTTGGTGGTGCAGCGGTTCTTGGGCAGGTACCCGGGCTTACAGGATGTCCTGAGGCAGGCCAGGAAAGTCTGTGTGCATTTCCGCTGGTCATATATTGCCAGTGCTCGGCTGGCAGACCTCCAAAAGGAGTTTAACCTGCCCAAGAACCGCCTAATCTGTGACATGCCCACCAGGTGGAACTCAACGTTGGGCATGCTGCAGCGGCTGCACATGCAGCAGAGGGCCATCAATGAGTACCCGTGCGACTATGGCACCAGGACAGGGTCAGGGGAGCTTGTTTTTTTTTTCCACACCAGTGGGCCATGATCAGGGATGTATGCACTGTCCTGTCACCATTTGAAGAGGCCACAAGGATGGTGAGCAGTGACAGTGCATGCATCAGTGACACTGTCCCCCTTGTCCACCTGTTGGAGCACGCACTACGTGGAATAATGGACAGGGCACTTGAGGCAGAACAGAGGCAGGAAGAGGAGGACTTCCTTAGCTCTCAAAGCCCCCTTTATCCAGACAGTGTTCCTGCGTGCCTGCTGATCACACAGGAAGAGGACGAGGAGGAGGAGGATTGTGTCCGTATGGAGATGGAGCCTGTCACTCAGCATCAGCAGCAGTCTTTAAGGGATCAATCCCAAGAAACACATGGACTTGTACGTGGCTGGGAGGAGGTGGCTGCAGGCCATGTCGTCCTTAGTGACCCAGAGGACTCCGGACCGAATGCCTCAGCAAACCTACGCTGCATGGCCTCCCTGATCCTGCAAAGCCTGCGTAAGGATCCTCATATTTGTGGTATCAAGGAGAAGGACCAATACTGTCTGGCAACCCTCCTTGATCCATGTTACAAGGGTAAGGTTGCGGACCTTATCTTGCCATTGCAGAGGGAGCCGAGGATGAAACATCTTCAGGAGGCCTTGCAGAATGGTCTGTGCAACGCATTCCCAGAGACTGGGAGGTTACAAACTCCTGTTTCTGGACAACGTGTTGCTGAGGCTTCGGTCAGTCAAAGAAGGAGCGGTGGAGAAGGTGGCCGTCTGACCGATGCATTCAGACAATTTTTTGGTCCGCAGCCCCAAGGTATGATCGGTTCCAGCAACCATCGCCAGCGTCTGTTTTACATGGTGCAGGAATACCTAGGGGCAAGATCTGACTTGGACACCTTTCCCACCGAAAATCCTCTGGGTTACTGGGTCTTGAGGATGGATCATTTGCCAGAGCTTGCACAGTATGCAATTGAGCTACTGGCCTGTCCTGCATCCAGCGTTCTTTTGGAACGCACATTCAGTGCTGCTGGAGGCTTTGTAACTGATTACAGGGTGCGTCTGTCCACCGACTTGGTCGATCGACTGACTTTCATAACAATGAATCAGTCTTGGATCACCACCAGCTACCAAGCACCTGATGCTGATGTAACCGAATAATTTTTTTTGAAATCTCAGATCCCTTCAAAGACTGCCTATGCTGATGCTGAGTGACTATCCCTGAGTAATTATCCTCTTCCTCCTCAATGATCACGCTGATACCTTGTAAGAACATTTTTGGTTCTGGGCGCCACCACCAGTGCCTAAGGCCCAAATTTTCAGCCCCTGTTTAACAGGGGCGTGTAATTACAATTTTTGATGCAATACTTTGCAGCAGGGCTTGTTCCTGCGTTCCAACTAGAGTATCTGTGAGGGGTTGCAGTGTTGTGGCACCAGCACCAGTGCCTAAGGCCCAATTTTTCAGCCCCTGTTTAACAGGGGCATGTAATTACAATTCTTGATCTAATATTTCACAGCAGGGCCCGTTTCTGCGCCCACCAAGAGCGAGTGAGGACTTACAGTGTTGTGGCACTAGCACCACCAAAGGCCCAATTTTTCTGCCCCTGTTCAACAGGGGCAGGTAATTACAATTCTTGATCTAATATTTCACAGCAGGGCCCTGTGAGGGCTTACAGTGTTGTGGCGACAACATCACCTAAGGCCCAAATTTCTGCTGAGTATATAGGGCAGGTCCCTACTTTCAAACATCTAACTTACAAACGTCTCCTACTTGCAAACGGAAGGAGACAACAGGAAGTGAGATGAAATCTACCCCTAGGAAGGGAAATTCTCTCCTGTAAGAGTTAATATGGGAAAAACGTTTCTCCTTTCCACTGATGCTTTATCACCAATCCTTGTTTCACAAAAAAAAAAAATTCAAAAAACATTTGTCATTGGGACAAAAAATGAGGTGAAATCTTCTGAAGAGGAGCACAGACAGCAAAACAAATGTCACAGTGGTGATAACCCTTCCCTATTTCTATGTTTTCCAAAAAGCTTAAAATAGATTTTTTGGCTGGAGCTAAACACGTTAAAAATGTACCAGTTCAAAATTACAAACAGATTCTACTTAACAACAAACCTACAGTCCCTGTCTTGTTTGCACCGCCTGTATACTGCTGTTCAGAGTATATAGGGCCTGGTGGCCCCACACCTTTCCTTTTTTTAATTTAGGTGCGGGGTTCCTCTTAATATCCATACAAGACCCAACGAGCCTGGTAATGGACTGGGGGTACCAATGCTGTTTGCCTCACTGATTTTCATCCATATTGCCAGGACCCGACATTACATTAAAGCCGCAAGCAGTTTTAAATGACTTTTTTTCCTTAAAAAATGACATTTTGTGCAGGGACTGTTCTAAGCATGGGAAACGCACCACATACTATAGACACCCCCCAGGTACGATATTTAAAGGAAATTTTTCACTTTTTTTTAACTTTAAGCATCATTAAAATCACTGCTCCCGAAAAAACGGCCATTTTTAAAAGTTTTTTTTGCACTGATACATGTCCCCTGGGGCAGGACCCAGGTCCCCAAACCCTTTTTAGGACAATACCATGCAAATTATCCTTTAAAATGAGCACATTTGATTTTGAACGTTCGAGTCCCATAGAAGTCAATGTGGTTCTAACGTTCGTGCAAATTTTCGGTCCGTTCGCAGGTTCTGGTGCAAACCGAACCGGGGGGTGTTCGACTCATCCCTAGTCACCACCACCAATCACACTGCCAGTGCCACTGTCCAGTTCCCCAAAGAAGCAATTGAGGGAGACAGCAGCAGAGACAGAGTGTGAGACTTTTATTTCATTGGCCCAAGAAGATGATTTAGAATGTGATGCTCCTCTTTCCCCAAACACTGCAGATGTTTTATACACTCTTAGCCCACAGGACTTACAGCTTGACCTGGAGAAAGTTCAAGAGGGATATTCTGTGAGGAGTAGGACAGGTAGCAGTCCACTTTTTTCATCTGCTGCTAACTCCCCTTCTCCCTCTGTTATTATGGAAGAATCCTGTGATGATATCACCGACCTCCCAGTCCCCAGCACCCCTGCCATTAGCAGCACTAGTTCTAGTTCACCAAGTAACTATAGTGGCAACAGTTCTTTGCCAAGTGTAAATTGTGTGGGAAGCAAGTAAGTAGGGGTAAAAAGTTAGGTCATTTAACCAATGCTGGTATGAACCTACACCTTAAAAATTACCACCACTCTACTGCGGGCAGAGGCAGAAAAAGAAGATGGTAGCGCAGGAAGCAACATAACGGACTCTGACTGTACTGGTGTTACCTCCTCAACCACACCACTTACTCAGAGCACAGGATGCAATAGAGAGGGTTCAATTAAGACAACCCGTCCACGTGCAGTAGTTCTACTGCAGACCCAATCAGGCTCCTCATCCCCCTAAGGACATCATCAGCCTACCCTCGATAGTTTTATTGGCTTTAGTTCCAAGGGCATGTCAAAACAGCAGGCCAACAAGATCACCCGCCTCATTGGCCAATTCATTGCTGTTGGAGGAGCCTCTTTTCACATGATTGAAGGTTAGCTGTTTAAACAGCTCATGCATGCCCTTGCTCCACGATACGTTGTTCTTTCATAAACAACTTTCAGCAGAAAGATTATTCCAGAACTATACCACTCGTGTGTTGGATTATTGAAGGAAAAAATGGCCAAAGCCGAGGGTCAGACAATTCATTTGACAACTGATTTGTGGACAGCTCCCAGCGGTCAACACACTTTCCTGTCTTTGACTGCACACTGGTGGCAGGCCACTGTGCCTGTTGGTGGTGGCACTAGTGTAAGAGTTCAAACTCCATCAGGAAGCCCGGTCTGCAGCGCAAGACCAGCAGAGTTATCAAGCTTTCCTGCTCCACACAGAAGTCCGTGATGATAAACACAGCTCTGCCAACATATTGCAGGCAATTAGATCGATGTTGGCCAATTGGTTTGGAGAGCGGGCAGCCACCAATTTCTCTGTTGGGTTCGTTGTGACAGACGGAGGTTCAAACATGGTTAAAGCGCTTCAAGATGGATCTTTTGTCGGTGTGCGCTGTTCTGCACACATACTGCATTTAGTGGTCAAGGGTGCAATCCCAGTGGAGAAAAACAACAAGATTGCTCAAATCTTGGACCTTTGCAGAAAGATTGCAGGGCATTTCCACTGCAGTGTAGGGGCTAGTCAACTGTTGAGGGAGGAGCAAGAACAATCAGGGCTCCCCATACATCGCCTGAAACAAGATGTCAGCACCCGGTGGAACTATACCCTGGAGATGCTGGAACGCATTTTGGAGCAAAAGACAGCCATCCTTAATCTATCATCCCGCCACAGCATTGGGATTGATTCCACACTGGGACGTGATGACTGGTGTATAATTGGGCAGCTCGTTTATGTCTTAAAACCCTTTCGGAATGTGACAGAAAACTTGAGTCAGAGCAATGCCAGCCTAGGACAGGTGATACCCTTGTTTACCTATCTCATAGATAAGATGGGATCGTTCCTAGAAAACAGTGAGCCTGTTTGTGGCAGCCCACTTCATGCAGATGTAGCGTCTTTCATCAGAAAGCTACAAGCTAACTTAAAAGATTGGCTAAATGACCGTGTCCGCAAAAGCCCTGAACTCATGCTGGCTTCCCTGTGTGATCCCAGGATCGAAGGTAAACTGGCACTCAGAGACAACAGCCTCTCCTACTGGAAAGAAAAATTGATTGAAAGGGTCCGTAATTTGCAGCAACAGAGATGTATGCCGGATGAGGCCGGTTTGGAAGATTCACCTGCCATGTCTGCTATTCCAAGGCCTGGCACCATCACTCAAAAACAACAAAGTAGAGCATGTGCATGTTGGGTAGAGGCACTTGACAATCTGGTGGATGCAGGTCAAGCAGCAGGTAATCGAGAGGAGAGCAGTGCCTCTGAAATGGTCAGAGCCTACCTATATGAAGCACCTTTGCTTCCTACAGAGGACCCTTTGACCTATTGGGATGGTAAGAAAAGTTTGTGGTCTGGTCTTTGCCTGGTTGCCCAGCAACTACTATCCTGTCCTCCATCCACTGTGCAAAGTGAGAGAGTTTTCTCTATTACTGGGAATATCCTTAATCCACACCGTTCACAACTAACACCCCATTTGATGGAACAAATAACTTTCCTCAAATTTAACCTCCCCAAGCTGGGTTACCCTACCCTTAACTTGTGAGACTTGAATCATTGTTACCATGTGAAGATAGATGGGACTCAGAGGAACCATCCAAATGTTGAGGAAAATGTTTTTTTTATTTTCTTACCATTTGACACAATAGCAGTTGTCTACTTGTCTTTGGTGTGACCCCAAGAATTAAATAGAATTATATTGTTTTAAGCAATCCAATTTTTTCCCTTTATTCCTTCCATCACCCTTTTTTGTAATGAATGTGGTGTAGAGTGACTAGAGTTTGCGTGATTGCATGAATGAATGTTGTGTGAATGGACAGTATCAAGGGTTGAAGCCTTGACGTGGTGCTACTGCTCACGTGTTGCTGTCTTTGTAAATACAAATAGCAACATGTGCTAATTTAACCATTTTTGTTTGATGGTCTGGAAATAAGAGACAATGATTAAAGATAAACTCAACAGCATGACAGTTCCTCTTGATGAAGAGACTGTCAACTCAAGGATCAGAATATGTTACCAATACAACATAGCACAAAGAAGCATACAGTTGGAAACGTGATTCTATGCAAGATAGATTAGTTGGTCACTGCTGAGCTGCATCCAGATGCCCAGGACCCCTCCCATTAGCCATCTCTGACCCTGGGGACACCAGGGCCATCTCTGATCCTCCGTCTGTTTCATGACCATCTGCAATTGTCCGAAGTCACCAGTGTGAGTAATCTACTCTGCTGTCATGTTACTCAAGCCCTGGAAATGATGACTGCCTGTCAGGTCACCTTGAGGCTAGGTGACAGATGCACTCTGTAGGAGTCAGAAGTGCACCGCTAGGTAGTGGACCCTAGGACTGACTGCTGCGGATTGAACCCTGGGAGGTTCAGGAAGCAGGTCTACTGGATCACTAACACAGATCCCTCTGGGAGCTAGAGCATAGATTCCCCAGGGTGCGGGGTCTAAGAGCCAGCAGGTGTTCACCAGAGCCTCTAGTGGTGAGGATGAACTGCGCTGCAGTCTGGCTCCAGGTCGTGGCCCCCAGGGTCTCACAGCTCACGCTCACAGTAGACTACAGGAGAAGAGGAAAGAGGCAGCAGGCTGGAACAACAAGCAAGTAATGTCGGGGCCACAAGCAGACAAGGACAACAGAGTACACGCCAAGGTTCAGGGTCACAGGCAAACAGGGATGGTCGGGGACACGCCAAAGGTCAGGGTCACGAGCAGACAGGAATAGAGAACAGGCCAAAATCGGTTAACTGGAATCAGACGTAGGAAACACAGCCAGTACACACGAAAGCTAACACACAATGGTTGATCAGCACTGCTGGCTTGCAGTGCACAGGTTAATATAGGGTTCCCTGATAGGAGCTGGGGTGGAGCCATGCCAGAGGAGAGCTTACAAAAGCAGTCAGGTGAGGGTCAGCTGGTCTCTAGAGATGAACACATGGCGACAGGTAAGCTGACAGACAAACACTATTGCATAACCATGACACTGCTCTTTGAACTGTTGCCCCTTGTGATTGCATTAGCCTGTGAACCTCTGTCTGGTTAACTGTTGCCCTCATGATTGCAAGCCTGCAACCTATGTCCTGTGAACTGTTGAGGACTGTATGGTAACCCCTGCTGTAACTATCTTCTGTGTATTCTGGTGGGGGGAAAGCTGAACGGCGTGACTGGACACAATACATGGGATTACCCTTTGCACATTGAAATAGTGTAGAGATAAATCTCATCAATTTTCTAAGTTCAGCCTGATGGTTAAATGTAGAAAAACTACAATTATAATGCCTCTAGTAAGTTAGTAACAATAAATAGACTAGTTCATTTAGATAAACATCACACAAATCTAACAAGGAAAGCAAAACTCAAGAAAACAATTATTTCTGAACATTTTTTTTTTATTTTTAACATAAACAAAACAAACAAAAAATGTAATTAAAAAAATTCTAAAAGTACATTCTCCCCCAACCTGGTGACCAGTCGCTGTAGGGACATATTAATCCCAGCCATCTGGTCACCAAGGTACAGAGTAGCCTCAAGTTGTCTCCTGAGGCTACATTGGTATCTCTCCAGAGCCACATAGTGACGGAGCTGCCGGCGATTGTGGAGGGCCAAAGAGTGACACAGCCTCCGGGTTATGGCATATTGTCTCTCTTGAACCTCCAAAATGCACCGCAGATATTCATTCACATGTGGCTCTGGAGGGTGGGGGAAGTGTACTGGTTCTGGAGCTGGTGGAGAAGGATGCACTGGGGAGGAGGCACCAATGGGTGAGTCACTATCCAGGTGGGGGGATATTGATGAAGGGTGGAGGAGATCATGCCCTGTAGAAACCACTGGGGAGGAAGGACAGTCAGCCCAACCAGATGTGGGCAGGTCCAGGCCTTCGTCCACCGGGTGGAGTTGAAGGATGAAGCCTTCACCTGTGAAGAAAAGAAAATACATTAGATAGATAGATAATACAATAAACATGGCTTCTTCACCCTAACATTATATAAAGGCAATTATCTCCCAGCCCTTGTAGACAATCATGTAACATCTTGAGATGTTTTCACTTCCATACCAGTTTTCTATTTTTGATATTTAGTGAGATGCACCTAATCAATTTGTGTGTAGGAGATAGTGGTGTCTGTGTCAATTCACTGCGTCATACCAAGTTTGCAGAGCTATGCAGGAAGGTGTAGTACTACTTTACTGTACTCTGACCGGGGTGGAACTGAGTGTCCTCCCCGGCCAGAGTACAAAGGGATTCCCCTCTACACATTGAGCAGTGTAAAGGGGAATCTCCCAAAGATTTTTTCCGCTTGTTCGCACGGGCGGCTGGAGAAAATCTTAAGGTGTAATGGACGCCTAAGTGCTGACCGACCACTAACTAATCTACCTCATCCAGACTGACTGGCTGTCGCAAATATGGAAGATCAGTTGCACTTGCAGAAAAACATATCAGCTATACCAGCTTTTAACATTACACTCACCAAAGAGAAGCCATTCAAGCCATTGCATTTGGGATGACCTAATAAAAAGTTGTTTAATAAAATATAGCAGGCTACTTTTTAAAGTTGATAATTTTGTAAGGCCACTGATTGTTGAATAAGCCCCACTTCTGTTCTAGGCTAGGTAGGTTACTCACTCCTGGTCTAGGCTAGGAGGTATAACAGGTATAACATCATGAGAAAAGTGTTAATGCATGCATTAGGGGCATGCCAGAGATTGAACATGTCCAGGGACTGCCAGCCAATAGCTGGAGATTCTTTTCTGACACACCCCCTCCAGCCTGCTGTGTTATTCACAATGATTAACAATGATTGGCTCAGACTGGGAATCTGAACTGCAGCAAGAAGGTGGCGTAATCAGGGACATTGAGGAAATAACTAGCACAGGTCACGCTAACAGGAAGACTGGAATCAGCTGCAGAGGGAGACTAATATAATTAATAATTCCAGCTAAACTGAAGACTTGCAATCACAACCATTTCTAGACAAGGTATGCCATCAGCATTTCATATTTAAAATACTATATTTGCCTGGAAAATACAAAAAAAAGTTATACTTACTCCCTGGATCTGCTGCGTCTGGCTGTCCTGCTGCATCCCCAGCAGCCTCTACAGGGCAGGTCTCCTACACCTCCTGCTCAGCCTCAGTAGCTGTGAATTAATGATAGAAAAGAACATTACAATCTGCAGTGTACAACCATCTCACACATTAGTACAAGAACATTGAAACATGTATGATCACTCAGCAGATACCAGCAAGATTATATTAACTTACATGTGGGGGTTGCTGCCTCAGACAGGATTGGGATTGTGCCGAGTAAATGTCCATTGTCCACTCCAGTCCACCTTTCTATTACGCGCTTGTGTGAACTGTGTTTGGTGTAAAATTTCCTTTCTTGTTTCTTTTGCAAAGCATTAACACACTTGCGGATGTGGACCCCCCCATAGTAACTAAACATATGGCGGGTAAATAAACATATGGCGGGTCCACAATCTGGTTAAGTCCAGCCACCATAACACTTTTTTTTTATATCTATATTTAACTCTTTTTATTTTTCTATAACAAAAAATGTAAAACCCAGCGATGATCTAATGCCACCAATAAAAGCTCTATATGTGGCGGGAGAAGAGCATAAATTTCATTTGGGTAGTACATCGCAGGAGCGTGCAGTTTAAAGCTGCAACACGCTAAATAGCAGAATATGGCCTGGTCAGAAAGGGGGCTTAGCCTACAGGTGGTCAGGTCAAGTGGAACTTAAAAGCACTTACTGCTCAGTTTAGTGATAATGAAGAACAAATAACGGCCATGGAAATATTCCTCTTAAAATGATCGTGGTGATAATATATTTAACATGTGCAACTGTAAACTATGCTTTCATGTGTAGGCTAGGCACACCTATGCGCAAATTTGTTTTTTCACAGGAGGGAGGATAAATTGAAAATTATTTATTCCTTTTTAGAAAAAAAATTCACTTAACTTTACTGACATCACATGTGATAGCAATAATATATGTTTATGTGTGTGAGTGTGTGTGTGGGGGGGGATTTGTTTTTGGGCATAATATGTGATTTAGTTTTTAACCACTTGCCAACCGGATCACGCCGATATATATCTGCAGAATGGTACGGCTGCGCAAAGTAACGTGACATCGGGACCCGTGGACTCGATGTCCCCAGGTGCCGGCGATTGTGTCACGGAGCTGAAGAACGGGGAGATGCCTATGTAAACATAGCATCTCCCTCTTCTGCCTAGTGACAGGACAGTGATCCTCTGCTCCCTGTCATCAGGAGCAGTGATCAGTGTTGTGTCACTGGTAGCCCATCCCCCACAGTTAAAATCACTCCCTAGGACACACTTAACACCTTCAGTGCCCCTAGTGGTTAACCCCTTCCCTGCCAGTGTCATTTTTTACACAGTAAAATCAGTGCATTTTTTGAGTGTCTGCCACAATGTCGCAGTCACAAAAAAAAAAGCTGATCGCCGCCATTACTAGTAAAAAAAATATTAATAAAAATGCCATAAAACTATCCCTATTTTGTAGAAGCTATAACTTTTGCGCAAACCAATCAATAAACGCTTATTGCAATTTTTGTTACCAAAAATATGTAGAATACATATGGGCCTAAACTGAGGAAAAAATTTAGTTTTTTATACATTTGTTGGGGATACTTATATAGCAAAAAGTAAATAAAAACCGCAGAGGTGATCAAATACCACCAAAAGAAAGCTCTATTTGTGGGGAAAAAAGGACGTGAATTTTGTTTGGGAGAAACGTCACACGACCGCGCAATTGTCAGTTAAAGTGACGAATCGCACAAAGTGGCACGGTCATTTGGCAGCCAAATCCTCCGGGGCTGAAGTGGTTAAAATGTAAAAAAAATAAAATAATCAGACACGTTACTTACCGTTTTATGTCGCTGAATTGTTTGCGACAGGCAATCGGGTCACGCCGATTTCGATAGGTCTCCTCAACCTTCCTGGAGATCTCCTCCCACTTCTCCCGCTTCCACTCCTGAGTGGTTTCCCTGGAGCGGGGGCCACACAGCTGCATCCAGCAAGGAAGCGTTTCCCTTATAAGGACCTGGGACTCAATGTGAGTCCACATAAGGTTACGCCTCCTGCTGGTTGCAGCTTGTTTCCCCCTCCTGCGCCCATTTTTAGATGCTGGTGTTGGGGATGTGGCTGCTGCTGCTGCCTCCATAGAAGGCCCAGGAACGTCCTCCTCCATGTCTTCACTATGGATTGCTGCCATATCTGAGCCAGACACAGCATTGGATTTTGCGGCTGCCATTGCACTTCCGATTGAGAAACGAATGTGAAAGTTTGGTTGGCTCACTGCTGGGGCAGAGTAGACCAATAAGCATGAACGATGAAGATTCGACACAGAAACGAAAATATGCAAACGTAAATCTTTGGCTTATGGTGTCTGTCGAAAGTTAGAAGCTTCGACGGAGCAGCTAAACAAACTGTACGATGCTGCTATCGTACATTTCCGGTCAAATGCATCTGGGAAAATTTGACCTGAATGTACGATTGCGGTGTCGTACAGTTTAGCTGCTCCGTCTAATCTACTTTGAAAATTCGACAGACACCATAAGCCTTTAATGACAGATTCGACCTTAATTCATTTTGATTTTCGGACGAATGCAAGTTTTTAACGAAAAACGAAGAAAAATGAATTTCGAGAGTAACTAAATAAATTTATTTTTTGGACGAAAACGAAATTCCAAAAAAAATATTTCAGTGTGCACATGTCTATTGGCAAGCAAGCACAGCTGTGTCACCCATTCATCCACAGACTCACCTCCACACTGCTTCCTCCCATAAAAGAGTTTCCTTTGCACTGTGGAGTTTCTTTTTTAAATTTATATAATCTTTATTTTTTTTTCACAATTGTACAAAATTTTTAAAAACAGGCATACCAAATTTTAAATATATCTGCTATATATACATTTATGAACACATATAACTATAGCAGAAAAGGTATACTCTAATCATTTTTCCCCATGTATTTTCCCCACCCTCCTCCCACCTTATCCCCCCTCCCCTCCCCCCTCCCCCAACCATGCATCTCTATTATTCCTTAATTTAACTACCATAAGGCCGCTTCTCTTATCGTTCCCTCACATTGGGTATCCCATTTCTTCTAGCCAAGGGTTCCAAAGTCTTTTAAATTCTTTCAGATTCTTTCTCTTTGTATATACTACTTTTTCCTTCCACATTGTTTCTAATACCATTTTAATCCTAAAGAACGATTTTAGGGACTTAGGAGCTAAATTGAGGAAAAGGACCTCCAAGGTAGTGTTCTCAGGAATACTACCGGTACATCGAGCCACACCAGAGAGGCAGAGGGAGATTAGGGAAGTAAACAAGTGGCTGAAGAGCTGGTGTAGTAAGGAGGGGTTTGGGTTCCTGGAGGACTGGGCTGACTTCTCAGTAGGTAACCGGTACTATAGAAGGGACGGACTGCACCTAAATGAGGAGGGTGCAGATCTGCTGGGAATGAAGATGGCCAAAAAGTTAGAGGGGTTTTTAAACTAGGCGATGGGGGGGAGGGTCCAGAGACAGTGATAGCCAGCGCGGAAGATATTCCAGAGGGTAGTATTGGGGGCATTAGTGGTAGGTTAACCAAAGCACAAAAACACAAGGTGAGTATAGTAGCAAGTCCAAGTTGCAATCTTGAAACACCCAATACGAGGACAATATGCGACCGGTCTAAACTATGTGGCATGTTCACCAATGCCAGGAGCCTGGCGGACAAGATGGGTGAACTAGAGATACTGTTGTACAAGGAGGATTTGGATTTTGTGGGAATTTCAGAGACCTGGTTCAACAGCTCTCATGATTGGCTGGCAAACATTCAAGGGTATACCCTATACCGCAAGGATAGAGAGGGTAAAAAAGGGGGAGGGGTATGCCTATATATCAAGAATAATGTACAAGTGAATGTGAGAGATGACATCACTGAGGGGGCTAGGGAGGAGGTGGAATCTTTATGGGTAGAGCTCCAAAGGGATGAAGCTAAGGGGAAAATAATACTGGGAGTATGCTATAGGCCCCCTAACCTGAGGGAGGAAGTGGAGACGGATCTTCTATCACAAATTGGATTAGCAGCAAGGATGGGAAGTGTTATCATAATGGGGGATTTTAATTATCCAGACATAGACTGGGCGGAGGGAACCGCGCATTCATTTAAGGCTCGCCAGTTCCTTAATGTCTTGCAGGACAATTTTATGGGTCAGATGGTAGACGCACCAACTAGAAATAAAACATTACTAGATCTACTGATTACCAACAATACAGACCTGATAACAGATGTGGAAATACGGGGCAATTTAGGTAACAGCGATCACAGGTCAATTAGTTTCAGTATAAATCACACAAATAGGAGACATGAAGGGAACACAAAGACACTGAATTTCAAAAGAGCCAACTTCCCTAAACTACAAACCTTGCTAAAAGGCATAAATTGGGATAAAATATTAGGAACAAAGAATACAGAGGAGAGATGGGTTTGCTTTAAGAGCATATTAAATAAGGGCATTAGCCAATGTATCCCATTGGGTAATAAATTTAAAAGAGCGAACAAACATCCTGGATGGCTTAACTCCAATGTAAAAATGCATATAAAAGCAAAGGAGAAGGCCTTCAAAAAATACAAGGTGGAGGGATCATCCACAGCATTCAGAATTTATAAAGAATGCAATAAGAAATGTAAGGGTGCAATTAGGATGGCTAAGATAGAACATGAAAGACACATAGCGGAGGAGAGCAAAAAAAATCCCAAGAAATTCTTTAAGTATGTAAACAGTAAAAAAGGGAGGACAGACCATATTGGCCCCATAAAGAATGAGGAAGGACATCTGGTTACAAAGGATGGGGAGATGGCAGAGGTATTGAATTTATTCTTCTCCTCAGTATTCACGAGTGAATCGGGGGGCTTCAGTAACCAACACTGCAGTGTTTATCCTCATGACACAACACAGGAAGCACCTACATGGTTAACAGAGGACGGAATTAAAATTAGACTTGAGAAACTTAACATTAATAAATCACCGGGACCAGATGGCTTGCATCCGAGGGTACTTAGGGAACTCAGTCAGGTGATTGCCAGACCGTTGTTCCTAATTTTTACAGACAGTCTATTGACTGGAATGGTGCCAGCTGATTGGAGAAAAGCCAATGTAGCACCAATATTTAAAAAGGGCCCAAAAAACATCCCTGGGAATTACAGACCAGTTAGCCTAACATCAATAGTATGTAAACTCTTGGAGGGGATGATAAGGGACTATATACAAGATTTTAGTAATAAGAATGATATCATTAGCAGTAATCAGCATGGATTCATGAAGAATCGTTCTTGCCAAACCAATCTATTAACCTTCTATGAGGAGGTGAGTTGCCATCTAGATAAAGGAAGGCCCGTAGACGTGGTGTATCTGGATTTTGCAAAAGCATTTGACACAGTTCCCCATAAACGTTTACTGTACAAAATAAGGTGCGTTGGCATGGACCATAGGGTGAGTACATGGATTGAAAACTGGCTACAAGGGCGTGTTCAAAGGGTGGTGATAAATGGGGAGTACTCAGAATGGTCAGGGGTGGGTAGTGGGGTCCCCCAGGGTTCTGTGCTGGGACCAATCCTATTTAATTTGTTCATAAATGACCTGGAGGATGGGATAAACAGTTCAATCTCTGTATTTGCAGACGATACTAAGCTAAGCAGGGCAATAACTTCTCCGCAGGATGTGGAAATCTTGCAAAAAGACCTGAACAAATTAATGGGGTGGGCGACTACATGGCAAATGAGGTTCAATGTAGAAAAATGTAAAATAATGCATTTGGGTGGCAAAAATATGAATGCAATCTATACACTGGGGGGAGAACCTCTGGGGGAATCTAGGATGGAAAAGGACTTTGGGGTCCTAGTGGATGATAGGCTCAGCAACGGCATGCAATGCCAAGCTGCTGCTAATAAAGCAAACAGAATATTGGCATGCATTAAAAGGGGGATCAACTGCAGAGATAAAACGATAATTCTCCCGCTCTACAAGACCCTGGTCCGCCCGCACCTGGAGTATGCTGTCCAGTTCTGGGCACCAGTCCTCAGGAGGGACGTACTGGAAATGGAGCGAGTACAAAGAAGGGCAACAAAGCTAATAAAGGGTCTGGAGGATCTTAGTTAAGAGGAAAGGTTGCGAGCACTGAACTTATTCTCTCTGGAGAAGAGACGCTTGAGAGGGGATATGATTTCAATTTACAAATACTGTACTGGTGACCCCACAATAGGGATAAAACTTTTTCGCAGAAGAGAGTTTAATAAGACTCGTGGCCACTCATTGCAATTAGAGGAAAAGAGGTTTAACCTTAAACTACGTAGAGGGTTCTTTACTGTAAGAGCGGCAAGGATGTGGAATTCCCTTCCACAGGCGGTGGTCTCAGCGGGGAGCATTGATAGCTTCAAGAAACTATTAGATAATCACCTGAATGACCGCAATATACAGGGATATGTAATGTAATACTGACACATAATCACACACATAGGTTGGACTTGATGGACTTGTGTCTTTTTTCAACCTCACCTACTATGTAACTATGTAACTATGTAATCCATTCGTCCTTCGTGGGGGGGGTTCTTGCCTGCCATCTTAGAGCTATTAACTTTCTTGCTTGGAATAGGCATCTTCTTACTATTTTAATTTTAAAATTACCTCTATTTATATTACCCTCCACTCCCAAGATACATAGTTTCGGCTCTATTTTAAGTTCTAAAGTAAGGATCTTATTTAACGTTTCCACCACTTCATACCAATAACGAAATAACTTCGGGCATTTCCATATCATGTGCATTAGGTCCCCCGATTCCTGGCATCTAGGGCATTTATCGCCTTTCCTCCCCCCAAACCTAAATAACCTTTTAGGGGTATAGTATGTCCTATGTAATAGCATAAATTGTGAGACTTTCTGAGCTGGTGAAATTGAAACTTGGTGTCCTCCTGCCAATATCTCTTTCCATTGTTCATCTGACATTGCACCCAGGTCTTCTTCCCATTTAGCTCTACATTTTAGTTTTCCTGGAGTCTCTATAATACTTTTACATATATCTGGGTACGTTTCGGCTATGGGCCCCCCATGTCCACCCGGCTCGTCTAGTTTTTGAAATATGGTAGACCTATTCCAGGCTGGCCCTTGTCCTCCAAACTGTCTACTCAGAGCATGTTTAATTTGTTGGTAACTAAAAAATGAATGGTCTGGGATACCAAATTCCTCCTTAAGTGATCCAAATGTTTTTAAGGTGTTCTGATTATACAACTGGGCTAAATTATTTATCCCCCTTATTTCCCATGATTTTATTTTCCCCATTTCTTTTAATTCCTCTATGTTCCACAGTGGGGTGCACTTCATCAGACCTCCCATTCCCTTCATGGCCTTAATAGTATTCCATACTTTTATCATCAATTTAATCGTAGGGGTTCTATACAAAAAGGAGTTTGCCTCTAGTACTTCCACCACTGTCCCATGGGGTGCTCCCGTAATCATCAGTTCCCTCCTATTATGGACATTAGGACCAGAGCCTCTCCCCAGGTGCTGCATCTGTGCTGCCAAAAAATAGCCCATCGGGTGAGGCACTGCTAATCCCCCTTCTTGCGATGGAAGTTATAGGGTTTGTAGTCCTATCCTAGAAGGTCTCCCTTTCCAGATGAGATCTCTCAATAGTGTATCTATTTTTTTAAACCATTTCCCACTTATCCATATTGGCGAGTTGTGCATAACGTACAATAGCTGGGGGATCCACAACATTTTAATCAAGTTGCACCTCCCTGCCACTGACAAAGGCAAACCTCTCCAAATTTCAATCTTACTTTTAAATTTCCTCAGCAGGGGGGTCAAATTATTATCTAAATATTCCCCTGGATCTTTTGTTAACTTTATACCCAAGTATTTTGTCGACTCTACTATTTCCATATGTATATTGCTTACTGAGACGTTCTCTCCCATAGGATCTATTGGTAGCAACACCAATTTCTCCTGGTTTATGGATAAGCCTGATAATTTTCCAAAACTTGAGAGCATTTCCAACACCTGATTGAGGGATCTCTCCAGATCACCTAAGAATATGAGAACATCGTCCGCATACAATGCGATCTGCTCTTCCCCCTCTGCACTGTGGAGTTTCTCCTTGGGTTGCAGTACGCCTCCAACTTTGCAAACAGTACCTCTGTTTCCTTTTTGTCCTCTGCAGTGATCTCCCCACTTGCTTGCCAGGCTCGGCACACATCACGTCCTTTTTGTCCCACACATATCAGAAAGTGAGCTGCTTTCTGCTGATCAGACCATTTGTCTGCATCTGGTCCTGCAAACACAAGCTCTATCAGCTCCCTCCATTGTGATCAGTTTTCAGATACATTTCCTGATTCCAAATCCAGGGATGGAATGTTCTTTGTGTTGCTGTTTGCTGCCATGATTCTTCTCACCCCACTTCTGGTACCATGTGATGATTTAACACCAAGAATAGGCAGACAGCAAGAGCTTTAACATGAGCCTGGTGTTTATTCAGCAGCATCCATCTTACAGAACTCGCCACAGCTCCCCACCCCCAGATCACATGACCAAAACTGTTAACTGTTTCCTAACATGCATAAGGAACTAGGCATAACAATTGAATTGAATTATAACATAAAGTATACACATCATTACAGGAGGTGACAATGTTTTTTTCTTCCTAGTGTTCTACTCCTGTAGGTGTTGCTATAAAACCCTGTTTGGTCATGGATAAAGAAGAGGCTGTGTGTCAATGAACATAAGAAATCTTCCTTTATCTTCATAGAATGCAAGAAAGTAAACAAAATCTTCAGCCTTTAGAACCACTTTAAGTGATATTACAGATGAGAACTAGGAATATATACATCTTTGTATGTTTCTGATTATTAAGTGACATCCAAATCTCCTCTATCATTCAGGAACAAATCATCATGATTCCCAGTCCTGTGATCACTATGAAATCTCTGACATTGTGAATAATACTATATGATCACCAACACATCTGTTGGGTTATGATGTCACAATACCTCACACAGATAGAAGCATTTTGACATATGAAGTTGGCAGGCTACAGTTTTTAAAGGGCAATACAGTAGTCCATTGGTAAGAACACGTTTTATAGATCCATTTCCTGCAATGAGCTTCTGGCCGTGGAATAAAATGGAATTCAATTTAGTGTTCAAGAACTATGAACCTGGTAACAGAAGACAGTCCCCAGATCCAGTATAATCGGTGTACATAGATCATCATTATAATTTCTAAAGATTCAGATCTAGAAGTCCTCAGTGGAGTAGATGGTACAAAAGAAGTGTAATTATCCCAACACCATCTCCGCACCTTACACAAAGTGATTCCTGTGATAGATACACTACGGGTTTTATTTACCTTTCAGCTCTGGAGTCAGGGAATGTCCGAGTTCATCCAGCAGAATCTGATCCGGCAGACCCTCACCTATAGAGAGGAATATAAGATGATGGCTCTGAGTCATGTATGATTGAAGCTGACCTTTCACATACACCAAGCTACACATTACAATTATGTCCAAGCAGCAGAATATAATGAATCCTATGTTACATGTAACATGTCAGAGTAAAGTTCTCCATATTCTGACATATATAAATATACAGAAGTGATCTGATTAAGATTGTGTTCTGATTAAGTGTAAGGAATAGAGTTAGAGTGTGATATTGGAGTGGAGAGAGATACAAAAGGGCTCTGTTCATTGCTACTAGCAAGTTAGTGTGCTATAGTGTGCTACAATGTAGAATGATAATAGTGATAGTTTAGCGTTTCAGACCGTGTTTACTGCAGTATATTAAAGTGAATTAGTGCACGTTTACTGCAGTATATTACATTTTTACATACAGTACCTGACCGCGAGAATTTGTTTCCAGCGTGATCCCATTGCGCTGGTTCTCAGCGACAGGCTACTGTACATCTCGCGCTGGCTCGCTCATCGGGAAAGGAAAACTGCGTTGTTTCCTTTCCCGATGAGTGACAAGCATTGCTGACAGGTGTCTGGTATGAGTCATGAGGGGGAACGCTGCGCCAAATTTTAAATAAAAAAACTTTTTTTTTTAATTTAAAATTTGGCGCGGCGTTCCCCCTCATGATTCATACCAGACACCTGTCAGCAATGCTTGTCGCTCATCAGGAAAGGAAAAAACTCAGTATATCTCAACTGCCGCCACTGCAGATTGAGCTACTGAACCTGCCAAAGAAAAAATGTTTAACAGGAATTCCATTTTTTTATCAGTTGTATTCCTAAGCATTTGTGCATTGTCAACCAGACAAGTCAAACCTATATTTACAGAGGATATAGCAGTGTCAATTGCTGGTATACTTTACCTTTTAGTAAATTTTTTCCTCCATAGGATAAAGTGTTAAGCATTTTTTCCGTTCTAAAAATTTTTTTATCTGGGTGATCCCACTCAGAATACATAAGCTTTTCCAGCAATGAATGGACAGGAAAGGCACGCAAGCTTGAGGAGGCTTTTAGTGACCTAAACTTTAAATGTGGAGTGGACCATTTCAGTAAGAGATTACATCAGCAATTTCTCAGCTTGTGAAGCTGAAGAAGGCCCTTCCCCACCTTGATCCCTCGGAAGAGGAGTCATCAGTCTCATCACGGTCCCTGAGGGGGATTCATATTTCCCCTCCCACTGTTTCTCTGTTTGAGGGTCCTGGTGGTAGAAGGGGACCTAATGCGTTTTCTTCCACATTTGAATAAAACCACTAACCTTTCCTTTAATCCAATCATGGCTGAGGAGAAAACCTCCTTAGTAAAATAGACAGGGGCTGAAATGTCGGAAACAATTGCAACCCCTGACAACCCCAACGGCTCACTCTGACCAGCCTTCCTAGGCCCTTCAGGGGGATGGCATTGCAGAGGGAGGCCTTAGAGCCTGAGGGCGAACCCTTTGAGCCCTTGTTTTTTGGGGTACTTGTACCTCCCCTTCTGACCATAGTGCTAAGCACAAATGCAGAGGTATTACCAGAAAATGCACCCACCGCTGAGCAAATAGTCCAGCAACTGTCGCTGCTATCAAGGCTCAGCCTGATGCTTAAGTAAAAGTGTCCTGGGGATGCCTGTGTCACCAACACTTACATGCCCCCACCTGCTCTATGTCCCTCCATCAGCTCATTGAACCTGCAAAAAAGTGCACTTATAGTCTGCACAGCCCCACGTTGTGGATGTTGAAGCACGCCAATGCCACGCTAAGCCACACCCCCCTCCAACTTCCCACCATGCCCCCCTTCACTTTTTTAAAAAAAGACTGCTTTCCCGCATGAGCGGGGCTCCGATCCGACAGGATCAGCATGCAGGGGGGGCTGGCGTGGAGGAGAGGAGGAGAGCTGCTGGAAGAAAACCGCCGTACTATGGCAGTGGCGGTGGGCCATACCGCCGACTAACCCATGCTCCCTCGGCCTCCTGGAGGAAGAAATACTAGTCCAGGTGGGGGATTCCAAAAGAAAAGCCCCCCTTCCAACTTCTTACCTGAGGCTTGGGCTGGAGGAAGCGTGCAGCTTGTAATGACACAGAGTGTGATCTGACAAGCATGGAATCAGGTACGTGCTCTTGACAGCCCCCGGTGGCGACTTTAGGCATGACATTTTACTTAAAGGAGAAAACCCATAAGAATTAGAAAATGCCTTAGGAATCTCCACTTACCATATCCAGCTGCAGGGTTCTGTGGTAAACCAGACAGACCCAATCTTCACCACTCACGTGGGCTCCATTTACAAAACCTTCAGGGACTGGGTCCCTTTTCATCGGGGGATCCACACCCCTGTACAGCACCCCGCCAGGAAATATTGCTATAAAAAACAAGCACTGGATCCTTGGGTCCAGCTCTCTAAAAAGAGAAGGCAAAACCTTGTTTCTTCCACCACGAGGCCCGAGTACCATTCAATTCAACCTGAAAAGACACTTTGAATGGATCCAGTTGCATGGCTTGCACCAGCAAAGATTTCTCCAGTGGAGCTCAGCACAGCACATCTTTACTTGTGATCAGCACCTTAGACACTGGCAAAAAAACTGGAGGTTCCCCCTGTAAGGGGAGGGCTTATATAGGGAGTTGAACTTCTTGTTTAGGGTGTGCCAGCGTCCATCACCTAAAGGTGGTCTATAACCCATACAGTAATTACTGTGGCTCTGTGTCCCATGATGTACGATAAAGAAATCCTTAATCTCCTCTTCTCAAGAGAGAATCAATTCAGTTCCTCTAATCCTTCCCCATAGATGAGCTCCTCCATGCCTCTTATCAGTTTAGTTGCCCTTCTCTGCACTTTCTCCAGTTCCCCAATATCCTTTTTGAGTACTGGTGCTCAAAACTGAACTGCATATTCCAGATGAGGTCTTACTAATGATTTGTGCAGGGGCAAAATGGGGTCCATACCTCTCTTAATACAAGAAAGGACTTTGCTTACTTAGGAAACCGCAGCTTGGCATTGCATGCTATTTTTTTTTTTAAACAACAGATTTTTATTGAAGGGATTTTCTTAACAATACAGATTGACATTGTCACGATAATTATTGTGACTAACTTCTTTGCAATAGTTCTTAAGAATATTCGTATACAAATACAGTAATTGATAGTCTGTACCAGCCTACCCCTATGGGGTTCAAACTGTAGGCATGGATAGGCCATCAATTGCGTTAATTAGTTGAATACAGAAAATTGTAAGGAAAACATTTTATATATATATATATATATATATATATATATATATATATACATATAATTTAAATTAACTGAACAAAACTTGTTGCATAGGTTAATAAAGTGGGTCCAGGATGATATACTACATCTGAGGTGTGTTTATATATGACTTCAGTGTACTTCCAACTTGTCATAAGATTATATATTACATTGTTTTAAGTAATTGGATGCTTTGGGATGGGATATCCAAGTACTCCATTTCTTTCTAAATGTAATGGTGGAATAATAAGCCAGCATTAATTCGTATTGGGCCAGTGTATTAATTCTGGCTATAACTGTCGATAAATTGGGTGCATTACTGGATTTCCAGAGGCTGGATATAGTGAGTCTTGCTGCTATTAGTGTGTGGAATACAATTGTTCTGAATTCTTTAGGATATATATCTAAATTAATACCTAGCAAGGCTGTGGCAGGGTTTAGTTTATTTAGGATGCCTGTAAGGTCTGCAATGAAGGAAGTTATTGAATTCCAGAAGCTTTGCAAACTTTTACAGTTCCATAGAATGTGTAAAAGGTTATCCGTCTGATCATTGCATCTCCAACATAAATTAGATGTAGAGGGATATATTTTCGATAATCTATATGGGGTCAGATACCACCTATTGAGTATTTTTTGTGCATGGTCCCAGTGCTCGATACATGCTGATGATTTGCTAGATATGAATGGCTTTTTCCATTGTTCCCTGGTAAATTTTTGTTCTAGATCTCTCTCCCATTTAATCATGTGTGTGTTTTTATTGTCAAATGGGTGAGTCGATAATAGATCATAAAAAAGAGAAATTCCTTTTATTGATAGTGGATTTTGACGTGTGAAAAATTGCCATATAGGTAAAGGGATTTCTACAGGGTTAGTCGGGTTGAAATCTTTTAGTTTGGTATGTTTCCTCAATTTATTTAGAGTGATCTCTTTATTTTTTTTTTATTTTTTTTTTGCCACTTCAGCAAGGTGTTTATATGGGAGATATTGTTTCAACTTTACAGTTCAATCTCATCCCTTAACAAATTCACATCATTGTGGCATTATCTTTCTTTATTAACCAGTTATTAAATAGTAATGGCAAAAACAAGCAATACAAAAATCCCCAAGTAATTGTTTTAATTTACTGTAGTTAATATTTTTTCCTGTCATTCATGTATTTATAGTTGTTTATTTTTCTTCCATTCACTCCCACCTGTTATTCCCCCCTCCCCCCTGACCCTCCCCCCCAAGACCGTACCCATCCCGTACTCCCCTTCTCCTCCGGGGTCTTCTCATCTACCTCTATTACAAGCCTCCCAGCGCTCCTTTCCACTGGTCAGTAGATCGCTATCTTTACTTACTAGGAAATCCAAATCTCTGCGGCTGTCAGGGATTCCTTAAATTTGACCCAGGTTCCCCTTTTGTTTCAAAGGCCCCCATTTTCATCCCTTCGCTAAACCTTAAGTATTCTAAACTGTGAGTCTCATTGATTTTATTAAACCAATCCCTCATCGTAAGTCTTTCTCTGCTCTTCCAATACTTAGGTATCAGGCTTTTGGCCACGTCGGTGAGGTGTGGCAAAAGCGTTCTCAGGTAGGCTTTAATGTGCATATCACTCATGTGAAATAGACAGACCCACGGGTCATCCGGTAAGCTGATTTCAGTTATATCTTTAATAAATCCCCTTACTTCACTCCAAAAAATTTTAATTATCGGGCATAGCCACCAAATATGAGCCATTGTTCCTATTTCCTTGCACCCCCTCCAACAGTATTGTGAAGATGTACTTTGAAATTTGTTTAAACGGTCCGGGGTCAGATACATCCTAGCCAAACATTTAAAGTTTAGCTCTAGGATTTTACAGTTCACCGACGTGGCAGATGCTCTTCTCAGAATCAATGATACTTCTGGGCCTGTGAGCTTCCTTCCTAATTCCTTCTCCCATTTTTGCATGAACCCCGGGGCTTCTGTACTCTCCCGCCCTACTAGCATTCTGTAGATCTGGAAAACCAGCCCTTCCTTTCTTTGTCCATACACATTTTTTCTAAAGGGAGTAAATTCTCCTTTGATCTAACTGGTTGTGGTAGGGCTTCTAAAAAATGGCTCAGCTGGTTGTACCGCCAAGTATTGATACCAAGTAGGTTTTTCTTGTCCTTTAGCTCTTGGAAAGTACAAATTTTGTCCTGATGCATTACATCATTTAACTGTATGTTCTCATCTAATAGCCACCCCCCGAACCACTCCCCTTTCCCTGGTGCAAAATAATCTGAGTCCTTAAGTGAAATTAAAGGAGAGTTAAACCCCCAATGCTCCCTTTTGTGCAAAATATCCCATGTTTTTAGTGCGTTTTTAGTGCGTGTCTGGTAATCTCGTGCGTTTCATTACTTAATTTCCTTAGGTGCGGTGGAATCCAAATTATTTTATTCAACTTTGTGTCACTCATTTCCTTCTCCATTTTTACCCAGTGTTTATCTGCTTTATCTTTCGCCCAGTCTATCACTCTGGCGAGAGCTATGGCTTCTTAATATTTACGGACATCTGGTGCTCCCCATCCCCCTTTACCTTTGGCTTTTATCAATTGTGTGAATTTTAATCGGGGTATTCTTCCTCTCCAAATAAATCTTAAAAAAATCAAGTGCAATTTTCTGAGATAAGTTTGCGGGAGCGCTATTGGCAACATTTGCATTTCATATGTAATTCTTGGCAGTACGACCATTTTGTAGATATTTATTCTCCCCTCCAGGATAACTGTCCTATTGAAATTCTATTGAGAAGTGGGAGAAAGATTGCTTGGAAGAGCGCCTCACGTGAGGTTGAGATTTTAACCCCTAAGTAGTTTAATTCTTTTTGCCCCCACAGAAAGGGAAAATACTTTTGGTATGAGAGGTCACTAGTTTTGTTTGTGTTGACACTTAGTGTTTCAGACTTATTTGGGTTAATTTTGAAGTTAGATAGCTTCCCATACTCTGATAGTGTGGCCATTATATTCGGAAGAGATATCCTTGGGCGCGTTATGTAGAGCAGAATATCGTCCGCAAACGCGGCTAGTTTGTACTCGTCTCTACCTATTGTTACCCCACTGATATCCAGACTCTGTCTAATCTTGGAAAGGAGGGGTTCGAGGGATATTATAAACAAGATGGGGGAAAGTGGGCACCCCTGTCTTGTGCCATTATACATATCAAACGGATCCGACAGAACTCCATTTATCCTTACTCTCGCTGTGGGTCTAGAGTATAAAGCCCTTATCCTTTTACGGATCTTATCCCCAAGGCCGATCTCCTCTAGTGTGCCCATCATAAAGTCCCAGTCTACTCTGTCAAACGCTTTTTCAGCGTCTATTGACAGAAGTAGGCCTGGGACTCCACTCTGTTTGATCTGTTGCACTGCTAGAAGAGTTTTGATACTGTTGTCTTGTCCTTGTCGGCCTGGCACGAACCCGACCTGGTCTGGGTGTATAATCCTACTTATTATGGGTTTTAATCTTTCCGCAATCACCTTTGCAAATATTTTTGTATCCACATTTAAGAGGGAAATAGGCCTGTAGCTTGAACATAATGTATTGTCTTTACCTTCCTTGGGAATAATAGCTATATTAGCTGCTAGAGCTTCCTTTCTCATTTCCCCTTTATCCCCGATTTCATTCATATAAGAGCACATTTTAGGTATCAGATAGTCTTGGTATTTTCCGTAATACAGCACCGTCAGCCCATCCGAACCTGGGCTTTTACCCATTTGCATCCCTTTGAGCGCTTTTCTCACCTCCGCTTCAGTAAAAGGGGCTTCTAAGTTGGTTTGTTCACTTCCTGATAGTTTGGCCAAACCACTCTCATTTAGATAATTTTTAATTTTCCCTTGTTTTACTTCCCTCTCCTCTGTGGTGTTGTTTTTATTAATAGCGTACAGCTCCCCGTAGAACTCCTGAAAGGTCTTCGCTATATCTCTATCTTTATAGGCAATCTCACCTGATTTAGTTTTTATTTTAGCGATATAATTATAATTTTTCTTCTTGCTTAAGACCTTAGCAAGGAGTCTACCAGGTCTGTTACCTCCTATGTATCTTTCTTTTTAACACAGTTATATACCTTGCGGTTATCTGATTCAATGAGCTCATGCATAGCCTCCCTGCTTCTATATAAGTCCACCAGTATCTTACTATCCCCAGTTTGCTTATGTTGTTGCTCTAACTCCTGAATTTTCTTCTGCAGGGCTAGTCTATCACTGTCCTGCCTTCTTTTCCTTTCAGATCCCGCCTTTATTATAATGCTTCTGATGTATGCCTTATGGGCCTCCCATACCACAGCCTCTGATGTTTCCCCAGTAGTGTTGGTGGTAAAATAGAATTCTAATTCTTCTTTGATGCGATTATCAATGTCTCTATCATGTAATAGGTCCTCATTTAATTTCCAACTATTGAAAGGGTGTTTACCTTTCCCTATTTTCCACTGAAGGCTTACTGGTGCATGGTCCGAAAATGTTATTGACCCTATTTTTGTACTCTCCACTTCCTCGATATGCCTATGTTCTACCAAAAAGAAATCCAATCTGGAGTACGTCGAGTGTACAGGGGAGTAGAAGGAATAGTCTCTTTCATTCGGATGTTGCAACCTCCAAACATCTGCCAATTGGCATTGACAAAGTTTCTTTTTGAGTTTGTTCATTCATATCCCTCCGGTCCCCCGGGCACTCGACGTACTATCTTTACCCGGATCCAGGCATATATTAAAATCTCCTGCTATAATGGCCCTTCCACTCTTGAAGCCTTCCAACTTTGAGAGGATACCAATTAAATACCTGCCAGGATTGGTGTTCGGGCTATAAATATTTGCTAATGTACAGTCCTCCCCATTGAGATTACCCTTGAGGAATAAAAACCGCCCATCTGGGTCGGTCATTCTATCCTCCAACCTAAACCTGACGTCTTTAGCGAAGCCTATCGCAATGCCTTTTGAGCCCCTAGTCGGAGAGTCCCCATATACCCATTTCTGGAAGTCTTTAGAAGCTCTTCTCTATTCTCTGGTTTTTACCGACGTACAGGTGCGTCTCCTGCAAGAAGCCCACCTCTGCTTTGAGGAGTTTCAATTCTCCCAATATGTTCGCGCATTTAATGGGGGAACCGATACCCCTCACATTGTATGAAATTAGGTTTATCCCCGTCTTCTCATTATTTATATCACAATGTAGACTGGGCATATCCTTATAGTCCTAAGAGGCGGGGAACAGTATGCTATGTACAGGTCTCTTCCTCCCCCCACCCCCCTCCCCCCTTTTTCTCCCCATTATTCCCACCCAACCCTCCCCCCAAACCCGCCCCTCCCCTCCCTTCCCCCTGGGGGTAACAGACCATCCCCTGGCCCTAAAAACCG
This sequence comes from Aquarana catesbeiana, assembly GCF_042186555.1. Taxonomy (NCBI): domain Eukaryota; kingdom Metazoa; phylum Chordata; class Amphibia; order Anura; family Ranidae; genus Aquarana; species Aquarana catesbeiana. The sequence goes on from NC_133336.1 coordinate 212,449,807, forward strand.
TGGCCCTGCCAACTCCACCTGGCCCCTCGGTTCTCCCCCTAGAGGTTGAGCTTGGAGGTGTCATCCTAGGATCCAATCGCCTCCCCCGGGGGTTCCAACCCGACCCCCCCTCACCCCCCTTCCTCCCCCAGCCAACTCCCGCACCCGCACCACCTCCCCCGAACTTATTATATTATATTACAAGTCCAGGACTTGTCTTTCTATATTAATCGTATTATCTCGTTTCTCTTTGGTCATAAGCTTTTCATTTTAGAGACTGGTTTCCAGGTGAGTGTCCCCTCGCTGCTATCTTGATTTACTGTTCTTTCTCACCATCCCGGGATTTCAACTAATGGCACCTCCAGGCGTTGGCAGAATCCCCGCGTCTCCTCGGGGAATCGCAATGTCGCTGAACGCCCCTCCTTGCGTCCGATCAGGCAGGCTGGGAAGCCCCATGAATATTGGACATCATGTGCTTTAAGTTGAGCCAGGAGTGGCTTAAGGATTCTTCTCCTGGCCAGCGTCTCTGCTGCTAAATCTGGGAAAATATGTAGATTTGTCTCTCCATACTTTACTGGATGGTTCTTTTTCATGCTGGACTTAATCCGCTCTTTGTCCTGGAAGTTATGAAATCTTATAATAACGTCTCGTGGGGCGTCCTCGCTGATCTCCACGGGCTTTCTTATCCTATGAGCTCTATCCAATTTGATCTTCGGTCTGTTATCAGTTGGATCTAGCAGGTTTCCGAAGATTTGGTCAATTTTTTCTTGTAAATTCTCTTTTGCCCCCTGCGTCTCAGGGAGGCCTCTGATCCGCAGTTTTTTCCTCCTATTACGGTTTTCCTGGTCTTCTAATCTGTACCGTAGACTTCTCTGTTCTTTCTGAATCTCTTCCATCTGCTGTTTAAGATTTTTTTATCTCCATTCCCTGCACATCTATTGTTGCTTCCAACTCTTCAACTCTTTTTAGAATATGGCCCATGTCTTCACGTATTGTTTCAATTTATCCTTTAATTGATGTTTCCAATCTTGCAAACATTTCTGCCATCTCACTCTTTGTTGGTAATTGTTTATTTTGTTGGGGATCCAAGGGCGCCTCTTCCATTATCTCGGAGCCTGCGGTATAGGAATCCATCTCAGCCAGCTGTCTCCTTGTACTAGTTTTGGGTGGGGGCTCAGGAGTTTTGTATTTAGACCCGCTTGCCTTTCCTGGGCTCACCCTGCCACTGTCCTGAACCATGTATTTCCTAATAGCACCCGGGCTTACGCTTGTTCTACTGCTGTTGGCCGTGTTGGCTGTGGCCTCCTTCCCTCCCTTTCCCCTCATAGTACCATTTACACCGCGGAACCCACGGGCAGATTACTGGGTATCTTATGGGTAGGGCCCGTGTAGTGTGAAACCAGTCTTCCCCTAGGGTGTCCAGTGTCAGGAGGGGGGGCGTGCTTGTTGATCTCTTGGAAAAACAAGCTATTGACCTTGATTGCATAGGTTGTGTGAGTCGTGCACCTTCAGTTAGCTTTACTGGAATATCTCGTAGGCCTCCCCAAATGACCCAGTCAACACCCGGTGTACTAGTCAGCCCTCGCTTCAGGGCGCCATTAGAGCACCTAGACTACTGTTCACACTGTGCCCAACTCCTCCCGGGGGTCTCTCAGTGCTCTACAGGTATCAGGCTCAGTAATCACACTGTTCTATCTTCCCCCGCCTTTCAGTTTAGTTTTCAGGCTAGATAAGTGTAGGCCTCCCTGGTAACTTGTAGTACGGGTATTATATATTGTCCACCAAGGAGTTAATCCGTTCAAGCCCCCAGAACCTCTATGGGTCCGGTTTTCTTCATACAGTGACCCCACTGAGGGAGGAGTAAGCAAACTCTCCAGGCATTCAACAGCCAAATATCCCAGCATAAAAATAGTGTAGCTATTACAGATCCCAAATAAACTGACGGACCAGCAGAAACATACATAGGACAAATATCTTCATTGACATAAATCCCAGGGCCCAGTTCTCTTTAGTTACACCAAATATGCTTAGACGAATAATGCAACTTATCAATCTTCAGGTCTCTGGACCTCTCACAAGACCGCTGTATGGGGAGTCTAGCTTTACATAGTTTAAGTAGCACACTTACCCCCTCAGCCGATATGCGCGCTCTTACCAGCCTCTTGATCGCCGGAGGTCTCTATTTTTATTTTTTTATTTTTTTCTCGGTCTTGATACAAGCCTTCGTCCGGATCCCCGTGTGTCTGTCAGCTATCAGCTGTTCGCTTCGGCATGACACACCGCTGCCTGGAAAGCCGCTTTCTTCATACACTCCCTGGTATTCCCCAAGGAGGCTTCACTGTCGCTGTGGGGATCCGTAGCAGGGACGCGTTACAGGGGTCTGTGGTGCGGGGAACCAGGCGTCCGACCGGGAGACGGGAGATCTACAGGGGGGAGAAGCCGCCCTCAGCCATCCGCTAGAGCTTGAGGGAGAGGCATCAGGCCTCCTGGGATTAGCACCGGTCCCAGTTAGACGCCCACATCCGGCCCCTCCCTCAGGTCTGTCTGACCTCTCTAGAGTGATCTCTTTATAATGCAAGGGTAAATTTACGTAAAGATGATAACCTTCTTTAACCCATTCGTCTGAATTTAGACGTATTTTTCAATAATTGATTGCTCCTGTCGGAATCATTAAATTGATTTTATTTTGGATATTTTTAGGTTTTTGAAAGTATATGTTTCCAAGCTATTAATGTGGATCTGATACTGAGTAGTTTAGGTATATTAATCTTTGGTAGTATAGCGTAAGCTATTGCTAGGGCATACAGGTCGTGTCTTTTTGTGACTTGTTTCTCTATGTTTAGCCATAGTTTGTCTTCCGTGTTGTAAAACCAATATCTCATCTGATCTAATAAGGTTGCATAATAGTAGTTTTTGATGTCAGGTAGGTTCATTCCTCCTAAAGATTTTCTGGTAGTTAAGATGGAAAATGCCACTCTGGGTTTCTTTCCATTCCATATGCACCTTTTAAGTTTTGTATTCAGTTGCGTGAAAAATTTGGACTGGATTGGGATGGGTAAACATCTAAAATGGTATAGTATTTTAGGGAGTGTTTGCATTTTAAATGCGACTATTTTCCCTACCCAAGAAAGTTGTGTTTTTTGTATGTTTTGTAAATCTTTGTTGACTAGGTCTAAAAGGTGGGGGTAATTAGCTTTGTATATTTTGGTTGGTGGGTAGGTAAGTTGTATTCCCAAATAGCTTATTGTGCAGTTATCCCAGTTAAAGCCATTTTCCTTGCATAGTGTATTGATTAGTGTCTTGGGAATGTTCATAGGGAGAGCATAGCATTTGTTTTGGTTTATTTTATAGTACGATACCTCCCCAAATTTATCTAGTAATTTTTGAGCTTCAGGTAGGGAAGAGGTAGGATTGGTTATTGTAAGTATGATGTCGTCTGCGAATAATCCTACTTTATGTTCATATCGTCCTATAGTTATACCTTTAATGTTGGGGGTTGATCTTATATATTCCGCAAGTGGTTCTATTGCTAGTGAGAAAATTAATGGGGATAGTGGGCATCCTTGTCTGGTTCCGTTAGTAAGGGGGAAAGTTTTAGAAATTATACCTGATGTGAGTACTTTGGCCGTAGGATGAGAGTATAGTGCCATAATTGTCGAATGGATGAATCCTTGAAATCCAAATTTGTCTAGAGTTTTGGAAATGTATATCCAGTGCATTCTATCGAACGCCTTTTATGCATCTAATGTTAGAAGTAAGGAGGGAGTTCGATCAGTATGAATTTGGTCAATTATATTAAGAATTCTTCTAGTGCTGTCTGGTGCTTGTCTCCCTTTAGTGAATCCTACTTGGTCGGGTCCTATTAGTTGGGGGGTTATGTTTACTAATCTGTTGGCTAGGATTTTTGCATAGATTTTTAAGTCAGAATTTAATAATGAAATGGGTCTATAATTTAGAGGGGATGAGGGGTCTTTACCCTGTTTCGGTATTGTTATTATAATTGCTTCCAATAGTTCTTTGGGAAAAGAATTATGCCCCGAACACACGGTCGGATTTTCCGATGGAAAATGTCCAATTGGAGCGTGTTGTCGGAAATTCCGACCGTGTGTGGGCTCCATCGGACATTTTCCATCGGATTTTCCGACACACAAAGTTTGAGAGCAGGATATAAAATTTTCCGACAACAAAATCCGTTGTCGGAAATTCCGATCGTGTGTACACAAATCCGACGAACAAAGTGCCATGCATGCTCAGAATTTGGGATGAGCTTCGAGTTCGAGTCGAACTCATGTTCGACTCGAACATTGGCTGTTCGCAAGTTCACCGAACAGCGAACAATTTGGGGTGTTCGCGGCAAATTCGAATGCCGCGGAACACCCTTTAAAAGTCTATGGGAGAAATCAAAAGTGCTAATTTTAAAGGCTAATATGCAAGTTATTGTCATAAAAAGTGTTTGGGGACCTGGGTCCTGCCCCAGGGGACATGGATCAATGCAAAAAAAAGTTTTAAAAACGGCCGTTTTTTCAGGAGCAGTGATTTTAATAATACTTAAAGTCAATCAATAAAAGTGTAATATCCCTTTAAATTTCGTACCTGGGGGGTGTCTATAGTGTGCCTGTAAAGGGGCGCATGTTTCCTGTGTTTAGAACAGTCTGACAGCAAAATGACATTTTGAAGGAAAAAACTCATTTAAAACTACCCGCGGCTATTGCATTGCCGACAATACACATAGAAGTTCATTGATAAAAACGGCATGGGAATTCCCCAAAGGGGAACCCCGAACCAAAATTAAAAAAAAAAAATGACGTGGGGGTCCCCCTAAATTCCATACCAGGCCCTTCAGGTCTGGTATGGATATTAAGGGGAACCCCGGCCAAAATTTAAAAAAAAAAATGACGTGGGGTTCCCCCTAAATTCCATACCAGACCCTTCAGGTCTGGTATGGATTTTAAGGGGAACCCCGCGCCAAAAAAAAAAAAAAAAACGGCGTGGGGTCCCCCCAAAAATCCATACCAGACCCTTATCCGAGCACGCAACCTGGCAGGCCGCAGGAAAAGAGGGGGGGACAAGAGTGCGGCCTCCCCTCCCTCCTGAACCGTACCAGGCCACATGCCCTCAACATTGGGAGGGTGCTTTGGGGTAGCCCCCCAAAACACCTTGTCCCCATGTTGATGAGGACAAGGGCCTCATCCCCACAACCCTGGCCGGTGGTTGTGGGGGTCTGCGGGCGGGGGGCTTATTGGAATCTGGAAGCCCCCTTTAACAAGGTGACCCCCAGATCCCGGCCCCCCTCTGTGTGAAATGGTAAGGGGGTACATAAGTACCCCTACCATTTCATGAAAAAAGTGTCAAAAATGTTAAAAATGACAAGAGACAGTTTTTGACAATTCCTTTATTTAAATGCTTCTTCTTTCTTCTATCTTGCTTCATCTTCTGGTTCTTCTGGCTCTTCTGGTTCTTCTGGTTCTTCCTCCGGCGTTCTCGTCCAGCATCTCCTCCGCGGCGTCTTCTGTCTTCTTCTCCTCGGGCCGCTCCGCACCCATGGCATGGGGGGGAGGCTCCCGCTCTTCTCTTCTTCTCTTCTTCTTTTCTTCTTTTCTTCTCTTCTTCTCTTCTTCTTCATTTTCTTCTCCGGGCCGCTCCGCAATCCATGCTGACATGGAGGGAGGCTCCCGCTGTGTGACGGCGCTCCTCGTCTGACAGTTCTTAAATAACGGGGGGGGCGGGGCCACCCGGTGACCCCGCCCCCCTCTGACGCACGGTGACTTGACGGGACTTCCCTGTGGCATTCCCCGTGTCACAGGGAAGTCCCGTCAAGTCACCGTGCGTCAGAGGGGGGCGGGGTCACCGGGTGCCCCCCCCCCCGTTATTTAAGAACTGTCAGACGAGGAGCGCCGTCACACAGCGGGAGCCTCCCTCCATGCCAGCATGGATTGCGGAGCGGCCCGGAGAAGAAAATGAAGAAGAAGAGAAGAAGAGAAGAAAAGAAGAAAAGAAGAAAAGAAGAAAAGAAGAAGAGAAGAAGAGAAGAGCGGGAGCCTCCCCCCCATGCCATGGGTGCGGAGCGGCCCGAGGAGAAGAAGACAGAAGACGCCGCGGAGGAGATGCTGGACGAGAACGCCGGAGGAAGAACCAGAAGAACCAGAAGAGCCAGAAGAACCAGAAGATGAAGCAAGATAGAAGAAAGAAGAAGCATTTAAATAAAGGAATTGTCAAAAACTGTCTCTTGTCATTTTTAACATTTTTGACACTTTTTTCGTGAAATGGTAGGGGTACTTATGTACCCCCTTACCATTTCACACAGGGGGGGGGCCGGGATCTGGGGGTCACCTTGTTAAAGGGGGCTTCCAGATTCCGATAAGCCCCCCGCCCGCAGACCCCCACAACCACCGGCCAGGGTTGTGGGGATGAGGCCCTTGTCCTCATCAACATGGGGACAAGGTGTTTTGGGGGGCTACCCCAAAGCACCCTCCCAATGTTGAGGGCATGTGGCCTGGTACGGTTCAGGAGGGAGGGGGGGCCGCACTCTCATCCCCCCCTCTTTTCCTGCGGCCTGCCAGGTTGCGTGCTCGAATAAGGGTCTGGTATGGATTTTTGGGGGGACCCCACGCCGTTTTTTTTTTTTTTTTTTGGCGCGGGGTTCCCCTTAAAATCCATACCAGACCTGAAGGGTCTGGTATGGAATTTAGGGGGAACCCCACGTCATTTTTTTTTTTTAATTTTGGCCGGGGTTCCCCTTAATATCCATACCAGACCTGAAGGGCCTGGTATGGAATTTAGGGGGACCCCCACGTCATTTTTTTTTTTTAATTTTGGTTCGGGGTTCCCCTTTGGGGAATTCCCATGCCGTTTTTATCAATGAACTTCTATGTGTATTGTCGGCAATGCAATAGCCGCGGGTAGTTTTAAATGAGTTTTTTCCTTCAAAATATCATTTTGCTGTCAGACTGTTCTAAACACAGGAAACATGCGCCCCTTTACAGGCACACTATAGACACCCCCCAGGTACGAAATTTAAAGGGATATTACACTTTTATTGTTTGACTTTAAGCATTATTAAAATCACTGCTCCTGAAAAAACGGCCGTTTTTAAAACTTTTTTTTGCATTGATCCATGTCCCCTGGGGCAGGACCCAGGTCCCCAAACACTTTTTATGACAATAACTTGCATATAAGCCTTGAAAATTAGCACTTTTGATTATTCATGTTCGTGTCCCATAGACTTTAACGGTGTTCGCATGTTCGAACGAACTTTTTTCCTGTTCGCATGTTCTGGTGCGAACCGAACAGGGGGGTGTTCGGCTCATCCCTACTCAGAATAAATAAAGAGATGAAAGCTATTGGCCACTGCGCCGTTTATAGTCCCGACGTACGTGTTTTACGTCACCGCGTTCAGAATGATCAGATTTTCCGACAACTTTGTGTGACCGTGTGTATGCAAGACAAGTTTGAGCCAACATCCGTTGGAAAAAATCCTAGGATTTTGTTGTCGGAATGTCCGAACAAAGTCCGACCGTGTGTACAGGGCATTAGAGTTAGTTAGATGGTTAAACATGTTAGTTAGATATGGAACTAGAGTTTCTTTGAAGGCCATGTAATATTCCCTTGATAGGCCATCAGCTCCTGGTGTTTTTTTTTTGGGTAGTTCTTTGATTACTTTAAGGGTTTCTTCAGGTGATATTGGTTTATTCAATCGTTCTAGATCAATAGGGTCGATATTTGGTTATTTTATATTATCTAGGAATTTTGTTATATTGTCTAGGTTAGGTTGGGGAGTATTGCTTTCGTCTTTTAGGTTGTATAGTGACTCATAGTATTGTGCGAATGTATCTGCTATTTCTTGGGGGTTGATACTACTTTACCGGAGGTATGATGTGCTAATTTATGCATTTTATTCTTTATTTGGCATTGCCGGAGTTGGGAGGCTAGTAGTTTCCCTGCTTTGTTGTTCTGGGAGTAATAGTTTACTTTCATTTTTTTTTAAATTTTGTCTTGGTCTGATATTAGAATGGCTCTTAGTTCAGATCTTAGTTGAATAAGACGGTGATCTAGGTTAATGTCTTTGGGGTTTTTTTGTGTAGTTCTTCTAATTTGGCAATACCTTTTAAGATATTATTTACCATATTGGTTTTCTTTTTTTTCCCCTCGTTGCTGCCGGCATTGCATGCTATCATTAAGCTTATGATCTACCAAAACCCCCAGATCCTTCTCCACCATTGATTCCCCCAGTTTTACTCCCCTAGTATGTATGATGCATGCATATTCTTAGCCCCCAAGTGCAGAACTTTATATTTATCAGCATTAAACCTCATTTGCCACATAGTCACCCAATTAGACAGAGCATTGAGGTCAGCTTGTAAATTGGAGACATCCTGTAAGGACATTTTTTACTGCAAAGCTTGGTGTCATCTGCAAAGACAGAAATGGTACTTTTATTCCCAGACCCTCTATCATTTAAAGGTATTAAAAAGTAAGGGTCCCAAGCTGATCCTTAGATGATGGAAGGCAGTTGAACATCCAGCGTTGAAGGAATGAATTGCTCAGATGGGAGACACCATACAGTTAGAGAAATACATCTTCCAACATAGGGGACGCCTGGGACAGTTCGACAAACTTTGGACACACTGGCTGGATACCCCGGGCCTCTCCACTGTAGATCTCATACTGGATAGACTGTTGAATTAAACAGTATTGTCGGATGAATGCTTGGCCAATCACAGCACTGTGTGTACAGAGAGCCAAGGAGGCTTTGGCCAATTATGGCTCAGGGGGTTTAGTACACGCCCCACACTATATAAGGCCACCTGCAGGTCAGCCCTGTGTAGTGTGTTCCGGCGTTCGACAGAGAGAGAGAGAGAGAGAGACAGTGTCATTTGATTTAAGTTAGATAGAGTAGGCAGGTCGAGTCAGTTAGCTGCAGTTACAGTATATTGTGTGTGTGTGTGTGTGTGTGTGTGTGTGTGTGTGTGTGTGTGTGTATATATATATATATATACACATACATACATACATACACACACACACATATACACATACACATTTACATACACACACACACACACTGTATTCAGTTTAGCTAGATCCTGTTCTTCTCTTCGTAATATACTGACAGGCAGGCAGGTGTTTTTACAGTATTTCCAGTTACTGTACTGTGTACCCTGCAGTCTCATCTACAGTATAGCTACCTGCAGTCAGGTGCTTGTGTAGGCTCTTGAAGTATTTCCAGTTACTGTACTGTGTACCCCGCACAGTCTCACCTACAGTATAGCTACCTGCAGCCAGGTGCTTGTGTAGGCTCTTTGAAGTATTTCCAGTTACTGTACTGTGTACCCTGCACAGTTGCACCTACAGTATAGCTACCTGAAGACAAGTGCAGGTGTTATCATACTAATACCACAGGCAGGCAGTTGATTCTGCTAGCTGCAGTATAATCGGTGTGTATACTATTGGCCTGCAGTGAGCTGCACAAAACTGGGATGTGTATATATATATATATATATACACATCCCAGTTTTGTGCAGCTCACTGCAGGCCAATAGTATGTCTGGAAGGCCAAGAAGGAGAGGCAGACAGTCACAAGCCAATAAAAGAGGGCAAGCAGGCTCTGTGTCTAGAGGCAACAGTGCTGGTAGTGGAAATGGTGCATCCTCGTCAGCACGTGGCCGTGGGACATGCTTGGCCTTTTTTCGGCAGCTGGCCGTATTGAGCCGCAACATGCGGAAGACTTTGTCGATTGTATGACCAAGCCGTCCTCATCCTCTCTCACCCAGGCTCAGGGTACTTTGTCTGGCAAAGCAGCTGCCAACGCTGCCTCTTTCCTCAGCTCAATGGCATCAGTGACTCCTTCCCTAGCCCCACTATGTCCGCCTGAGGAGTCCCTCGAACTGTTTGACCACAGTGTTGGGTACATGCTCCAGGAGGATGCCCAGCGTTTTTAAGGCTCTGATGATGATACTCAGCTAGATGAAGGCAGTAACATGAGTCCGGACAGAGGGGGTGCCCAAGAAGGACAGCAATTTTGCACTCATGTTCCCCCTGCTGCAGCATACTGCCATGTTTGCTCCAGTGATGAGGAGGGAGGGGATGATGAGGTCACTGACTCCATGTGGGTGCCTGATAGGAGAGAGGAGGAGGAGGAGGCACATCACCAACGAGGCAGGATGCCCTCCAGGGGCCAGCCTAAGGGCAGCACACTGACTGCATCACACCGGAGAGCTCCGCATGTGCAGGTCGCTGCTGTCTCTGCACATTATTCCAAAAGTTCTTTGGTGTGGGCCTTTTTTGAGACGAGTGTATCAGATCGCACCGCTGCCATTTGCAACATATGTCTCAAGCGTATCTCGCGTGGCCAAAACATCTCCCGCTTGGGCACCACATGCTTGACCAGACATATGTTGACCTGCCATGCAGTTCATTGGCAAGCGTACCTAAAAGACCCACACCAAAAAACAAAGAGGACCTCAACTTGCTCCTCATCAGCTGGGATCTCCAACCCCACTATACCTTCAGTCCTCTCTGGGACCTGCACTGAGAGCAATGAAGGTGTAGAATTAGGTGTGTCACAGCCAAGTGCTTGTGGGCAATCTGCTATCGGTACACCAACGTCAGATTGTACCATGCAAATTTCCCTGCCTCAGCTGCTGCAACGCAGAAAGAAATTCGCTCCCAGCCATCCATATGCCCAGCAGTTGAATGCTAGCTTGGCAAAATTGCTAGCACTTCAACTGCTACCTTTTCAGTTGGTAGACTCTGCGCCCTTCCGTGAGTTTGTGGAATGTGCCGTTCCTCAGTGGCAGGTTATCAAACGCCACTTTTTCTCATGGAAGGCGATTCCGGCTCTCTACCAGCATGTGGAAGGCAGTGTCTTGGCCTCGCTGGACAGGGCGGTCAGCGGTAAGGTGCATATTACCGCTGACTCATGGTCCAGCAGACATGGACAGGGACGTTACCCAAGTTTCACAGCGCATTGGGTGACTCTGCTGGCAGCTGGGAAGGATGCAGGACAAGGTGCAATAGTGTTGGAGGTTGTTCTGCCACCACGCCTCCAAAATGCCACTACTGGTGATTCTGACACACCTCTCTCCTCTACCCCCTCCTCTTCTTCCTTCATGGCCTCTTCCTGTGCTTTGTCCTCAGAACCAGCGATGCTCCATAGGCATTCAAGGGGCTACGCAAGTACGCAGGACAAAAGATGCCATGTGGTGCTTGAGCTGGTGTGCTTGGGGGACAGGAGCCACACTGGGGCAGAGGTTCTGTCAGCTCTGCAGGGGCAGGTTCAGAGGTGGTTGACGCCACGCCAACTGAAGGCACGAATGGTGGTTTGCGACAATGGCACCAACCTCCTCTCCACCCTCAGACAGGGACAACTGACCCATGTGCCCTGTTTGGCTCTCATCCTTAACTTGGTGGTGCAGCGGTTCTTGGGCAGGTACCCGGGCTTACAGGATGTCCTGAGGCAGGCCAGGAAAGTCTGTGTGCATTTCCGCCGGTCATATAATGCCAGTGCTCAGCTGGCAGACCTCCAAAAGGAATTTAACATGCCCAAGAACCACCTAATCTGTGACATGCCCACAACGTGAAACTCAACATTAGCCATGCTGCCGCGGCTGCACACGCAGCAGAGGGCAATCAATAAGTACCTGTGCGACTATAGCACTAGGACAGGGTCAGGGGAGCTTGTTTTTTTTACCCACGCCAGTGGGCCATGATCAGAGATGCATGCACTGTCCTGTCACCATTTGAGGAGGCCACAAGGATGGTGAGCAGTGACAGTGCATGCATCAGTGACACTGTCCCCCTTGTCCACCTGTTGGAGCACACACTGCGTGGAATAATGGACAGGGCACTTGAGGCAGAACAGAGGCAGGAAGAGGAGGACTTCCTTAGCTCTCAAGGCCCCCTTTATCCAGACAGTGTTCCTGCGTGCCCGCCGATCACATAGGAAGAGGAGGAGGAGGTGGATTGTGTCAGCATGGAGGTGGAGCCTGGCACTCAGTATCAGCCTTTAAGGGATCATTTACAGTCCCAAGAAACCCATGGACTTGTACCTGGCTGGGAGGAGGTGGCTAAGGATCATGTCGTCCTTAGTGACCCAGAGGACTCCGGACCAAATGCCTCAGCAAACCTACGCTGCATGCCTCCCTGATCCAGCAAAGCCTGCGGAAGGATCCTCGTATATGTGGTATCAAGGAGAGGGATCAATACTGGCTGGCAACCCTCCTTGATCCACGTTACAAGGGTAAGGTTGCGGACCTTATCTTGCCCTCGCAGAGGGAGCAGAGGATGAAACATCTTCGGGAGGCCTTGCAGAAGGGTCTGTGCAACGCGTTCCCAGAGACTGGGAGGTTACAAACTCCTGTTCCTGGACAACGTGTTGCTGAGGCTTCGGTCAGTCAAAGAAGAAGAGGTGAAGGTGGTCGTCTGACCTATGTGTTCAGACAATTTTTTAGTCTGCAGCCCCAAGGTATAATCGGTTCCAGCAACCATCGCTAGTGTCTGTTTTACATGGTGCAGGAATACCTAGGGGCAAGATCTGACTTGGACACCTTTCCCACCGAAAATCCTCTGGGTTACTGGGTCTTGAGGATGGATCACTGGCCAGAGCTTGCACAGTATGCAATTGAGCTACTGGCCTGTCCTGCATCCAGCGTTCTTTCGGAACGCACATTCAGTGCTGCTGGAGGCTTTGTAACTGATCACAGGGTGCGTCTGTCCACTGACTCGGTCGATCGACTGACCTTCATAAAAATTAATCAGTCTTGGATCACTACCAGCCTATGCTGATGCTGAGTGACTATCCTGTTATGCTGAGTGATTATCCTCTTCCTCTTCAATGATCATGCTGATAGCTTGTAAGAACATTTTTGGTTCTGGGCGCCGCCACCAGTGGCTAAGGCCCAATTTTTCAGCCCCTGTTTAACAGGGGCGTGTAATTACAATTTTTGATGCAATACTTTGCAGCAGGGCTCGTTCCTACACTCCAACTAGAGTATCTGTGTGGGGTTGAAGCGTTGTGGCACCAGCACCAGTGCCTAAGGCCCAATTTTTCTGCCGCTGTTCAACAGGGACATGTAATTACAATTCCTGATCTAATATTTCACAGCATGGCCCGTTCCAGTGCCCACCAAGAGTAACTGAGGACTTACAGTGTTGTGGCACCAGCACCACCACCATCGGCCCAATTTTTCTGCCCCTGTTCAACAGGGGCATGTAATTACAATTCTTGATCTAATATTTCACAGTAGAGCCCTGTGAGGGCTTACAGTGTTGTGGCCATAACAACACCTAAGGCCCAAATTTCTGAGTATATAGGGCAGGCCCCTACTTTCAAACATCCAACATACAAACGACCCCTACTTGCAAACGGAAGTAGACAACAGGAAGTGAGATGAAATCTACCCCTAGGAAGGGAAATTCTCTCCTGTAAGAGTTATTATGGGAAAAACGTTTGTCCTTTCCACTGATGCTTTCCAATCCTTGTTTCACTAAAAACCCCAAATTTTCAAAAAACATTTGTCATTGGGACAGAAAGTGAGGTGAAATCTTCTGAAGAGGAGCACAGACAGCAAATCAAATGTCACAAGGGTGATAACCCTTCCCTATGTTTCCCAAAAAGCTTAAAATAGATTTTTTGGCTGGAGCTAAACATGTTAAAAATGTACCAGTTCAAAATTACAAACAGATTCTACTTAACAACAAACCTACAGTCCCTGTTTTGTTTGCACCGCCTATATACTGCTGTTCAGAGTATATAGGGCCTGGGGGCCCCACGCCTTTCTTTTTTTAATTTGGGTGCGGGGTTCCCCTTAATATCCATACAAGACCCAAAGGGCCTGGTAATGGACTGGGGAGTACCCATGCCATTTGTCTCACGGATTTTCATTCATATTGCCAGGACCCGACATTACATTAAAGCCGCAAGCAGTTTTATATGACTTTTATTCCTTTAAAAATGTCATTTTGTGCAGGGACTGTTCTAAGCACGGGAAACACGCACCACTTTACAGGCATACTATAGACACCCCCCAGGTACGATATTTAAAGGAATATTTCACTTTTTTTTTTACTTTAAGCATCATTAAAATCACTGCTCCCGAAAAAACTGACGTTTTTAAAACTTTTTTTGCATTGATATATGTCCCCTGGGGCAGGAACCGGGTCCCCAAACCCTTTTTAGGACAATACCATGCAAATTAGCCTTTAAAATTAGCACTTTTGATTTTGAACATTCGAGTCCTATAGACGTCAATGGGGTTCTAACGTTATTGCGAATTTTCGGTCCGTTCGCAGGTTCTGGTGCAAACTGAACCAGGGGGTGTTTGGCTCATCCCTAGTGGGGAACTGTGTCAAATGCTTTTGCAAAATCCAAGTATACCACAGCTACCCCTCTGTCCAAGTATGCCATGCCCACAGCCACTAATAATAGTAACATAAAATGTATGGACAGCAAGTATCAGCATTCCATAATGGAGTATTGAAAAAACAGGTAACACCACTCCAGGTGATGGTAATGTTCTCCTTAATAATCAGGTGCTGGTCCAGTCTGTGATCTGGTTCAATGATTCAAAGGCAAAAGCGAATGACCCCACTCAAAGAATAAGGAAGACATTTTATTGTATTAAAAGCATCCAACATCAAAAATGTTTACAGAGGGGAGCATGGTTGATACTTTTCACAAATTTCTTTGCTTAGTCGTAACCCTTAAGCACTAGAGAACATACACATTATATATTTTTAATAGGGATGAGCTTTGTGTTCGAGTCGAACGCATGTTCGACTCGAACATTGTGTGTTCTGTCGTTCGCTGAATTACAAATGTTATGGGCCGTTCGCGCCACGGCCCATAATTCACTGCATCGCAGTGCATTGCTGGCTGATGATTGGCCAAGCATGCACTATGACCCGCAAGCTTGGCCAATCACAGCGCTGTGTGTACAGAGAGCCATAATTGGCCAAAGCCAGGGAGGCTTTGGCCAATTATGGCTCAGGGGGTTTAGTACTTGCCCCACACTATATAAGGCCGCCTGCACGTCGGCGCTATGTAGTGTGTTGCGGCGGAGACTGGAGAGAGATAGACAGAGAGACAGTGTCACTTGATTTAAGTTAGATAGAGTAGGCAGGTCGAGTCAGTTAGCTGCACTTACAGTGTATTGTGTGTGTGTATATATATATATATATATAAATATATATATATATAATGTCCCAGGTGTTGTATGTGTATATATATATATATATATATATATATATATATATATATATATATATATATATATACATATACACACACACTGTATTCAGTTTAGATAGATCCATTCCTGTTATTCTCTTCCTAATATATTCCTAATATAGCCAAAACCTCCTCCTCGTTCCCACATACCGCTACAAAGCAAGGGAAGAACGAAGATTTGCAGTCCAGGGACCTCGGCTATGGAACTCTCTTCCGACTCACATCCGCATGGAAGAAAACCAGCTGGCTTTCAGGAAAAAACTCAAGACCTACCTCTTCTAGTGAAGCTTAACAACACAACGCATCAGCGCCTTGAGGCAATTCAGTTCGCATTTGCAGCGCTTTACAAATCATTCATTCATTCATTTTGACAGGCAAGCAGGTGTTTTTACAGTATTTCCAGTTGCACCTACAGTATAGCTACCTGAAGCCAGGTGCTTGTGTAGGCTCTTGACGTATTTCCAGTTACTGTACTGTGTACCCTGCACAGTTGCACCTACAGTATAGCTACCTGAAGACAAGTGCATGTGTTCTCATACTAATAATGCAGTATAAATCGGTATATATATATACATCCCAGCTTTGTGCAGCTACATTTCACTGCAGGCCAATAGTATGTCTGGAAGGCCAGCAAGGAGAGGCAGACAGTCACAAGCCAATAAAAGAGGGCAAGCAGGCTCTGTGTCTAGAGGCAACAGTGCTGGTCATGGACACGGTGCATCCTTATCAGCACAAGGCCATAGGACACGCTTGGCCTTTTTTTCGGCAGCTGGCCGTGTTGAGCCGCAACATGCCGAAGACTTGGTCGAGTGGATGACCAAGCCGTCCTCATCCTCCTCATCCTCTCTCACCCAGGCTCAGGGTACTTTGTCTGGCAAAGCAGATGCCAACACTGCCTCTTCCCTCGGCTCAATGCCATCAGTGACTCCTTCCCTAGCTCCACCATGTCCTCCTGAGGAGTCCCCTGAACTGTTTGACCACAGTGTTGGGTACATGCTCCAGGAGGATGCCCAGAGTTTTGAAGGCTCTGATGATGATACTCAGCTAGAGGAAGGCAGTACCGTGAGCCTAGAGAGAGGGGGTACCCAAGAAGGACAGCTATCTGGCAGTCATGTTCCCCCTGCTGCAGCATACTGCCAGGTTTGCACCAGTGATGAGGAGGGAGGGGATGATGAGGTCACTGACTCCACATGGGTGCCTGATAGGAGAGAGGAGGAGAAGGCATATCACCAACAAGGCAGGATGCCCTCCAAGGGCCAGCCTAAGGGCAGCACACTGACTGCATCACACCGCAGAGCTCCGCATGTGCAGGGCGCTGCTGTCTCTGCGTGTTATTCCAAAAGTTCTTTGGTGTGGGCCTTTTTTGAGACGAGTGCATCAGATCCCACTGCTGCTATTTGCAACATATGTCTCAAGCGTATCTCGCGTGGCCAAAACATCGCCCGCTTGGGCACCACATGCTTGACCAGACATATGTCGACCTGTCATGCAGTTCGTTTGTTCTTTGGTGTGGGTCTTTTAGGTACGCTTGCAAAGAGGACCTCTCCTTGCTCCTCATCAGCTGGGATCTCTAACCCCACTATACCTTCAGTCCTCTCTGAGACCTGCACTGAGAGGAATGAAGGTGTAGAATTAGGTGTGTCACAGCCAAGTACTTGCGGGCAATCTGCTATCGGTACACTGACGTCAGATTGTACCAGTCAAATTTCCCTGCCCCAGCTACTGCACCGCAGAAAGAAGTTCGCTCCCAGCCATCCACATGCCCAGCGGTTGAATGCTGGCTTGGCAAAATTGCTAGCACTTCAACTGCTACCTTTTCAGTTGGTAGACTCTGCCCCCTTCCGTGAGTTTGTGGAATGTGAATACAAAGTTGCTTATGAATGGCTGAGCACCCCTTAGCACTCATTCGGACTCAATTTTGTCCAATGTGTGAAACATGGAGTCCATATCTCGCAGACAGAATGAACTGCTGTTTATTGTATGTACCTTGTTTATACAGTGCTTCCAGCGGGTGCATCTGTTAGTGTATGAAATGGTTTGATTGGACCAGCTTGGTCCAAATCAACTAGTTAAGGTGAAAGAAAAGCTAGAGATCAGCTTTAAAAGGTTAAAGCGGAGTTCCACCCAAAAGTGGAACTTCCACTCATTGTACTCCTCCCCCCTCCTGTGCCACATTTAGCACCTTTCGGGGGGAGGGGGGACAGCATACCTATCTTTCACAGGTATGGTTTCCCCACTTCCAGGACCCTTAGCGTGGATATTGATGTCACGGCTGGGGCTCCCTCCTCCTCCCACGACGACCGGGCCAGTAGGAGAAAGGAGTGGAGCCTCGAGCATGCGCAGTAGAGTTCCCAGCGTGAAGCCAAAAGACTACACTGCCGGGTTCCCTAACTCGCAATGGAGGCGGATTTCACCCGACAGCTGATGGAAACATGAGCTGCGGTGCCGACATCGCTGGACTCCAGGACAGGCAAGTGTCCAATTATTAAAAGTCAGCAGCTGCAGTATGTGTGCAGTATATGTGTAGTATGTGTGCAGTATGTGTGCAGTATAGTATGTGTGCAGTATGTGTGTAGTATGTGTGTGCAGTATGTGTGCAGTATGTGTGTAGTATAGTATGTGTGCAGTATGTGTGTAGTATGTGTGTGCAGTATGTGTGCAGTATGTGTGTAGTATAGTATGTGTGCAGTATGTGTGTAGTATGTGTGTGCAGTATGTGTGCAGTATGTGTGCAGTATGTGTGTAGTATAGTATGTGTGCAGTATGTGTGTAGTATGTGTGTGCAGTATGTGTGCAGTATGTGTGCAGTATAGTATGTGTGCAGTATGCGTGTAGTATGTGTGTGCAGTATGTGTGCAGTATGTGTGCAGTATAGTATGTGTGCAGTATGCGTGTAGTATGTGCAGCTGCTGGCTTTTAATTTTTGCAGCCAAAAAAGCAAGCCAAGCAGGCTTGTAAAGAGGCTTCAATATGGAACTCACAGAGGCATAGATACAATTCTAATAATGTATGGCTATTAGCCACAATAACACTTTTATTGTGACAACGTTGTTATGATTTTTTAATATTGGTGAAGGTTTTACTGTTATTGTGTCTAATAGCCATACATTATTGGAATTGTGTCTCTTTTCTATTAATAAACTTTGTATCTATGGCGCTGTGAGTTCCATATTGAAGCCTCTTTACAAGCCTGCTTGTCTTGTTTTCTTTTCTTTGCATATTCTATTTGGCTTTGGGAACCCCAAACTACTAAGTTGAGTCAGTAAAATAAATCCCATCTAAACTTTCAGTGTTGATGTTTTCCCTATTTTATCATGTAATTTTAAAGGTTAAGTTCACCTTTTCTAGAGAATAGTCTATGCTGTCATGGGCTCCAGTACATATTAAAGGCCTTGCAGCTTTGTAAAACATTTATTATAATTATTGTCCGTCCTGTAGGCCATTTGGATCCCTCCAGAAACCGGACTGAATACCTTCCAGTTAGTAAACCCCACGTCCTGGCTTGTTGCTGGGATGCAAAAACTGTTGGATTTGCTCCTGTAATGCTATTATACTAATAATTTTCACATCCTAACATAGCAGGATGTGGGGGTTACTAACTGGGAGTTTTCAGTGAAACCTCAGGGGGGACCCCAATAGCTTATAGACATGACAATAAAGCTCATGAGCATTTTATAAAGGTGCTCAGTTTTATAATAACTACTGGGACCCCATGACTGCATAGACTATTTTCTGGAAAAGGGGAACTTACCCTGCTACAGAGAAATGGGGGGGGGGGGGGTAATGTGTTCAAATGGTTTACAGTCCACAAAAAAGACATTAGTAGAAATGACACATTCCAAACTGATAAGGAGGATTTGTATGGCGATATATACAAGAGAAAATTTACCAAAGAGAAAGAGAGATCAATAATAGTGGAGAGGAGTGCTATAAATATGTACTGTGTTTATCACTGATAATGGAGTTACATTTGGGATAATTAGTAACAATCATTATTTTATCACATTGTTGTCTGTAAACACAAAGTCCTGTTACCTGTCTGTGTGATCTCATCCAGAACGGCCAATAAATTAGGATGAGGATGATCTTCCTGTAGTGCATAGAGACATTTCCAGAGTCCAATCACAGCTTCTCTTCCCTGATCCCGAATATCTTGTAACAAGCTGTGAGAGAAGGAAGACGGGTCTTTTTCCATTGATCGGTATTTCTGGAAAATAGATCTTATTATTGTTCCATATCTGCAGGTAAAATGTAACTTCAATTTTTTTAGTTAAATACATAAAAATCATTCTAGGTGCTTTGAACACTCCATTCAGAAAAGAAAACATTGTCGCCAGGAAGTTATACTGAGTGCTGCTGACACATGCCTGAACTCTGCCTGACTTTTGTGTGCTTTTGCTTTTAGTAATATGTCACTACCAGAGCTGCAGGCAAGAGAAAGACAACAGATCTGATTTGTACTATTAACCATGGCTTCAATCTTTACAACTTTGGCATCCACTGCAGACACTCCCACTGTCAGCCTGATCTAAAATATCAGTTGGTGTGCAGGGCAGGGGCGTAACTACCACCATAGCGACCCATGCGGGCGCTATGGGGCCCGCAGTCAAGTGGGGCCCAGTGAGGATGAGAGCACCGCCGGCACAGTCTCCCAGCCAGGGGAAGAGAGAGGAGAGGAAAAGGCAAGCTGTGACCTGTGCCCAATGCAGCATGACCTGTGCCCAATACAGCCTGGTCTGCCTGTGCCCCATACAGCCTCAACTGTGCAGAGGAAGAGGCAAGCCACTCGGATCAGCAGAGAGCTGAATTGCACGATGTAATAGCTTTCATTAGAACTTCCAGTGTTCCCGGGGCTCACGTCACATAGCTCCACCTCTTGGCCCGGCGCCTTTGATAGACAGAACGCCAATCAAATGCGGGACGTGTAACGTCATCAAAGGCGTCGGGCCAAGAGGTGGGGCTATGTGACGATGAGCCCCGGGAAGACGGGAAATTCAAATGAAAGCTATTACAGCAGGCAATCCCACTCTCTGCTGATGCGGGTGGCTTGCCTCTTCCTCTGCACAGGCAATGCTGTATTGGGCACAGGTCACGCTGCATGGGGCACAGGTCACGCTGCATGGGGCACAGGCCACGCTGCATTGGGCACAGGTCACGTTGTATTGGGCACAGGTCATGCTGTATGGGGCACAGGTCACATTGTATGGGGCACAGGTCACGCTGTATGGGGCACAGATCACGTTGCATTGGACACAGGTCACGCTGTATGGGGCACAGGTCAGGCTGTATGGGGCACAGGTCACGCTGTATGGGGCACAGGTCAGGCTGTATGGGGCACAGGTCAGGCTGTATGGGGCACAGGTCACATTGTATGGGGCACAGGTCACGCTGCATTGGGCACAGGTCATGCTGTATGGGGCACAGGTCACGCTGCATTGTGCACAGGTCATGCTGTATGGGGCACAGGTCACGCTGCATTGTGCACAGGTCACGCTGCATTGTGCACAGGTCACGCTGCATTGTGCACAGGTCACGTTGCATTGGGCACAGGTCACGCTATATGTGGCACAGGTCACGCTGCATTGTGCACAGGTCACGCTGCATTGTGCACAGGTCACGCTGCATTGTGCACAGGTCACGCTGCATTGTGCACAGGTCACGCTGCATTGTGCACAGGTCACGCTGCATTGTGCACAGGTCACGCTGCATTGTGCACAGGTCACGCTGCATTGTGCACAGGTCACGCTGCATTGTGCACAGGTCACGTTGCATTGGGCACAGGTCACGCTGCATTGGGCACAGGTCACGCTATATGTGGCACAGGTCACGCTGCATTGACACTAGGGAAGCTGTGGGGGGGGGGCTGTTTGCAGGGGGGGCCCATACAACATTTTGCTATGGGGCCCTGCTATTTCTAGTTACGCCCCTGGTGCAGGGGATGATAGGAATTTAAAATAAAAGAGATTTGTGGAATTTCACACAAGACATTTAAAAAAAATTACTTTGATTGTTTTTCAATAAGTGGTCTAATGAGAACTTTTACGGTTTATCTGTTTAGTGCTCTTCTTGAAGAATATTACTCTGAAGTACAGACTATGAAGCACATAATTAGTTTCCTCCAGTGGTTCTTCAGATGTCTAATGTTTTCACTTTTACTGCAGCTCTAATTCATGTTACTGCTGTTCACTTCTCTGAGACCCCCTTGTATATCAGAACTATACCTCTCCAATCTGTAGGGAGGGTGAGCTTTGTTGACTGGAGAGTTCTAGATATGACTAGGCTATGCCTGACCTCTGCGGACATACCACTGCTTCCACACAGATCGCAGGGGTATTTTCCGACGAAAAATGTGTGATAGGACCTTGTTGTCGGAAATTCAGACCGTGTGTAGGATCCATCACACATTTTCCATAGGATTTTCCAACACACAGTTTGAGAGCAGGCTATAAAATTTTCCGACAACAAAATCCGTTTTCGGAATTTCCGATCGTGTGTACACAAATCCGACGGACAAAGTGCCACGCATGCTCAGAATAAATAAAGAGATGAAAGCTATTGGCCACTGCCCAGTTTATAGTCCTGACGTACGTGTTTTACGTCACCGCGTTCAGAACGATCGGATTTTCCGACAACTTTGTGTGACCGTGTGTATGCAAGACAAGTTTGAGCTAGCATCCATCGGAAAAAATCCTAGGATTTTGTTGTCGGAATGTCCGAACAAAGTCCGACCGTGTGTACGGGGCATTAGGCTGTGCATACTTATTTCATTTATTTACAGCATTATTTACAGCATGTAATAGGATGGTCCACCTCTAAAGACAAAGGCATAATGAAATACTTACCTTAGAATGAGGCATCGGCAGCTAATCCCAGTCACCCAGTCACAGCGCCGCTGCGAACCTCGGCGTGTCTTCCGGGTTAGCAGCTCTGGCGCTGTGAATTCCCAGAGCCGCGATGTGAGAGACTTCTTTTTGGCAAGGTATGGCAGCGTCCGCCGGACCTTCACAGCACATGCTGACGCCAGCGGCTACATGCAAAGTGAATATCTCCTAAACCGTACAGGTTTAGGAGATTTTTTTTTTAACAATCAAAGGTGCTTTATTGTTGTCTTATCGGGTAAACAAAACATACAGATTGACATAAAACAAAACAGAGATTGTTGATCATAGACAGTAGCAGGAAAAACAAAAGGGTATTTTCAGTAACATATATGTAGCGCACTACCCCCTTGGGGGCTACTAAGTTTTAGTTCTTTACCTTTGCCAATCGCTCCACTTCCAATCTCCCATGCACCCACATAACACCAAATAGTCAAAGTTACACCTTAAGTTTCTTTATTTGGGATTAAATCCGCGGGATCTCCAATGAAGTATATGAGATGTCCCATGAGGCCCCGTATCGTTGCCGGGCAGTTGTTTTAATACTTTATTGGTTCCTTTCCTTTTTTATGTAATGCAGCACTCCCTGAATCCCACAGGTGAACATCATTCTGAATAATGTCTCCTGTAATGATTTCCCACTGCAGCTTATTGCTTCTTCTTTAAGATATCTGTCTGAGGATTTACTACTCTGAATAGCTCCTCCGCTTAACTCAATATGCTTCCTTCGGGGTATTGGATCTTTAAGGTCAACACCTACACCACTTTCCTTATGACCCGCATACCAACATCCTTTAGGTACTTGAACGGATTAGAAATTGTGGTCCTTGAATTTGCAATATAAGTTACTCTCTCGGCTCCTCTGGGTTTGCACTCCCTTTGCTCTCTCTGCCAATCAACAGTCCATGTTCTACTCACAGAAAGTCAATCACCCAGGTTTTCATCTGCCACTTTGTTCCTACATCCTCCTTTTCTTGACTAAAAGACAAGTAAAAAAGGCGCAAAGCAAGTATAACTCACATAACTGTTCCTAAATAGTCCAATGGCAGGTATGGTGTATATAGATATATATATACAGGAGGAGGTCAATCAGGGCTGCCACCAAAAGAAGACCAGAAGCAAGGTCCAATGGGCTGAAGAAAATAAACAAGGAAAAGGGGCGCCTCTGAGTATATATCAATAGTCATTTATTTATAACAAACAATATCCACTCACATGGAAAACTGTAGTACTGCGTTCCGGTGCGTCTCTGAGTAGAGCAGAAGCTGTAGGACTACAAGTCTCAGCAAGTCCGTGCAGTGCTGGTCTTACATCAGGTCCTGGCAAGGATAGATGATGATGACTGGACACAGCAGGGGCTCCCTCAGGTCTCCAGATGGCGCTTCCGGATGTATGATGGATTATAAAAAGCATAGACCAACGGTCTGTGGGTTCCAGGAGGGGGTGAGGGGACGCCAAAGCCGATCGCCGGGCGCGCTGCAGTCCGAGGCTCGCACGTCTCCGTGAGAGAGATGGTAGCGGCCGTACAGGGAGCCAGAACGAGGCCTGGATGGCAAGCACAGCGCGGCGCCGGGTCGTGACGTCACGGCTATGCGACGCGTTTCTGAGTCTGCGCGCTATTGGTGACAAGAATAGCGGCACTCCTTTCTCAAGCATGGGGGGCGGATGTTATGGCAATCAATTTATAGTCTTTGGGAGGGGGAGGGGGCGGGACGGAGGATGATAAGCAATGCCAGAATACATTGCAACTAAAAAGCACTACTGGATATGTTAAACATGGAAGTGGAGCACAAGTTTAAAAGTAAATATATGAAATTATAAAATTATTATTATTACATAGAGTACCTATATGCATATATAAGACACACGTATGCACATGAATATACATGGATGTACATAAAAATGAAGATAAAAATAATAATAAAATAAAAATAATGATATAAAAAAAAAAAAAAAAAAATGATGATGACCAGTACACGTCAACGGGCAATAGTAAAACATGATGCATAAAATCATGAATGAGAGCATATATACTTTAAAATAATAATGATAATAAAGTCAGGCAAATATATATATATATGATAAACACATATATATAAGGTATACAAGATACACAAGAAATTAAAGGATAGGTGATTAAACGAACATAAATCTCAGCATATGATATTAGTATGGTCCACAAGGGAAAGGAAGGGAAAAAGGGGGGGAGGGGGGGGGGGTGGGTTAGTGTTAGTGGGAACAAAAGGGGGGGGGAGGGGGGGGAGGGAGGGGGGGGGGGGAGGTTAGGGATAGGGAGGAGGAGGCAGGTGGGGGGACGGGGGATGGAATATACTTACTCATAGACCCGCCACCCCCACAATAAAGATATGTTAGTATGTATACAACCTGTGATGAAAATGATAAGAATACAAGCAATGAGTATAAACATACTGTATATAAGCAAATATAAGCAATATATGACTATAATATGGTGGCAATCTCGATGCCCTCATTCAAGCCCCCAGGCGAGAGGACGTCGAGATTGTATATCCAGAACGTTTCCCTTGCACAAAGCTTTTTGAAACGTTCGGCAGGAGTATATGACTTGGGGATTTGTTCTATTACCCATACAGTGAGACCCATGGTAGATTTGTGGTGGAACCCAGCAAAATGTCGTGGGACACTATGCATGTCCTTGCCACCCTCTATCAGCCTCCGGTGTTGACCGAAACGCTGCCTGAGGGGGCAGATAGTTCGACCGACATAGATCAGTCCACAAGGGCACATGAGGCCGTAGACTACAAAATCTGAAGAACAATTGTAGAATTGATCTATCTGGTATGTTTTGCCTTTGGAAATGAATGACTTTTGTCCATGTTTGACAAAGGCACAAGTTTTACATAGGATTTTTTTGCATTGATACATGCCAACCAGAGGTATGAGGGTGGTGGCGTGGTGATTGGTCGCAGTGGTTTTGAATTTGCTTGGGGCAATTTTGCTTTTCAAATTTGGTGCTTTCCGGTAAGTAATTCGTGGTACTGTAGGAAGGAGAGTTTTGAGAAGGGGGTCCTGTAGTAGAATCCCCCAATGTTTTTTCATGATGTTTTCCATTTTTTTATATTCAAAGTGGAAAGTCGTGATGAATCTGGTGGAGTGATCTGTTGGGCAAGTTTTAGTTTTGAATGGTTTACCTTTGGAATAGGATGCACATGCTTCCTCAACTAGTTCTTTAGGATATTGTTTTTCAGCGAATTTGTTTTTTAATGTAATGCTGGAGGCTGCGTAATCACTATCAAGGGTACAGTTCTGCCTGAGACGGCAGAATTGTCCTTTTGGTATATTTTTCGTCCACTTAGGATAGTGGCAGCTGTGAAAATGTAGAAAGGAGTTGCCAGCAGTTGGTTTAATGTAATTTTTAGCAATAATTCTGTCATCCATATGGCCCAATTCCAAATCAAGGTATGCTAAGTGGGTAGAATCGAAGGTATGGGTGAAGGCAAGTCCATAGGGATTGTGGTTACAGTGATCCACAAATGATGTAATCTGGTCTGGGGATCCGTCCCAGATCACGATTAGGTCATCTATATATCGCCCAAAGAAAATGATGTTAGCTGAGTGGGGGTTGTTTTGCCATATGTAGTTTTTCTCCCAGTATCCCATGGCCAGGTTGGCATAGGAGGGGGCGAAGTTGGCTCCCATGGCAGTCCCCTGTGCTTGCAGGAAGAACTCACCATTAAAATCAAAATAGTTGTGGGTTAAACAAAAATTAGTAGCCTCCATGATGAATGCGGCTTGTCGGGGATTTAGAAGAGGGTCCTGGGCAAGAAAGAATTCCAGAGCTAATAACCCAAATGAGTGAGGGATGGAGGTGTAGAGTGAGGTAACATCCAATGAGAGCCACAGGTAAGTGGATTCCCACCTGTATGGTGCTAGGAGCTCTAGGAGATGTGAACCATCTCTGATATATGATGGTAATTCCTTGACTAATGGCTGTAAAAATTGATCGATGTATTGGCTAAATCCTGTGGTGACACTGTCCATCGCAGCCACGATGGGTCTACCCGGGGGAGTGGTGGTATTCTTGTGGATTTTGGGCAGATAGTAAAAATAGGGAACCTGATAGAAGCTTTTTAGAAAAAAAGAAGCTTCCGTTTTATTGATCACTCCATTATTGAGGGCTGATTGGACCAAACTGCTCGCCTCAAGAGCAAAGTCGCTGGTGGGGTCTTTGTTTAGTTTGATGTATGTGGTTTGGTCTGAAAGGAGTCTATGGGCCTCTTTGATGTAATCCGCTCTGTCTAGTACCACTATACTGCCTCCTTTGTCTGCTGTTCTGATGATGATATTGGTATTGTGAATGAGGGAATCTAATGCTCGAGTCTCAGTGACTGTGAGGTTATGTTTATGAGCGGGAATGGTAGAAGATGATTGACACAGCTTTACAAAGTCAGCGTATACCACTCTGTAGAAGCTTTCTAAGAAAGGACCTTTTGATTGGGCAGGGAAAAAAACAGACTTCGGTTTAAAGGAGGAGTGAATGATGGGCGGGGAGGTGGCCATATGTTGTGTGAAGAGATCTAGTATGTCCTCTTCTTCCCTAATGGAATCAAGGATATCTATGACGTCACCGTCATATTCAAAGACATTGGGGGGTGGGGTACATGGAGATGGATCTGGGTTTTCTGTACTGGGTTTGTTTTGTTTGGCATTAAAGAATCTTTTTAGGGTTAGATTGCGAATGTATCGATTGAGGTCCTTAAACAAAAGAAAGGGGTTAAGTCCTCTACATAGCAGACTGGTGTCTGCAGTGGAGAGTTCTAAGGAAGATAAGTTAAAAATCTTCATAGTTTGCAAAATTTGAGTAGATTGCTTTTTGGACTTGGTTCGTCCTCCTCTACAACCTCTCCGGTGAATTTTATTTTTCTGCGGTTGGCTGGAGGAGGACAATGAACTAAAAAAGAGGGGTCAGTGAGTGAAGAGGGACCTGGGGCATGAAGCGTGTGTGTGGGTGAAGTGGGAGAGGAAAGGGGGGGGATGGTGGGAGGGGGGAAGAGTAGAAGAAGGGGAGCCTGTGAGGAGAGAGCTGGATGCGTTCCCAAGATTTGGTCTGGACATGTGGGTAGTAGTAGGAAGATCAGCGGTATTGCCTAGCTGTACTTCCATATGTTCATCATGGGTAGTCCTGGGTACTTTGGGACGAAATGGATTGGCAGTATTAGGTATAGCTGTTGGTCGGTTGTCTGACATCTGGCAGGATGTGGGTATGGCGATTGCAGCTACCTTGGTACTTTTTTTGACACATGATGGTCTGTTGTAAAATCTATTAAGGTCGGCTAATAGATTGCTGTTTTTTTGTTTATTTTTAGTGGTGGTGGGGGGTTTTTTTGGCATACGATCATGAGTGCTGGGCAACAGATGCAGAGAGTTGTTGTAAGGGAAGCGAATTCCCATTAAGGGAGGGGGGTGGTGGCGAGGTTGGGTAGGGGGTGATGGATGTGAGTGGGGAATGTGTGGAGATGTGTGGGATGGGGGGGGGGAAGGGGGGATGGGAGAGACACGATGGTTTGGTGTCATGGGTGGGCTGTGGCGATTTGTGTTTCCAATTGAAAACACGATCTAAGTTAAAATCGTCAAGGTCTCTCTAGAATTTACCTAATTTGCCTTTTCTCATAAAGTCCTCATCGGACTTGGTATTCCTCTTTAAAATCATGAACCAAGAAAGTGGGACAATGATTTTTTGGTCAATAATTGTCTTAGCTATGGCATTGGCTTCTTGCCTGAGTTTTTCAAAAAGATGTGATCTATGTTCCACCAGGATTTCCATCCATTTGGAGGTACAGAATTCGGAAATATTTTCCCATTCTTTTTTCCGAGCCGTATCAAGAAAGGGGCAGTCCTTGGTGACTCTAAGACCTCTGGGTGAGATTTTAGTAGAAATATACCTCTCCAGAAAGAATTTATCCCACCATTGCAAATTAATGTGTTTGATAATTCTTTCTAAATGTTTAAATTTACCGCAAAGAGAATATCTAGTAGTGCCGGTTAGCTTAGTGTCATTGGAGAACATATGGGAGGGTAGAATGGTATATAGTTCTTCCAATACGTTATATTTGTGAGTCTCTATGTCATCTAGAAACTCCATGATAGATGACAAAAGGTCAGGAGACAAAAGGGAGGGGAGGAGGGGAGAAGGGAGGGGAGAAGAAAGGGATGGAGGGAGTGGAGGCACTATAAAGATTATTAGTACACGTATATGTCTATAAAGACACTACAAACAAATAACAGTGCAGATGCAATAAATTTAGGATAGAAATGATATACAAGGAACCATTTGTAATAAATTAATGGAGCAGGTAATTGCAGACATAGTGATGTTGAATATGAGTATACATATGCATGCAGCACTGAGAGCTTCTATGTAGAACAAAAGACAAGTAAAAAAGGCGCAAAGCAAGTATAACTCACATAACTGTTCCTAAGTAGTCCAATGGCAGGGATGGTGTATATAGATATATATATACAGGAGGAGGTCAATCAGGGCTGCCACCAAAAGAAGACCAGAAGCAAGGTCCAATGGGCTGAAGAAAATAAACAAGGAAAAGGGGCGCCTCTGAGTATATATCAATAGTCATTTATTTATAACAAACAATATCCACTCACATGGAAAACTGTAGTACTGCGTTCCGGTGCGTCTCTGAGTAGAGCAGAAGCTGTAGGACTACAAGTCTCAGCAAGTCCGTGCAGTGCTGGTCTTACATCAGGTCCTGGCAAGGATAGATGATGATGACTGGACACAGCAGGGGCTCCCTCAGGTCTCCAGATGGCGCTTCCGGATGTATGATGGATTATAAAAAGCATAGACCAACGGTCTGTGGGTTCCAGGAGGGGGTGAGGGGACGCCAAAGCCGATCGCCGGGCGCGCTGCAGTCCGAGGCTCGCACGTCTCCGTGAGAGAGATGGTAGCGGCCGTACAGGGAGCCAGAACGAGGCCTGGATGGCAAGCACAGCGCGGCGCCGGGTCGTGACGTCACGGCTATGCGACGCGTTTCTGAGTCTGCGCGATATTGGTGACAAGAATAGCGGCACTCCTTTCTCAAGCATGGGGGGCGGATGTTATGGCAATCAATTTATAGTCTTTGGGAGGGGGAGGGGGCGGGACGGAGGATGATAAGCAATGCCAGAATACATTGCAACTAAAAAGCACTACGACTCACAAATATAACGTATTGGAAGAACTATATACCATTATAGTATACTATATACCATTCTACCCTCCCATATGTTCTCCAATGACACTAAGCTAACCGGCACTACTAGATATTCTCTTTGCGGTAAATTTAAACATTTAGAAAGAATTATCAAACACATTAATTTGCAATGGTGGGATAAATTCTTTCTGGAGAGGTATATTTCTACTAAAATCTCACCCAGAGGTCTTAGAGTCTCCAAGGACTGCCCCTTTCTTGATACGGCTCGGAAAAAAGAATGGGAAAATATTTCCGAATTCTGTACCTCCAAATGGATGGAAATCCTGGTGGAACATAGATCACATCTTTTTGAAAAACTCAGGCAAGAAGCCAATGCCATAGCTAAGACAATTATTGACCAAAAAATCATTGTCCCACTTTCTTGGTTCATGATTTTAAAGAGGAATACCAAGTCCGATGAGGACTTTATGAGAAAAGGCAAATTAGGTAAATTCTAGAGAGACCTTGACGATTTTAACTTAGATCGTGTTTTCAATTGGAAACACAAATCGCCACAGCCCACCCATGACACCAAACCATCGTGTCTCTCCCATCCCCCCTTCCCCCCCCCATCCCACACATCTCCACACATTCCCCACTCACATCCATCACCCCCTACCCAACCTCGCCACCACCCCCCTCCCTTAATGGGAATTCGCTTCCCTTACAACAACTCTCTGCATCTGTTGCCCAGCACTCATGATCGTATGCCAAAAAAACCCCCCACCACCACTAAAAATAAACAAAAAAACAGCAATCTATTAGCCGACCTTAATAAATTTTACAACAGACCATCATGTGTCAAAAAAAGTACCAAGGTAGCTGCAATCGCCATACCCACATCCTGCCAGATGTCAGACAACCGACCAACAGCTATACCTAATACTGCCAATCCATTTCGTCCCAAAGTACCCAGGACTACCCATGATGAACATATGGAAGTACAGCTAGGCAATACCGCTGATCTTCCTACTACTACCCACATGTCCAGACCAAATCTTGGGAACGCATCCAGCTCTCTCCTCACAGGCTCCCCTTCTTCTACTCTTCCCCCCTCCCACCATCCCCCCCTTTCCTCTCCCACTTCACCCACACACACGCTTCATGCCCCAGGTCCCTCTTCACTCTTTTTTAGTTCATTGTCCTCCTCCAGCCAACCGCAGAAAAATAAAATTCACCGGAGAGGTTGTAGAGGAGGACGAACCAAGTCCAAAAAGCAATCTACTCAAATTTCGCAAACTATGAAGATTTTTAACTTATCTTCCTTAGAACTCTCCACTGCAGACACCAGTCTGCTATGTAGAGGACTTAATTTCGCTCCCATCAACAAGCCCAACCCCTTTCTTTTGTTTAAGGACCTCAATCGATACATTCGCAATCTAACCCTAAAAAGATTCTTTAATGCCAAACAAAACAAACCCAGTACAGAAAACCCAGATCCATCTCCATGTACCCCACCCCCCAATGTCTTTGAATATGACGGTGACGTCATAGATATCCTTGATTCCATTAGGGAAGAAGAGGACATACTAGATCTCTTCACACAACATATGGCCACCTCCCCGCCCATCATTCACTCCTCCTTTAAACCGAAGTCTGTTTTTTTCCCTGCCCAATCAAAAGGTCCTTTCTTAGAAAGCTTCTACAGAGTGGTATACGCTGACTTTGTAAAGCTGTGTCAATCATCTTCTACCATTCCCGCTCATAAACATAACCTCACAGTCACTGAGACTCGAGCATTAGATTCCCTCATTCACAATACCAATATCATCATCAGAACAGCAGACAAAGGAGGCAGTATAGTGGTACTAGACAGAGCGGATTACATCAAAGAGGCCCATAGACTCCTTTCAGACCAAACCACATACATCAAACTAAACAAAGACCCCACCAGCGACTTTGCTCTTGAGGCGAGCAGTTTGGTCCAATCAGCCCTCAATAATGGAGTGATCAATAAAACGGAAGCTTCTTTTTTTCTAAAAAGCTTCTATCAGGTTCCCTATTTTTACTATCTGCCCAAAATCCACAAGAATACCACCACTCCCCCGGGTAGACCCATCGTGGCTGCGATGGACAGTGTCACCACAGGATTTAGCCAATACATCGATCAATTTTTACAGCCATTAGTCAAGGAATTACCATCATATATCAGAGATGGTTCACATCTCCTAGAGCTCCTAGCACCATACAGGTGGGAATCCACTTACCTGTGGCTCTCATTGGATGTTACCTCACTCTACACCTCCATCCCTCACTCATTTGGGTTATTAGCTCTGGAATTCTTTCTTGCCCAGGACCCTCTTCTAAATCCCCGACAAGCCGCATTCATCATGGAGGCTACTAATTTTTGTTTAACCCACAACTATTTTGATTTTAATGGTGAGTTCTTCCTGCAAGCACAGGGGACTGCCATGGGAGCCAACTTCGCCCCCTCCTATGCCAACCTGGCCATGGGATACTGGGAGAAAAACTACATATGGCAAAACAACCCCCACTCAGCTAACATCATTTTCTTTGGGCGATATATAGATGACCTAATCGTGATCTGGGACGGATCCCCAGACCAGATTACATCATTTGTGGATCACTGTAACCACAATCCCTATGGACTTGCCTTCACCCATACCTTCGATTCTACCCACTTAGCATACCTTGATTTGGAATTGGGCCATATGGATGACAGAATTATTGCTAAAAATTACATTAAACCAACTGCTGGCAACTCCTTTCTACATTTTCACAGCTGCCACTATCCTAAGTGGACGAAAAATATACCAAAAGGACAATTCTGCCGTCTCAGGCAGAACTGTACCCTTGATAGTGATTACGCAGCCTCCAGCATTACATTAAAAAACAAATTCGCTGAAAAACAATATCCTAAAGAACTAGTTGAGGAAGCATGTGCATCCTATTCCAAAGGTAAACCATTCAAAACTAAAACTTGCCCAACAGATCACTCCACCAGATTCATCACGACTTTCCACTTTGAATATAAAAAAATGGAAAACATCATGAAAAAACATTGGGGGATTCTACTACAGGACCCCCTTCTCAAAACTCTCCTTCCTACAGTACCACGAATTACTTACCGGAAAGCACCAAATTTGAAAAGCAAAATTGCCCCAAGCAAATTCAAAACCACTGCGACCAATCACCACGCCACCACCCTCATACCTCTGGTTGGCATGTATCAATGCAAAAAAATCCTATGTAAAACTTGTGCCTTTGTCAAACATGGACAAAAGTCATTCATTTCCAAAGGCAAAACATACCAGATAGATCAATTCTACAATTGTTCTTCAGATTTTGTAGTCTACGGCCTCATGTGCCCTTGTGGACTGATCTATGTCGGTCGAACTATCTGCCCCCTCAGGCAGCGTTTCGGTCAACACCGGAGGCTGATAGAGGGTGGCAAGGACATGCATAGTGTCCCACGACATTTTGCTGGGTTCCACCACAAATCTACCATGGGTCTCACTGTATGGGTAATAGAACAAATCCCCAAGTCATATACTCCTGCCGAACGTTTCAAAAAGCTTTGTGCAAGGGAAACGTTCTGGATATACAATCTCGACGTCCTCTCGCCTGGGGGCTTGAATGAGGGCATCGAGATTGCCACCATATTATAGTCATATATTGCTTATATTTGCTTATATACAGTATGTTTATACTCATTGCTTGTATTCTTATCATTTTCATCACAGGTTGTATACATACTAACATATCTTTATTGTGGGGGTGGCGGGTCTATGAGTAAGTATATTCCATCCCCCGTCCCCCCACCTGCCTCCTCCTCCCTATCCCTAACCTCCCCCCCCTCCCCCCCCTTTTGTTCCCACTAACACTAACCCCCCCTCCCCCCCTTTTTCCCTTCCTTTCCCTTGTGGACCATACTAATATCATATGCTGAGATTTATGTTCGTTTAATCACCTATCCTTTAATTTCTTGTGTATCTTGTATACCTTATATATATGTGTTTATCATATATATATATATTTGCCTGACTTTATTATCATTATTATTTTAAAGTATATATGCTCTCATTCATGATTTTATGCATCATGTTTTACTATTGCCCGTTGACGTGTACTGGTCATCATCATTTTTTTTATATCATTATTTTTATTTTATTATTATTTTTATCTTCATTTTTATGTACATCCATGTATATTCATGTGCATACGTGTGTCTTATATATGCATATAGGTACTCTATGTAATAATAATAATTTTATAATTTCATATATTTACTTTTAAACTTGTGCTCCACTTCCATGTTTAACATATCCAGTAGTGCTTTTTAGTTGCAATGTATTCTGGCATTGCTTATCATCCTCCGTCCCGCCCCCTCCCCCTCCCAAAGACTATAAATTGATTGCCATAACATCCGCCCCCCATGCTTGAGAAAGGAGTGCCGCTATTCTTGTCACCAATAGCGCGCAGACTCAGAAACGCGTCGCATAGCCGTGACGTCACGACCCGGCGCCGCGCTGTGCTTGCCATCCAGGCCTCGTTCTGGCTCCCTGTACGGCCGCTACCATCTCTCTCACGGAGACGTGCGAGCCTCGGACTGCAGCGCGCCCGGCGATCGGCTTTGGCGTCCCCTCACCCCCTCCTGGAACCCACAGACCGTTGGTCTATGCTTTTTATAATCCATCATACATCCGGAAGCGCCATCTGGAGACCTGAGGGAGCCCCTGCTGTGTCCAGTCATCATCATCTATCCTTGCCAGGACCTGATGTAAGACCAGCACTGCACGGACTTGCTGAGACTTGTAGTCCTACAGCTTCTGCTCTACTCAGAGACGCACCGGAACGCAGTACTACAGTTTTCCATGTGAGTGGATATTGTTTGTTATAAATAAATGACTATTGATATATACTCAGAGGCGCCCCTTTTCCTTGTTTATTTTCTTCAGCCCATTGGACCTTGCTTCTGGTCTTCTTTTGGTGGCAGCCCTGATTGACCTCCTCCTGTATATATATATCTATATACACCATCCCTGCCATTGGACTATTTAGGAACAGTTATGTGAGTTATACTTGCTTTGCGCCTTTTTTACTTGTCTTTTAGTCAAGAAAAGGAGGATGTAGGAACAAAGTGGCAGATGAAAACCTGGGTGATTGACTTTCTGTGAGTAGAACATGGACTGTTGATTGGCAGAGAGAGCAAAGGGAGTGCAAACCCAGAGGAGCCGAGAGAGTAACTTATATTGCAAATTCAAGGACCACAATTTCTAATCCGTTCAAGTACCTAAAGGATGTTGGTATGCGGGTCATAAGGAAAGTGGTGTAGGTGTTGACCTTAACCACTTGCCGACCGCCTCACGCATATATACGTGAGCAGAGCGGCACGGGCAGGCAAAATCACGTACCTGGTACGTGATTGCCTTCCCGCGGGCGGGGGGTCCGATCGGACCCCCCCCCGGTGCCATCGGCGGTCGGCATTTGGTTGGAAGCGATGAGAGACGAGGGGGAGACCATCCGATCGTGGCCCCCCCCTCGCGATCGCTCCCAGCCAATGAGAAACATCCCCTGTCTCTGTATAGTACACAGAGGCAGAGGATGTGATGTCATCTCTCCTCGGCTGGCCAGTTTCCGTTCCAGCACCGAGGAGAGAAGACATGTAAGTGCACAACACACACACACAACACAGTAGAACATGCCAGGCACACAAAACACCCCCGATCCCCCCCCGATCGCCCCCCGATCCCCCCCAATCACCCCCCCCCCCCCCCGTCACAAACTGACACCAAGCAGGTTTTTTTGTTTTGTTTTGTTTTTTTCCTGATTACTGCATAGTGTCAGTTTGTGACAGTTAGCAGTGGTAAGACAGTTAGTATTAGCCCCCTGTAGGTCTAGGGTACCCCCCTAACCCCCCCTAATAAAGTTTTAACCCCTTGATCACCCCCTGTCACCAGTGTCGCTAAGCGATCATTTTTCTGATCGCTGTATTAGTGTCGCTGGTGACGCTAGTTAGGAACGTAAATATTTAGGTTCGCTGTCAGCGTTTTATAGCGACAGGGACCCCCATATACTACCGAATAAATGTTTTAACCCCTTGATTGCCCCCTAGTTAACCCTTTCACCACTGATCACCGTATAACTGTTACGGGTGACGCTGGTTAGTTCGTTTATTTTTTTTAGTGTCAGGGCACCCGCCGTTTATTACCGAATAAAGGTTTAGCCACCTGATCGCCCGGCGGTGATATGCGTCGCCCCAGGCAGCGTCAGATTAGCGCCAGTACCGCGAACACCCACGCACGCACCGTACACGCACCGTACACCTCCCTTAGTGGTATAGTATCTGAACACATCAATATCTGATCCGATCAGATCTATACTAGCGTCCCCAGCAGTTTAGGGTTCCCAAAAACGCAGTGTTAGCGGGATCAGCCCAGATACCTGCTAGCACCTGCGTTTTGCCCCTCCGCCCAGCCCACCCAAGTGCAGTATCGATCGATCACTGTCACTTACAAAACACTAAACGCATAACTGCAGCGTTCGCAGAGTCAGGCCTGATCCCTGCGATCGCTAACAGTTTTTTTGGTAGCATTTTGGTGAACTGGCAAGCACCAGCCCCAGGCAGCGTCAGATTAGCGCCAGTAGCACTAACACCCACGCATGCAGCATACGCCTCCCTTAGTGGTATAGTATCTGATCGGATCAATATCTGATCCGATCAGATCTATACTAGCGTCCCCAGCAGTTTAGGGTTCCCAAAAACGCAGTGTTAGTGGGATCAGCCCAGATACCTGCTAGCACCTGTGTTTTGCCCCTCCGCCCGGCCCAGCCCAGCCCACCCAAGTGCAGTATCGATCGATCACTGTCACTTTTTTTTGTAGCGTTTTGGTGAACTGGCAAGCACCAGCGGCCTAGTACAC
Source organism: Aquarana catesbeiana (assembly GCF_042186555.1). NCBI lineage: Eukaryota > Metazoa > Chordata > Amphibia > Anura > Ranidae > Aquarana > Aquarana catesbeiana. Next base: position 212,486,000 of record NC_133336.1, read on the forward strand.
CCCGGTCGTAGTCATACCAGCACTGCAGTAACACTTGGTGACGTGGCGAGTCCCATAAGTGCAGTTCAAGCTGGTGAGGTGGCAAGCACAAGTAGTGTCCCGCTGCCACCAAAAAGACAAACACAGGCCCGTCGTGCCCATAATGCCCTTCCTGCTGCATTCGCCAATCCTAATTGGGAACCCACCACTTCTGCAGCGCCCGTATTTCCCCCATTCACATCCCCAACCAAATGCAGACGGCTGCATGAGAGGCATTTATATGTCCTCCCGAGTACCCCTACCCAACGAACCCCCCCAAAAAAGATGTGTCTGCAGCAAGCGCGTATATAGACGTGACACCCGCTATTATTGTCCCTCCTGTCCTGACAATCCTGGTCTTTGCATTGGTGAATGTTTTGAACGCTACCATTCACTAGTTGAGTATTAGCGTAGGGTACAGCATTGCACAGACTAGGCACACTTTCACAGGGTCTCCCAAGATGCCATCGCATTTTGAGAGACCCGAACCTGGAACCGGTTACAGTTATAAAAGTTACAGTTACAAAAAAAAAGTGTAAAAAAAAAAAAAAAAACACAAACAAAAATAAAAAAAAATAGTTGTCGTTTTATTGTTCTCTCTCTCTCTATTCTCTCTCTGGTGTTCTGCTCTTTTTTACTGTATTCTATTCTGCAATGTTTTATTTGTTATTATGTTTTATCATGTTTGCTTTTCAGGTATGCAATTTTTTATACTTTACCGTTTACTGTGCTTTATTGTTAACCATTTTTTTGTCTTCAGGTACGCCATTCACGACTTTGAGTGGTTATACCAGAATGATGCCTGCAGGTTTAGGTATCATCTTGGTATCATTCTTTTCAGCCAGCGGTCGGCTTTCATGTAAAAGCAATCCTAGTGGCTAATTAGCCTCTAGACTGCTTTTACAAGCAGTGGGAGGGAATGCCCCCCCCCCCCCCACCGTCTTCCGTGTTTTTCTCTGGCTCTCCTGTCTCAACAGGGAACCTGAGAATGCAGCCGGTGATTCAGCCAGCTGACCATAGAGCTGATCAGAGACCAGAGTGGCTCCAAACATCTCTATGGCCTAAGAAACCGGAAGCTACGAGCATTTTAGGACTTAGATTTCGCCGGATGTAAACAGCGCCATTGGGAAATTGGGAAAGCATTTTATCACACCGATCTTGGTGTGGTCAGATGCTTTGAGGGCAGAGGAGAAATCTAGGGTCTAATAGACCCCAATTTTTTCAAAAAAGAGTACCTGTCACTACCTATTGCTATCATAGGGGATATTTACATTCCCAGAGATAACAATAAAAATGATTTAAAAAAAAATATGAAAGGAACAGTTTAAAAATAAGATAAAAAAGCAAAAAAATAATAAAGAAAAAAAAAAAAAAAAAAAAAAAAAAGCACCCCTGTCCCCCCTGCTCTCGCGCTAAGGCGAACGCAAGCGTCGGTCTGGAGTCAAATGTAAACAGCAATTGCACCATGCATGTGAGGTATCACCGCGAAGGTCAGATCGAGGGCAGTAATTTTAGCAGTAGACCTCCTCTGTAAATCTAAAGTGGTAACCTGTAAAGGCTTTTAAAGGCTTTTAAAAATGTATTAATTTTGTTGCCACTGCACGTTTGTGCGCAATTGTAAAGCATGTCATGTTTGGTATCCATGTACTCGGCCTAAGATCATCTTTTTTATTTCATCAAACATTTGGGCAATATAGTGTGTTTTAGTGCATTCAAATTTAAAAAAGTGTGTTTTTTCCACAAAAAATGCGTTTGAAAAATCGCTGCGCAATTACTGTGTGAAAAAAAAAAATGAAACACCCACCATTTTAATCTGTAGGGCATTTGCTTTAAAATAATATATAATGTTTGGGGGTTCAAAGTAATTTTCTTGCAAAAAAAAATAATTTTTTCATGTAATCAAAAAGTGTCAGAAAGGGCTTTGTCTTCAAGTGGTTAGAAGAGTGGGTGATGTGTGACATAAGCTTCTAAATGTTGTGCATAAAATGCCAGGACAGTTCAAACCCCCCCAAATGACCCCATTTTGGAAAGTAGACACCCCAAGCTATTTGCTGAGAGGCATGTCGAGTCCATGGAATATTTTATATTGTGACACAAGTTGCGGGAAAGAGACAAATTTTTTTTTTTTTTTTTTTTTTTTGCACAAAGTTGTCACTAAATGTTATATTGCTCAAACATGCCATGGGGATTTGTGAAATTACACCCCAAAATAAATTCTGTTGCTTCTCCTGAGTACGGGGATACCACATGTGTGGGACTTTTTGGGAGCCTAGCCGCGTACGGGACCCCGAAAACCAAGAACCGCCTTCAGGCTTTCTAAGGCCGTAAATTTTTGATTTCACTCTTCACTGCCTATCACAGTTTCGGAGGCCATGGAAAGCCCAGGTGGCACAAAACCCCCCCAAATGACCCCATTTTGGAAAGTAGACACCCCAAGCTATTTGCTGAGAGGTATAGTGAGTATTTTGCAGACCTCACTTTTTGTCACAAGGTTTTGAAAATTGAAAAAAGAAAAAAAAAAAATTTTTTTTCTGGTCTTTCTTCATTTTCAAAAACAAATGAGAGCTGCAAAATACTCACCATGCCTCTCAGCAAATAGCTTGGGGTGTCTACTTTCCAAAATGGGGTCATTTGGGGGGGGGTTGTGCCATCTTGGCATTTTATGGCCTTCAAAACTGTGATAGGTAGTGAGGAGTGAAATCAAAAATGTATGCCCTTAGAAATCCTGAAGGTGGTGCTGGGTTTTCGGGGCCCCGTACGCGGCTAGGCTCCCAAAAAGTCTCACACATGTGGTCCCGTACTCAGGAGAAGCAGCTGAATGTATTTTGGGGTGCAATTCCACATATGCCCATGGCCTATGTGAGCAATATATCATTTAGTGACAACTTTTTGTAAATTTTTTTTTTTTTTTTTTTTTTTGTCATTATTCAATCACTTGGGACAAAAAAAATAAATATTCAATGGGCTCAACATGCCTCTCAGCAATTTCCTTGGGGTGTCTACTTTCCAAAATGGGGTCATTTGGGGGGGGTTTGTACTGCCCTGCCATTTTAGCACCTCAAGAAATGACATAGGCAGTCATAAACTAAAAGCTGTGTAAATTACAGAAAATGTACCCTAGTTTGTAGACGCTATAACTTTTGCGCAAACCAATAAATATACGCTTATTGACATTTTTTTTACCAAAGACATGTGGCCGAATACATTTTGGCCTAAATGTATGACTAAAATTTAGTTTATTGGATTTTTTTTATAACAAAAAGTAGAAAATATCATTTTTTTTCAAAATTTTCAGTCTTTTTCCGTTTATAGCGCAAAAAATAAAAACGGCAGAGGTGATCAAATACCATCAAAAGAAAGCTCTATTTGTGGGAAGAAAAGGACGCAAATTTCGTTTGGGTAGAGCATTGCATGACCGCGCAATTAGCAGTTAAAGCGACGCAGTGCCGAATTGTAAAAAGTGCTCTGGTCAGGAAGGGGGTAAATCCTTCCGGGGCTGAAGTGGTTAAAGATCCAATACCCCGAAGGAAGCATATTGAGTTAAGCGGAGGAGCTATTCAGAGTAGTAAATCCTCAGACAGATATCTTAAAGAAGAAGCAATAAGCTGCAGTGGGAAATCATTACAGGAGACATTATTCAGAATGATGTTCACCTGTGGGATTCAGGGAGTGCTGCATTACATAAAAAAGGAAAGGAACCAATAAAGTATTAAAACAACTGCCCGGCAACGATACGGGGCCTCATGGGACATCTCATATACTTCATTGGAGATCCCGCGGATTTAATCCCAAATAAAGAAACTTAAGGTGTAACTTTGACTATTTGGTGTTATGTGGGTGCATGGGAGATTGGAAGTGGAGCGATTGGCAAAGGTAAAGAACTAAAACTTAGTAGCCCCCAAGGGGGTAGTGCGCTACATATATGTTACTGAAAATACCCTTTTGTTTTTCCTGCTACTGTCTATGATCAACAATCTCTGTTTTGTTTTATGTCAATCTGTATGTTTTGTTTACCCGATAAGACAACAATAAAGCACCTTTGATTGTTAAAAAAAAAATCTCCTAAACCTGTACGGTTTAGGAGATATTCACTTTGCATGTAGCCGCTGGCGTCAGCATGTGCTGTGAAGGTCCGGCGGACGCTGCCATACCTTGCCAAAAAGAAGTCTCTCACATCGCGGCTCTGGGAATTCACAGCGCCAGAGCTGCTAACCCGGAAGACACGCCGAGGTTCGCAGCGGCGCTGTGACTGGGTGACTGGGATTAGCTGCCGATGCCTCATTCTAAGGTAAGTATTTCATTATGCCTTTGTCTTTAGAGGTGGACCATCCTATTACATGCTGTAAATAATGCTGTAAATAAATGAAATAAGTATGCACAGCCTAATGCCCCGTACACACGGTCGGACTTTGTTCGGACATTCCGACAACAAAATCCTAGGATTTTTTCCGATGGATGTTGGCTCAAACTTGTCTTGCATACACACGGTCACACAAAGTTGTCGGAAAATCCGATCGTTCTGAACGCGGTGACGTAAAACACGTACGTCAGGACTATAAACTGGGCAGTGGCCAATAGCTTTCATCTCTTTATTTATTCTGAGCATGCGTGGCACTTTGTCCGTCGGATTTGTGTACACACGATCGGAAATTCCGAAAACGGATTTTGTTGTCGGAAAATTTTATAGCCTGCTCTCAAACTGTGTGTTGGAAAATCCTATGGAAAATGTGTGATGGATCCTACACACGGTCTGAATTTCCGACAACAAGGTCCTATCACACATCTATCCTTGCCAGGACCTGATGTAAGACCAGCACTGCACGGACTTGCTGAGACTTGTAGTCCTACAGCTTCTGCTCTACTCAGAGACGCACCGGAACGCATTACTACAGTTTTCCATGTGAGTGGATATTGTTTGTTATAAATAAATGACTATTGATATATACTCAGAGGCGCCCCTTTTCCTTGTTTATATCCTTTTCTTGACTGGCACCTCCCCGCATGGGAGCGCCTGGTGGTTCCTTGTCGACTACATGCTGACTCCTTATCTAGGGCCTAGGCTCTCGGGCCCCCTAGATCCTCTTCCGGCACCAGGGCTCTGGGATCTCTGAACTCCAGGGCCGCTGGGCCTAACTTGTGGACTCTGAATCCTGAACTGAATCTGCGAACCCCTCCCAGAGCATGTGACCCCCTTTTATGTGAGACCTCCCCTTGACCAAAGAAATTAACCATTGGTCATTCCTCTCACATGGGTTTCCTGCCACTCAGGTCTCAGCCCATTCTCTCTCTCTCCAGCAAAATTCACCATCAAGCAGAGAAGGTTTTTCCTGAGCCCAAATGTAGGCAGCCACACCCTCTTCTATTCTGACACTTCCAACCCTGTATTACCATCCAGGCCTAGCAAAGAACACAGGCCTAGACAACTTTACCTGTCTCTATATCCTACTCTATTAAAAAAATACCATAAAGCACCTACCTAAAAAGGTAGAGGGCGCTACATATATAACATTCAGAATGCACTGTAACAAAAAGTGAACGTATGGCTTGGACATGTAGAGGAAAATTGCAGACAGAAATGACAGTGCAAGCATGCGGCTTAGGTAGAGGTCCATGGAGCCCATACCTTGTCATATTTCCACTGACACCCTATATTTATATATGATATTCTGTACATAGGCAAGGCAGTGTCAATCAGTGCTTCCCAGGAGGAGAGGGATAGGGGGAGCTGGTGAGATCCATTTTAGGAGAATCTTTGTTTTGGCATAGAATAGGAGGTAGGAGATCAGTAGCTTTTGGTGATGAGAACGCTGTGCATCATTGTGCACCTCCAGCAGTGCTAATTCTGGGACCACCGGAAGGGACAGCTGTAACCTAAGATTAATTTCACCAAACACTGCTGACCAAAAAGATGATATAACCGGGCAATCCCAGAACATATGGAGAAAAGTCCCCACCCGTGTTTTACATCTAGGGCAGTTGGGGTCCTGGTCTGGGAAAATGTGGTGCAATCTCTGAGGTGTATAATAGATCCTGTGGAGGAATTTTTCAGAGGATGAGCTTATCCCTAGAAGAGATGACCAATCTAGGACCCTGATCCAGACAGTACTCCCAGTCCTCCTTGTCTAAGGATGGTATGTCCCCATGCCAGACATCCCACAACCCATCCATTTTAGGGGAGTCAGTGCCCACGAGTGCAGCATATAAAGTTGAGAGAGGCTTGTCTAGTTTACCATGAGATAGCAGTTCAATAGGTTCTGCCTGGAGGAGAGGCACCTGAGGAAATTGTGCCCTATCGGCATGTCGCAACTGTAAGTATCCAAACCGCATCCACTGGGGTAACGTAAATTTAAGAGAGAAATTGAAAGTAAAGCACCGTGAGGCATAACATCACCCAAAGTGGCGATGCCATATCTAGCCCACACTTGTGGGTCTGGCAGGGTGCGAAACTGTGGCAGACTGGAGTTTCCTCACAGGGGATGGGCTGGAGAACATTGGTTAGGGCGCATAAACCGCCACCTCACCACCACCCACATATCCTGTGTTGGACCTGGAACCCCTTGATAAGGCCTCGGGCCTCTGTAGATAGAGTTACATAGATTAACCAAGGACCCCAACCAACTCGCTTCCAGGCAGGTAGCAGCATTTAAATTGGAGCCCTCAAAACCACCACTGGACCATCACCAGCATTGCAGCCCAGTAGTAGATCTGAAAATTGGGCAAGGCTAGACCCGCAAGATGGGCCAGAAGCCACAGGGTGGAGCATGCCAGTCAAGGAGTCATTCCATGCCACAGAAAGGACCCCACACATTTCTAAAAATCTTTAAATAAGGAAACAGGGACCCATGTTGGACAATTTCTGAAGTAGTAATTGAACTTAGGCAACATCACCATTTTAACCACTTGCCGACCGGGCCATAGCCGAAAGACGGCTATAGCGCGGTCGTGTTTTTCTGGGTGGACGTCCATGGCCAATACTCTGCAATAAATTTTAACAGAAACAAAGAATTTTTTACTGAATTTTCAGTCTTTTTGAATTTATAAAACACAAAAAATAAAAAACCCAGCGGTGATTAAATACCACCAAAAGAAAGCTCTATTTGTGGGGAAAAAAGGACAAAAAATTCATATGGGTACAGTGTTGCATGACTGAGTAATTGTCATTCAAAGTGTGAGCACCGAAAGCTGAAAATTGGTCTGTTAGGAAGGGGGTTTAAGTGCCCAGTGGGCAAGTGGTTAAAGGAGATTTATCTGCCCCAACAGATTAAGGGGAGGCTAGTCCAGGAGGAACATTTTGTCCTCAAGGTGGCCATCAGGGGGAGGAGGTTCTCCTCCAGGGAGTTAGTTGGATTTTTGGTCACTATAACACCAAGATAATGGAATTCGTCTACCCAGCGTAGAGGGGAGGGGGCGGCAGTTTTGGCAGCATTATCATCAATGGAGAACAGAACCGATTTGGACCAGTTAGTTTTGGTAACTTCTCAGGCATAAAAATTATCAAAAATCCACAAAGCAGCAAACAGTGAGGGTCCAGCATAATTTAGATATATCAATGCATCATCCGCAAACAGGGACAGCCTCTCTTCCAGCTTTCCCAGCCGAAGGCCCAGGACATCCGGTGCCTCCCTGATCAAAATGGCCATGGATTCCAGAGCTAGAGCAAACAAACTGGGGAGAGAGAAATATATCCCCCCCTAGCCCAGGATTTAAAGGAGTCCCACAGCACAGGTCCAGAGGCAGTATCCTGGTTATCTGTCCAGTAGTTACAAATAGAAGCAGTTAGCGGTTCCTGTAGGCGCTCATCATTCACCCAAAATCTGGATAGTCTCCAAAGTCGGGATTCAGGGGGGTGGTCAGGGCAAGGGAGAGACACAGGGGGGCATGATCAGAGATACCCTTGGGAAGCACAGACATACCCCGGACATACTGCAGGGCAGCTTTAGATGCAAAAACCAGGTCTATTCTAGACAGGATCTTATACGTGGCAGAGTGGCAAGTGAATTTTCTCAAATTTGGGTGCATGTGTCTCCATACATCCATGAGGGCAAAAAGTATCAGCCCACTGCCGAAGGTCAGGAGAGTCATGAGTTGAAGTATGCAATCTATCCATAGCAGCGGAAGGGACCATACTGAAGTCAACCATAAGATATACCGCATCGGTCTCAAACTGTATCACAAGTTGTATAATAAGCTGTAGAACCTGAACTGAGGCCGGAGGTGGAACATAGATCCCCACTGGCACCACAGTCTTGTCATATATATGGGCATGCAGAATTACATATCTACCAGCCGTGGTGACTTCAGTAAGCCTAAATGGCAATGTTTTTCCAACCAGGATGCTGACCCCGTGAGCATAGGTGGAGTATGTGGTGTGGTAGTGGAGGCCGACCCATCATTTTTTAAGGCAGATCGTTTGTGATCCCTGGAGATGTGTCTCCTGGAGGATACAAATACGTGGATTATGCTTTTGGAGGAACTGGAACACCAGGTACCATTTAGCAGCGGAGTTCAGGCCCCGGACAGTGCAGGAAATCACAGTGAATTGAGACATCGGAAGTGTGGAAAGATAAAACAGGGTGAAACACCAGCTCGTAAGGGCAGCAGCCCAGTCACTGAATTATAAGAGGCAAATATAGAGCACACATTGCACAGCATTACATACCCAAAGCCAAGAGGCATTCTAATGTCAGTTCCATATACATAAAAACAGAATGAAGCACGTTTAACCACTTCAGCCCCGGAAGGATTTACCCCCTTCCTGACCAGAGCACTTTTTACAATTCGGCACTGCGTCGCTTTAACTGCTAATTGCGCGGTCATGCAATGCTGTACCCAAATGAAATTTGCGTCCTTTTCTTCCCACAAATAGAGCTTTCTTTTGATGGTATTTGATCACCTCTGCCGTTTTTATTTTTTGCGCTATAAACAGAAAAAGACCGAAAATTTTGAAAAAAAATGATATTTTCTACTTTTTTTTATAAAAAAATCCAATAAACTCAATTTTAGTCATACATTTAGGCCAAAATGTATTCGGCCACATGTCTTTGGTAAAAAAATGTCAATAAGCGTATATTTATTGGTTTGCGCAACAGTTATAGCGTCTACAAACTAGGGTACATTTTCTGGAATTTACACAGCTTTTAGTTTATGACTGCCTATGTCATTTTTTGAGGTGCTAAAATGGCAGGGCAGTACAACCCCCCCAAATGACCCCATTTTGGAAAGTAGACACCCCAAGGAAATTGCTGAGAGGCATGTTGAGCCCATTGAATATTTTTTTTTTTTTGTCCCAAGTGATTGAATAATGACAAAAAAAAAAAAAATTACAAAAAGTTGTCACTAAATGATATATTGCTCACACAGGCCATGGGCATATGTGGAATTGCACCCCAAAATACATTTAGCTGCTTCTCCTGAGTATGGGGATACCACATGTGAGGGACTTTTTGGGAGCCTAGCCGCGTACGGGGCCCCGAAAACCAATCACCGCCTTCAGGATTTCTAAGGGCATAAATTTTTGATTTCACTCCTCACTACCTATCACAGTTTCAGAGACCATGGAATGCCCAGGTGGCACAAACCCCCCCAAATGACCCCATTTTGGAAAGTAGACACCCCAAGCTATTTGCTGAGAGGCATGGTGAGTATTTTGCAGCTCTCATTTGTTTTTGAAAATGAAGAAAGACCAGAAAAAAATGTTTTTTTCTTTTTTCAATTTTCAAAACTTTGTGACAAAAAGTGAGGTCTGCAAAATACTCACTATACCTCTCAGCAAATAGCTTGGGGTGTCTACTTTCCAAAATGGGGTAATTTGGGGTTTTTTTGGGGCAGTGAAGAGTGAAATCAAAAATTTATGCCCTTAGAAAGCCTGAAGGCGGTGCTTGGTTTTCGGGGTCCCGTGCGCGGCTAGGCTCCCAAAAAGTCTCACACATGTGGTATCCCCATACTCAGGAGAAGCAACAGAATGTATTTTGGGGTGTAATTTCACATATTCCCATGGCATGTTTGAGCAATATATCATTTAGTGACAACTTTGTGCAAAAAAAATAAATAAATTGTCTCTTTTCCGCAACTTGTGTCCCAATATAAAATATTTCATGGACTCGACATGACTCTCAGCAAATAGCTTGGGGTGTCTACTTTCCAAAATGGGGTCATTTGGGGGGGTTTTGAACTGTCTTGGCATTTTATGCACAACATTTAGAAGCTTATGTCACACATCACCCACTCTTCTAACCACTTGAAGACAAAGCCCTTTCTGACACTTTTTGATTACATGAAAAAATTTTTTTTTTTGCAAGAAAATTACTTTGAACCCCCAAACATTATATATTTTTTTTAAGCAAATGCCCTACAGATTAAAATGGTGGGTGTTTCATTTTTTTTTCACACAGTATTTGCACAGCAATTTTTCAAATGCATTTTTTGGGGAAAAAACACACTTTTTAAAATTTTAATGCACTAAAACACACTATATTGCCCAAATGTTTGATGAAATAAAAAAGATGATCTTAGGCCGAGTACATGGATACCAAACATGACATGCTTTAAAATTGCGCACAAACGTGCAGTGGCAACAAAATTAATACATTTTTAAAAGCCTTTAAAAGCCTTTACAGGTTACCAGCTTAGATTTACAGAGGAGGTCTACTGCTAAAATTACTGCCCTCGATCTGACCTTCGCGGTGATACCTCACATGCATGGTGCAATTGCTGTTTACATTTGACGCCAGACCGGCGCTTACGTTCGCCTTAGCGCGAGAGCAGGGGGGACAGGGGTGCTTTTTTTTTTCTTTATTATTTTTTTGCTTTTTTATCTTATTTTTAAACTGTTCCTTTCATTTTTTTTTTTTAAATCATTTTTATTGTTATCTCGGGGAATGTAAATATCCCCTATGATAGCAATAGGTAGTGACAGGTACTCTTTTTTGAAAAAATTGGGGTCTATTAGACCCTAGATTTCTCCTCTGCCCTCAAAGCATCTGACCACACCAATATCGGTGTGATAAAATGCTTCCCCAATTTCCCAATGGCGCTGTTTACATCCGGCGAAATCTAAGTCATAAAATGCTTGTAGCTTCCGGTTTCTTAGGCCATAGAGATGTTTGGAGCCATGCTGGTCTCTGATCAGCTCTATGGTCAGCTGGCTGAATCACCGGCTGCATTCTCAGGTTCCCTGTTGAGACAGGAGAGCCAGAGAAAAACACGGAAGACGGTGGGGGGGCATTCCCTCCCACTGCTTGTAAAAGCAGTCTAGAGGCTAATTAGCCGCTAGGATTGCTTTTACCTGAAAGCCGACCACTGGCTGAAAAGAATGATACCAAGATGATACCTAAACCTGCAGGCATCATTCTGGTATAACCACTCAAATTCGTGAATGGCGTACCTGAAGACAAAAAAAATGGTTAACAATAAAGCACAGTAAACAGTAAAGTATAAAAAATTGCATACCTGTAAAGCAAACATGATAAAACATAATAACAATAAAACATTGCAGAATAGAATACAGTAAAAAAAAGCAGAACAATAGAGAGAATAGAGAGAGAGAGAACAATAAAACGACAACTACCGTATTTATCGGCGTATAACACGCACTTTTTTCCCCTTAAAATCAGGGGAAAGTCGTGGGTGCGTGTTATACGTCGATCCCCGCTATCGCTATGTGAATGTCGGCGATCGCCGCCGACATTCACATAGCGAGTAGTTTCAAATATGGCGCCGCAGAGCTCGGAGGGACTCGGCGGTGCTGAACGAGCGCCGCCGAAATCACAGAGCCGAGATACACATAGTCGGGTGTATTCGGCTCTTTCCGGAGCCGCTCACAGTCCCGCCCAGTCCCGCCATTGGACCTGTGTTATGTCCATCATAGGGCGGGACTGGGCGGGACTGTGAGCGGCGCCAGAAAGAGCCGAGAACCCTCGGCTATGTGTATGTCGGCGGCGTTCGTTCACTTCCGCCGGCGCCGAGTCCCTCCAAACTCCGCGGCGCCATATTTAAAACTACTAGTATGTGTATGGCGGCGGCGGCGGCAGGAGGCAGGAGGCATGGACACTGGGGACAAGGCTGCACTGGGGACAAGGCTGCTCTGACAAGGTTGCACTGGGGACAAGGCTGCTCTGACAAGGCTGCACTGGGGACAAGGCTGCAGTGACAAGGCTGCACTGGGGCAAAGCTGCACTGACAAGGCTGCACTGACACTGAAAAGGCTGCAATGACACTAACAAGGCTGCAGATGAACACTGATGAGGCTGCATTGATGGGCATTTTAATGTAAGTTTCTTTTCCTTAAACTTCCCTCCTAAAAGTTTTTTTCCTTAAAATTCTCTCCTAAACTTGGGGTGCGTGTTATACGCCGGCGCGTGTTATACGCCGATAAATACGGTATTTTTTTTATTTTATATTTTTGTTTGTGTTTTTTTTTTTTTTACACTTTTTTTGGTAACTGTAACTTTTATAACTGTCACTGGTTCCAGGTTCGGGTCTCTCAAAATGCGATGGCATCTTGGGAGACCCTGTGAAAGTGTGCCTAGTCTGTGCAATGCTGTACCCTACGTTAATACTCAACTAGTGAATGGTAGCGTTCAAAACATTCACCAATGCAAAGACCAGGATTGTCAGGACAGGAGAACCAATAATAGCGGGTGTCATGCCTATATCCGCGCTTGCTGCAGACACGACATCTTTTTTGGGGGGGTTTGTTGGGTAGGGGTACTCGGGAGGACATAAAGAAAATGCCTGTCATGCAGCCGACTGCATTTGGTTGGGGATGTGAATGGGGGAAGTACGGGCGCTGCAGAAGTGGTGGGTTCCCAATTAGGATTGGCAAATGCAGCAGGAAGGGCACTATGGGCATGACGGGCCTGTGTTTGTCTTTTTGGTGGCAGCGGGACACTACTTGTGCTTGCCACCTCACCAGCTTGAACTGCACTTATGGGACTCGCCACATCACCAAGTGTTACTGCAGTGCTGGTTTGACTATGACCGGGGTGTACTAGGCCACTGGTGCTTGCCAGTTCACCAAAACGCTACCATAAAAACTGTTAGCGATCGCAGGGATCAGGCCTGACTCTGCAAACGCTGCAGTTATGCGTTTAGTGTTTTGTAAGTGACAGTGATCGATCGATACTGCACTTGGGTGGGCTGGGCTGGGCGGAGGGGCAAAACACAGGTGCTAGCAGGTATCTGGGCTGATCCCGCTAACACTGCATTTTTTGGAACCCTAAACTGCTGGGGACGCTAGTATAGATCTGATCGGATCAGATATTGATCCGTTCAAATACTATACCACTAAGGGAGGTGTACGGTGCGTGCGTGGGTGTTAGCGGTACTGGCGCTAACCTGACACTGCCTGGGGCAACGCATATCACCGCCGGGCGATCGGGGGGCTAAACCTTTATTCGGTAATAAACGGCGGGTGCCCTGACACTATAAATAAATGAACTAACCAGCGTCACCCGTAACACTTATACGGTGATCAGTGGTGAAAGGGTTAACTAGGGGGCAATCAAGGGGTTAAAACATTTATTAGGTAGTATATGGGGGTCCCCGACGTTATAAAACGCTGACAACGAACCTAAATATTTACGTCCCTAACTAGCGTAATACAGCGATCAGAAAAATGATCGCTTAGCGACACTGGTGACGGGGGGTGATCAAGGGGTTAAAACTTTATTAGGGGGGGTTAGGGGGTACCCTAGACCTAAAGGGGGCTAATACTAACTGCCCTACCACTTCTAACTGTCACAAACTGACACCATGCAGTAATCATAAAAAAAAACTGCTTGGTGTCAGTGTGACAGGGGGGGGTGATTGGGGGGGATCGGGGGGCGATCGGGGGTGTAAAGTATGCCTGGCATGTTCTACTGTGTGTGTGTGTGTTGTGCACTCACTCACATGTCTTCTCTCCTCGGCGCCGGAACGGAAACTGCCGTGCCGAGGAGAGATGACATCACATCCTCTGCCTCTGTGTACTACACAGAGGCAGGGGATGATTGTCATTGGCTGGGAGTGATCGCGAGGGGGGGCCACGATCGGATGGCCTCCCCCTCACGTCTGAATGCTCCCAGACCAAAGCAGACCGCCGCTGGCACCGGGGGGGGTCCGATCGGACCCCCCGTCTGCAGGAAGGCAATCACGTACCAGGTACGTGATTTTGCCTGCCCTTCCATTTTGTTGACGTATTTATGCGTTAGGCGGTCGGCAAGTGGTTAAAAACAGAAAACAAAAAACCCCCAGAACAAAAACATCCCCACCCCAACCAAGCAATGCTTGTACCCTTAAACATATTACACCCAATGAGAGGAGGTGTGGACCAGTGGGTGTAGTCTCACAGTGGAGTTAGTCTGAAGGGCTTCTCCTGCATTTATAAGGAGAAGAAAAGAGAAAAGAGCAAAACAAAATAGAAAAAAAATGAAACTGTTGATGGGAAAGTTTCATCCAGGAGAACAAGATACCTTTTGAGGAAACAGGAAGTATGGACGTGCAGCCAGAATAAATGTCCCAATTGTAAAAGTGTCAGAAACCATAAATCAGACCAAGACAGAAGTACAGTTAAATCACACTTGAATAATAATAATAGTAAATAGAACAAACATAGTCAAAGTTCGTTAACCGGAAAGGATAGTCAGACAAGCCAGGAAGTCAGGAAGCCATGGATCAGTGTAGTGGAACAGCAAGCAGGATCCGGAACCAGAAGGGATGTCAGCCAAGCAAGTCTTTAACAGGCACACAGGAGAGAGTCTCTGTGATGTTGACCAGGCGAAGGCAGAGAATATCTGGGCTGATGGCTTAAGTAAGCAGGACTGACGAGCAGGATATCATCAACAGGTGAGTCACTGTGGAAGGCCTCACTGTACCTCCTGGCTGCTCTTTGGTAGTCATAGATGTTAAAAACTTATATTCATCAATAACACATGAACTGGGTATGGAGATTATTGAAAAATTCCTGAATGAAAGAGGACCCAATTTTGCAGGCCTTAATAGCTTTGTACTACAGCTACTCTCCCACATCCTTACAAAGAATGTCTTTTCCTTTGACGGATCCCACTTCCTCCAGGTACAGGGGGTCGCTATGGGCACATCTTGTGCGCCCTCATATGCGAACACGTACCTTGGGGGTGGGAACGAGACCTATTTGCTGGTGATGGGCACTCAGACCTTTTTTCCTATGTGCTGCAGTGGTTCCACTACATAGATGACATTTTGTTACTGTGGGCGGGACCACCAACAGCACTTAATGAATTTATGGCCATTCTAAGTCACAATGACTATAATTTGAAATTCACTATGCAATCTAGTCTTACCACTATTGCATATTTTGATATGACTGTTAACATCACTATGGATGGCCTGATCGGTAAATTATATCGAAAACCCACTGCGGGTAACACAATTTTACACGCGCTAAGTGCACACCCCCAGCCCCTCATTCAAAGTATTCCCTTTGGCCAATATTTGCACCTTAAACGCAACTGTTCGAGTGATCTTGATTTAAAACAGGAGGCAGACAGTCTATACGAACGGCTCTTGGCCAGAGGATACAGCAAAACCAGCCTTAAAAAAGCTTTTAAAAAGGCTTTAGCTAAATCTAGGAATACCATTCTCTTTCCAAAACCCAAACAAACAGATTCCAACGTAACAAGGTTCATAACCACTTACTCTGACCAACATCATATAATACGGTCGGTATTTCAAAGACACTGGCACATTCTGCTGGCAGATCCTATCCTAGCCAAATATATAGGACCCAAACCTGAAATCACCTATCAACGAGCAGGATCTGTCAAAGATCGGTTGGTACGTAGCCATTATTGCAAAACCAATAATGTAACCCAATATCCACCTGGTTTATTTCAATGAGGGTTGTGTGATTTCTGACTTATTATTGGTGGGACCCTCTGTTCCCCACCCTAATGGCCGTACCCATGTTTTACGACACCACATCACTTACCAAAACTAAAGAAGAGATTTATATTATTTTCTGCCAATGTGGAGCTTTCTACGTTGGCAAAACCATCAGGTCATTTTGGAGGAGGATCAAAGACCATGTTTACTATGCTACTAGTGGTCTTCTTAACACCACTATGGGCTATCATATAGCCTTTAAACATAAATACAACCCCATGGTGTTTAAATTCGCTGCTCTGGATGTCATTCATGAAGACCCCGAGGAGGTAATTTTGATAAGAGCAGGGCTTTTTTTCTACAGACAATAGGTGCAGGAACTCCCCCTTTCCGAGTCACCCCTTTTCTCTGTCCATACCTACCTCTGAGCACCATCCCTTCTTTCCATCCCCTACCCACCTCCCAGTACCGCCCCTTTTAGACAATACAGAACCAAGTATCATTTTGTGTTGCTAAGTAATTTGTATGGAAATTGGTAATGATATCAAGAAAAGCAGTAAAAAAAAGATCCCCTGCAGCCAGCAACAATAGATCCCCCTAAAAGCAATGGAGCAACCCACAACAAAATTTCCCCCAGCAATAATAGACTCCCAGCAGCATCAACAGATCTCTGCACAGCCAGCATCAATAAACTCTCTGGCAGCCATCAACAATAGACCCCTCCCCCAACAGTAGATCTCTTTAGCAACAACTGACCCCCCCTGCAACAATATATCCCCTCCAGCTAGAATATATCCCCCAGCAGTGTGCATTAATACCCTGAAGCACACCCTACCATTACATACAGTCAGTCCAGGAGGTGCCGAAACTGCATTCCCCCACGTTCCCGCTGAAAAAAAAGCCCTGGATAAGAGTGCTCCAACGAGAAACTCAATAGATACATAGATTACGGGCCACTATGCATCCAGGTTTGAATGACACAATAAGTTTTAGACCTTTTCTGTAATATTACATCATTAATATGTAGTTCATTTCTACAGATTGCATATGTCCGTGACATGCCTTTCCCCTCCTTTTTGTTTCCCTTGTTTCCCCATGACATTGTTTTTCACCCGACAATTTTTTTGTCATTCTCCTGTCTACATTTATGTCACTTACAGTATATACATAGTCAACAAATACAGGACCCTACAAATAGGCTATTGGGGTACCAGATGATATATAGTTGGTATGGATACTTTTTTCATTTATCTGTACTCTTCGCTATTTTGTAAACAATGGTAATATATTTTGTAATTTATTTGTATCTGTAAATGTTCATATGTATATCTGTTTTGTTTTTATTTGGCCTGTGTTGCCCACTCAGGGGACCTAAGGGTGACACAATGTGGTACCATTCCATATTAGGTGGGGATATTCAATTCATGAATTTTATGTTTCCCTGCATTTTCTATAGAGGCATTCACAGCAGTGATATGCTCTATTTTTTTCCCAGTTATTGCAAGTCCGCTCTGGTTAGCTCCTTTGCTTCATGGGGACGCACATGAATGCGGACCTATTGGAGTTCAATTTACCAGTTTGCCTACAAACCCCATAATTCACTCACTCACATTCACTCGTTGTCGTTTATCCTGCACATGCGCACAACGAGTGAAGATCTGCTCACTGCGCCGCCTACGGCATTTACAGTATATTTTTTCTGTTTGTGTGCAGTGGCCGGTCTGCACATGGGCACAACAAGCAGAGTCCCGCTCGCTGCCTACAATACCCACAACCCCTGTCTCTTAGTACGCCTGACACGATTATGTCACATGATGCTGTCTTTGCGATTTGCTGAGACACTGCCGGCTAATATAAATAACCCTCATTTCTACACAGGCTTTGTGTGCAGCACCCGGCTGTCTCCCAGGGGCACGTCTGCTTATCTTATCCTCCATGTAAGTACTATCTACCACTCTCTTTGTGCGAGCACTTTGGCTGTTACCAATGGTCTCTATAATATATACAGTGGGGACAGAAAGTATTCAGACCCCCTTAAATTTTTCACTCTTTGTTATATTGCAGCCATTTGCTAAAATCATTTAAGTTAATTTTTTTCCTTATTAATGTACACACAGCACCCCATATTGTACACACAGCACCCCATATTGTACACACAGCACCCCATATTGTACACACAGCCCCCCATATTGTACATACAGCACCCCATATTGTACACACAGCACCCCATATTGTACACACAACACCCCATATTGTACACACAGCACCCCATATTGTACACACAGCCCCCCATTTTGTACATACAGCACCCCATATTGTACACACAGCACCCCATATTGTACACACAACACCCCATATTGTACACACAGCACCCCATATTGTACACACAGCACCCCATATTGACAGAAAAACACAGAATTGTTGACATGTTTGCAGATTTATTAAAAAAGAAAAACTGAAATGTCACATGGTCCTAAGTATTCAGACCCTTTGCTGTGACACTCATATATATAACTCAGGTGATGTCCATTTCTTCTGATCATCCTTGAGATGGTTCTACACCTTCATTTGAGTCCAGCTGTGTTTGATTATACTGATTGGACTTGATTAGGAAAGCCACACACCTGTCTATATAAGACCTTACAGCTCACAGTGCATGTCAGAGCAAATGAGAATCACGAGGTCAAAGGAACTGCCTAAAGAGCTCAGAGACAGAATTGTGGCAAGGCACAGATCTGGCCAAGGTTACAAAAAATGTTCAGCTGCACTTAAGGTTCCTAAGAGCACAGTGGCCTCCATAATCCTTAAATGGAAGATGTTTGGGATGACCAGAACCCTTTCTAGAGCTGGCTGTCCGGCCAAACTGAGCTATCGGGGGAGAAGAGCCTTGCTGAGAGAGATAAAGAAGAACCCAAAGATCACTGTGGCTGAGCTCCAGAGATGCAGTCGGAGATGGGAGAAAGTTGTAGAAAGTCAACCATCACTGCAGGCCCTCCACCAGTTGGGGCTTTATGGCAGAGTGGCCCAACGGAAGCCTCTCCTCAGTGCAAGACACATAAAAGCCCGCATGGAGTTTGCTAAAAAAAACCTGAAGGGCTCCAAGATGGTGAGAAATAAGATTTTCTGGTCCAATGAGACCAAGATAGAACTTTTTGGCCTTAATTCTAAGCGGTATGTGTGGAGAACACCAGGCACTGCTCATCACCTGTCCAATACAGTCCCAACAGTGAAGCATGGTGGTGGCAGCATCATGCTGTGGGGGTGTTTTTCAGCTGCAGGGACAGGACGACTGGTTGCAATTGAGGGAAAGATGAATGCGGCCAAGTACAGGGATATCCTGGACGAAAACCTTCTTCAGAGTGCTCAGGACCTCAGACTGGGACGAAGGTTTACCTTCCAACAAGACAATGACCCTAAGAACACAGCTAAAATAACAAAGGAGTGGCTTCACAATAACTCCATGACTGTTCTTTAATGGCCCAGCCAGAGCCCTGACTTAAACCCAATTGAGCATCTCTGGAGAGACCTAAAAATGGCCGTCCACCAACGTTTACCATCCAACCTGACAGAACTGGAGAGGATCTGCAAGGAGGAATGGCAGAGGATCCCCAAATCCAGATGTGAAAAACTTGTTGCATCTTTCCCAAAAAGACTTATGGCTGTATTTGATCACAGGGGTGCTTCTACTAAATACTGAGCAAAGGGTCTGAATACTTAGGAGCATGTGATATTTCAGTTTTTCTTTTTTAATAAATCTGCAAACATGTCAACAATTCTGTGTTTTTCTGTCAATATGGGGTGCTGCGTGTACATTAATGAGGAAAGAAATGAACTTAAATGATTTGAATTTGAAATGAATTTTAATTGATAAATGATTGAGTGAAAAATTTAAGGGGGTCTGAATACTTTCCGTCCCCACTGTATACTCTCCTTCATACCCTTTCTTTACAGGTTCAGCATGCTAGTCCAGGCTCTATTTGTCATGAGCATTGCTTAATCCTAATAAGGATCTGTCTCCCCTATGTTTATTGGACCTTATAATGTGGCTCTGTTGGTTCCCTACATGTTTGGAGTGAGGGTTCCTACTTGCCCCTCTTCAAACACTTGAAAACCACTTACTAGTAGGTATTCCAATTTCCATATATTCTTACTTTCATATATTCCTTTTTACTGGCATATTTGTTAGAACCCATTGCATTATATCTGCTTTTTCACAGTTTATAAAATTTTGAAAATTCTCCACCTATCTGGGCTGTATACATAGAAAATGTATTCCAATCTAAGGTACCTTCAATTTTGTCTGTCCCCTGTGGGCCTCCCCTGACTGGCCCAACATTTGCTTTTTAAGATAACATGTTCTAGGTTTGTGCAATAGCTTTGATTTTAATGGCAATCTATCTCATTTCAGGATAGTGAGATTCATTCTCTTATCTCTAATTTTAACGTCTCTGAACCTTGGTCGTGTCCTGAAAACGCGTAGACGCACAAGGGCTCACTGTACAAACTGTAATTTATGCATGTGTACTATGATTTTTATTCCTCTTTGAACATTATGTCTATATCTTGTAGTTTTTTCAATAAATGCGATGATTAAATATTTTTGTCATCTCTCCATTATTTCCTGACCTAAAAAGTCCAATTTTGGTAGTACCTCCAGTAGTACCTTTTTTCTTCACTGTGGAGAAATAGGAGCTCGCAATTAACTGACAGCTGGGCAGCCAGCTCAGAGAAGGAAGGGCTGAGTCCAGTCATGACAGTACCTGCTCAACAACCCCTCCCCCTCGCAGGACCACCAGGCTTGAGAGGAAAACGTCTATGGAAATCATGGAGGAGGACAGGGTTCCTCCGGACCATACTCTTTCCAATGCACCAGGTACTGTATGCGCCCACGGAACCTATGGAAGTCAACAATGGACTGTACTTTATACTCAAGGTTCTCATCCTGTACAGGATGAGGACGTGGCACCGAGGTGGTAAAGCAGTTGCAGACCAAAGCTTTTATTAAGGAGACATGGAATACATTTGAGATATGCATATTAGAAGGAAGGTCTAAAGCGTAAGTCACTGGGTTACTCCTGCTGAGAATACAGAAAGGCACAATAAACCAAGGGGGCAACTTCAGAGAGAGAACACGGAGTCTGAGGTTGTGAGATGACAGCCAGACCCTGTCCTCAACCTGATAGGAAGGTGCAGGCTGCCATCTGCAGTCAGAATGGAGTCTGTACCTATAATTGGCATGTCACAGATCCTCCTCTAATGCAGGAATGCTCTGCGGAACAAATGAGTAAGGCAACATGGAAGATTGGAAACCATAGTTCATCATAAAAGGGGACAATCTGGAAGCAGAATTCAAGGCACTGTTGTGAGCAAACTCCGCCAAAGGTAAGAGGTCTGACCAGTTGTTATGATGGTCAGAAATATAGCAACATAGGAACTGCTCCAAGGACTGGTTGGCTCATTCTGCGGCCCCATTAGACTGCTGGTGATACGCAGAGAAGAAAGCAAGCTGAATTCCCAACTGTGCACAAAAGGCTCAACAGAACCGGGACACAAACTGACTACCCCTATCCGAGATGATCACCTTGGGTAGCCCATGTAAGCGAAAGATCTCCTGAGCAAAAATGGAAGCCAGTTCCTTAGATGTGGGCAACTTCTTAAGTGGAGTACAATGAGACATTTTCAAGAACTGGTCAACCATAACACGAGTTGATTCATCCCAGGGTGACCAGCAGCCTTGAGAGAATGGTAAGTCTGGAGCATGGCAGTACGGAGACTTACAAGGTTTCTCAGGAGGAGCATGGACCTGAACGGCAAGAATTTTGTCACCCAAAGGAGAAGTGAGACTGGTGTGAACCGTACCCAGAATATGATCAGGAGGAATCACAGGAACCAGAACCGACTCCATCTTGGAAGTGGAGGAAAATTGTTGCGACAAAGAGTCAGCCCTTACATTCTTAGTACCGAGTAAGAATGAGACAATGTAATTGAAACATGACAAGAAAAGAGCCCATCGCACCCTTCTGGAAGAGAGGTGTTTAGCCTTTAGAGGAGAATGGGAGACTTATGGTCAGTAAGAATGAGAACCGGCACAGTGGTACCTTCGAGGAGATGTCTCCATTCTTTCAGGGATAAAATAATTGCTAACAGCCCTCTGTCCCCAATCTCGTAGTTGCATTCTGTAGGTGACAATTTCTTGGAAAAGTAGCCACAAGGATGCATAGTGCTCTCAGAGGTATGACGTTGAAACAGAAGGATGCCAACTCCAGTCTCAGAAGCATCAACCTCAAGAATAAAGGGTAACGTAGGATCAGGATGTGACAACACAGGAGCAGAAACAAAGACAGCCTTGAGACTCGCAAAGGCCTTAATGGACCCTGGAGACCACCTCTGAGTTACCGTCCTTTCTTGTCATATCAGTCAGGGGCTTGACCAGAGATGAAAAGTTATGAATAAACTTCCGATAATAATTGGCAAAGCCAAGAAAAGTTTGGAGCCAAAAAGGTACAGCAGGCTTCCACAAGTACTCCTTAAAGGAAGGTCTCTCGGAGTCTAGAGTCAATAAGAATGGCAAACAAGATCAACCTCTCCAGCTCAGTGGGTATGTCTTGATCTGCTACCTCATCTTTGAGGTTATCCGAAAGACCATGAGAAAAAGCAGCCATGAGGACCTCATTGTTCCACGCAACCTCTGCTGCTAGAGTACGGAAGTTAATGGTGTAATTGGCAACAGTTCTTGTACCCTGTTTGATGGACATGAGGCTTTTGGCAGCAGAAGTGGAGCGTGCAGGAAAGTCAAATACCCCTTAAACCAGGACAATGACCTGGGGCATTCTTCAGAGCAACCAGGTACACTGGGAGGGAGTATCTACATGTGTCAGAACTGTGTGAGGCTCTATTGAAGAGACACAATACTCCTGCATACAGTTTTGGAACTTTGTGCTATTTCACTAAAGGGGACTGAGAGCTCCTGGTTCATAAATAACTTTGCCACTGATCCATAGAGATTGTGATTATACCTGAGGAAGTACAGTCCAGGATCTTCATTTTTGTGTAGATAGAGAAGGACGTTTGTCCTAATATGATGTTCTACACATCAAGTTGTGCATCCCATAATTCCTATATCCTATTCACATTGTTTTCCCCAAGTAAAACAAAAAAAACAAGTCCACAGACTGACTTATTGTGTCTGGATGTAAGTTGGAAGAGCTTGTTGTCTGGCTGTGCAGGAATAGGGGGACTCCAGATCCAGTGGGGGTAGCACTACATTATTAATCATAAACATTTGATATACACCAATCAGCCATAACTTTATGACAACTGTGATGGGAGTTACATTGGGCGGGGGTCTTGTGGAAGCCAGCTTACAGGCCCCTCTTAGGTATAAGTCACCCTGTGTCTATTAGAGGGTGACCGAGCAAATGATGGACAACTACTTGATGGACACTGAGAATGTGGTTTTAATTACTTCAATGGGACAGTAATATTTGTAAACAATATCCCTCAAGAAATATATAAAGACTATTGCTGGTTTGTTTGATTCTGAACTTTACATGTTCATTGAAAGAGCTGGTCACATTGGCCTCTGTTTATTAAGGTATTATGTGTTTACTGCTAAGCATGTCTGTCCCATTGTTAATTGTGTCACCTATTGTCTGATTAATAACAACATTGTCTGGGTGGGCATTGAGTCACCTAGGCTGGTTTAACCACCTCCCGCCCAGCCTATAGCAGAATGACAGCTGGGAAGTGCTTCAGTTATCCTGACTGGGCATCATATGACGTCCAGCTGGATAACAGCCGCTGCGTGCCCGTGGGGGCGTGCATCATGGTGATTGGTGGTACGGTGTGTCAGTCTGACACATTGCTACACTGATCTTGGTAAAGAGCCTCCATCAGAGGCTCTTTACCACATGATCAGCCATTTCCAATCACGGCTGATCACGATTTAAAACAGGAAGAGCCATTGATCGGCTTTTCCTCACTCGTGTCTGACAGACGCAAGTAGAGGAGAGCTGATCGCCTGCTCTCCTGACAGAGGGGGTCTGTGCTGATTGTTTATCAGCACAGCCCCCCCTTGGATGACTGCCCAGGACCACCAGGATGCTGCCAGGACCACCAGGGATGGCCACCGCACGGAACCACCAGGTATACCACCCTAGATCACCAGGGATATGCCAATCAGTGCCTAGGCAGCTGCCAATCAGTGGCAATTAAAAATGCCTGCCAGTGCCACCAGTGATGCTTATCAGTGCAGTCTCAGTGCCACCTTTCAGTGCCTATCAGTGCCGTCTATCAGTGCCACCCATAAGTACCCACAAGTGCAACCTTTCAGTGCCCAGTGTCGCCTATCAGTGCCACCTATAAGTGCACATCAGTGCCACCTATGATTGCCCATCAGTGCTGCTTATCAATGCCCATCAGTGCCGCCTATCAGTGTCACCCACCAGTGCCACCTATCAGGGCCCATCGTCACTGCCCTTCAGTGCCATCTCATCGGTGTGGCCTTATCAGTGCCCATCAGTGCAGCTTATCAGTGGCCATCAGTGAAGGAGGAAACACTTATTTACAAAATTTTATAACAGAAACAAAGAAAAACTTTTTCTTTTCAAAATTTTCGGTCTTTTTTTATTAGTTTAGCAAAAAAGAAAACCCGCAGAGGTGATCAAATTCCACTAAAAGAAAGCTCTATTTGTGGGAACAAAATGATAAAAATATAGTTTGGGTACAGTGTAGCAAGACAGCGCAATTGTCATTTAAAAAGTGACAGCGCTGAAATCTGAAAATTGGCTTGGGCAGGAAGGGGCGAAAGTGCCTGGTATTGAAGTGGTTAACTGACTAGTTAATTAGCGCATCATTTTAATTATGTTTCTTGGTTACAGTTTGTGTTGTTCAGGTAATATGATCAGGAGGGCATGTCCTCCTGTAGGGTATAAAGTATGTGTCCGAGTTTCAATAAACAGTCTTTCCTTTCGGAGTTTACCTCAACACCTTGTCTGTGTACGGTGATTGGGGTAACAGGGCTAGTATTAGCTCTCCCTTTGCTCGGAACAGTTTGGAGGGCAGGAAGCATTGGTTGGTGAAAGGAAGCACCTAAGTGGGGTGCCCAAGTGGTTCCATCACAACAACCCACCTAATATTGAGTAGATTTTGCCACCAAAACAGCCATGACCCATTGAGGCATGGACTCCACTAGACCTCTGAATGCATGCTGTGGTATCTGGCAACAAGCCATTGGTATAATGTCCTTTAACTCCTGTAGGTTGTTAGGTGGGGCCTCCATTGATTGGACTTGTTTTTCCAGTACATCCCACAGATGCTCGATTGGATTGAGATCTGGAGAATTTGGAAGCCAAGTAAACACCTAAAACTTGTTGTGTTCCTCAAACCCTTCTTGAACCATTTTTGCTGTGTGGCAAGGTGCATTATCCTGCTGAAGAAGGATATTCCCATCAGGGAATACCTGTTCCATGAAAGGTTGTACTTGATCACTAAGGACGGTCCCGATGTTCGAGTCAAACTAAACTCTCGTACCAGGTCTGCAGTCTCTGACCATCTGCTGTACCATGTCCCCAGTCACTGACCATCTCCTGTATAAAAATATTTTTTTAAAAATAAGTTTCGGTATCAGTCATTTTTGGTATTGGTTTCAGTTTTTGGCATAGTGTATTTTTCATTTTCGGTATCGGTTTCGGCACCAAAAAACCCATTCGGTGCACCCTTAATAAATAGGTTATATTATATATATTGTATATAAAATATAGTAAAGGACTAGCGTCAAATGTAGAGTTTCAAGGACACCGCCACTCGCTGGTTCTTCTTTAAGGGCTTTGTTTGCCCATTTTATTTAAAAGCAAGTTCAGCAAACAACATAGGTTTCCCTCACAGGGGCTTTCAGCATTCCTTTTTCCATCAACAAAAAAAATGACATTCAGCCTAGTTGGCTCTCACTTGCAGCACTGCAGCTCTGGCCTTACACTCCAGGCCCTTGTCTGTCCTGTACAGACTGTTTCACCAACCAACCACCTTGGTGCTGTGCATATAGCTAGCAGCCTCTTGCTGCTCTGGCTCCCACATGGAGCCCTCCTGACTCCTGGTACTCAGACTTCCTATCTGCCGGGGTGAAGCCCAGAACCATGGTCAGGTTACTACTAAAAGCCCAGCACACACCTGACCAATCAGTATGCTGGCTGTTCTCAAAATCAGGACCCAGGACTAGGGATTGCATCCCACCTGGATCTCTCAGAAATCCCTGAGCTCCAGGTCCCTAAGTGGACTTTACAAAAACACTGGAGGGAACTAAAAGGCCAGTTTCCTCTTCAGGTTACATGCTCCCTGGAGCCCCTCAACCCATCTGGTTGAGAATTCTGGGTCACATCATCCTTCTAGACCCTGGCAGGGCAACGCTCTGCCACATATCATCCTCCCCCTGTTTCTACCCCGGAGGGGGCATAACACAACAGCCAAACCTCTTCAAAATGGCACCTCTGTGCCAGTTACCACCAAGGACCAAACCCAGTCTTATCAGGTGACTTTCCCTATGTCCCCCTGCTACACTGACTTGGGTACTACAAAGACACCCCAGTGACTTTTTTACGGGTGCGCTTCCAAAAACGCCATCTGCCCATTTTCCTTGGGGCCACACCTGCAAACACTTTCACACTAAGGGACTTACCAAGGACTTGGATATTGTTTCTCAACCTTTTTCTCTTTACTTCTAAAATGGTCACATTTTTAAACACCTTTTTAGCCATAAGTGTGGGCACTTTTATTTGGGAAAAATTTAATGAAACCTTTTTAAGCTTTGGGCCAGTGTCCTCAGACCTTTTACTCTTGCAAAGTGGGAGGTTCCTGGACCTCTGGAAATCCTTTCCAGAATTACACCCTTGAACCTGTAGGGGCCCAATTCTACTGCACCTATTCCCTCTTCTGTGTCTGTCATACCATTCATCTTCCTGTATTTTTTAAGATTAAGAGCAACCATGTCACCTTGACCATCAGGCCTTCCCTTATTTTTGTTGTTACCCATGGTAACCAAAACATTTACCAGTGTGTTGCACTTTTCCTCATTGTCCGAAGTATCGCCACATTTATCAGAACTCTATTCACCAGTGTTCTAAAGGGAGTGTATGGAGGAGAATCGCACAAAGTGGAATGGTTGTCTACCATGGCAACGACACTAACCACCAACTCCACTGCCACATGAAGCTCCTCCAGCGACTGTCCCGATACCTGATCCTCACTATCCAATTTCACCTTTGGATTTTTGGATTGATGGCCCCAAACACATCACATGTACTTGTGCCCTCTGGCACTTCCGCCCAGATTTCTCTCCTGTCCAACAGTACTCCAGAGTGCCTCTCATGCACAACCTCTGTATGACGCAATCCAGCACACTGTGGGACAATTTTTCATAACAACGATTGCATTACAGGCTTCCAAAATTGCAGATTGCGATAGTACAGCCTGTAATATCCAGCTCCATTTATGCATACCCCATGGTACAAGTTCTCCAAATGCAGGAGAGGACGGCAGGATATACACAGGCCGTACACGCCAACATTCTTACATTTCTCTCAGTACATCTGTCATAAAAAGGCACTGTGATTCTACATTCAAGACCTTCCTGGGGTCCTTAATGTTCCTTGGAATGTGGAAAGACTCATTTACTGATGCCACAGAGGTGGTTCTTTCCTAAAGGGGCTTCCTCCCCACTGGAGATATCCAATGCAATAACCTGGTGCTCTCCTAGAGCACAGCCAGGTGTGGGAGTCACCACAAAACTCTCAGGTTCAGTGTCAATGATCTGTTCCTGGTCTTCTCTATGGATAACATTAGTTTGGCTTACCACACCAATAACTCCTTTATGGGTTGTGGGCACAACCTCTGCTATGTGCTCAATCTCTCTTGGCCCTTCCATCTCCTGAGGAATATCCTCTGCAACAGCAGCAAGCGAGCCCTTGTTCAAAAGCTGCTCTGCAGTCCCTCCATTTAGCACAGCAGAAAATGTGCCCGCTCCATTGTTACACACTGAGGCTTCTTTCAATAAAGCCAACAGACTTGTCACCCATTTGTCCCAGTCTATTTTCTCTGTGCTCCCATCAGAGGTACTATGCAGTACCGCTCCACCTGCCAAAGGAGACACAGGACAGAGTGTCTCCACAGCAGACACATTGCACATATCACTTTTCTTTATACTAACCTGTGGCAAAACTTTTTTAAACATAGCAGGCTGCAATACCATAAGTTCACCACCTTGCTCAGGTGGCGCTTCATTAAACTCAAAGATTTTTGCTGTCAGCAGTGACAGACCGCAGTAACCCATTATTGACACAAGTAATTTCAGAGATTTTAGTTTTACTATTTGACACATTAACACCAATGTCAAGTACCCTGTTATCCATCAGAGTGGCACCACAGTTGTCCCGGGGCAACCTCTGGCTCCAACACACAGAGCTCCCTTGAGGTTTCTAGGGACACCTCTGCAGCCTTATATACTGTTGCTAAGGGGAATAACATACCCTGCTTAGTGATCAACCCTACCTCATTAACCGGTTCAATACAGGGCATTTTCACCCCCTTCCTTCCCAGACCAATTTTTAGTTTTCAGCGCTGTCGCACTTTAAACGACAATTGCGCGGTCGTGCGACGTTGTACCCAAACAAAATTGACGTCCTTTTTTCCCCACAAATAGAGCTTTCTTTTGGTGGCATTTGATCACCTCTGCGGTTTTTATTTTTTGCGCTATAAACAAAAGAAAAGCGACAATTTTGAAAAAAACACAATATTTTTTACTATAATAAATATCCCAATTTTTTTTTAAAAAAACTAATTTTTTCCTCAGTTTCGGCTGATACATATTCTTCTACATATTTTTGGTAAAAAAAAAAAAAAAAAAATCACAATAAGCGTATATTGATTGGTTTGCATAAAAATTATAGCGTCTTCAAAATACGGGATAGATTTATGGCATTTTTTTAAAAAATATAATTGATTTATTTTTTTTACTAGTAATATCGGCGATCGCGATTTTTTTTTCATGACTGCGACATTATGGCGGACACATCGGACACTTGACATATTTTTGAGACCATTCACATTTATACAGCAATCAATGCTATAAAATTGCATTGATTACTGTATAAATGTGACAGGCAGGGAAGGGGTTAACCACTAGGGGGAGATGAGGGGTTAAATGTTTCCTAGGGGAGTGATTATAACTGTAGGGGGAGGGGACGTACAAGGGGAGGAGACCGATCAGTGTTCCTCTGTACTGGGAACACAGATCGCTCTCCTCTCAACTGACAGGCCGTGGATCTGTGTGTTTACACACACAGATCCACGGTCCGGCCCGGTTAATGGGCAATCACAGGTGCCCGGCGGACATCGCGGCCTCCGGGCACACGCACCGGGTCCCGAGCAATGCGGCGGGCGCGCGCACCCCCTAGACGGCCGGGAAGCCCAGGCCGTCATATGACGTCCACCCAGGATGGGAGATCCCATCTGTGGACGTCACTTGACAATGGCCGGGTAGTGAAGTTGTTAAGCATCACATTATCAGCATTAGTTAACTCAATAACAGTATTATCACACTCCTCAGTAAGTTTAACATCATCACATTCAATTTTGACACTTGCCTCCCCACTGGACAGGGCACTGCAGTGAGGCAAGTCCTTTTCTGCACCAACAGTGGATCTCCCCTCTGGGATCACTTCCACTTCAGTCTTTCCCATGACTTCAACAGTCTTACCCATCAGTGTAACAGGTCTTGCCAAGTTCACTTGAGTACATTGACTTTCTTGTACTGCACTTCCACCACCCCACTCCCTCTGGTGGCCACTGGATGAAATTACAGCAGGCACAGCAGGAATTTCCTCTCCGTTGGCAGGGGTGACTGCAAATACTTTAACACAGGAATCCGGGCTTGCAGACGAAGAGTTAAGCCCAGCAACAATATCAGCAGCTGTATTCCACAAGCTGGGACAAGAAAAGATCCCATGCCCCAGCTGACCACATTCCTGGCATAGTACTTGGTGACTTTCTCCTGTTGCTAAGGGAGATGGCACTCTCCCAACTGCACTTTGCTGGCTCTCCCACACATGTAGACTTCTCGTTCTCTATGAAGCGGTGTTGCTTTAAACTTGCCACTATCCTCTGTAGGCAATAGCTTTGTCTTGTGGTCCATCGACCTGACATCATAGGTGTTGATATGCGCAACTGCACTCCTCTCACACTTCTGGTATGCCTGTTGCTCACTCCTTTGCTTTGCTAGGTATCTTTGCACTGGAGCCTGGGAAAAAGGGCACTTGGAGACTGCATGCCCCCACTCACTGCACTGCAAACAGCACACTTGGTTCTTAACAGGGCCTCCCCAATTGCATTCTCTTGTAAGCTTAGCACTTTGCACATTGATAGCTGGCTTGCTTGCACGAGTGTTGCCAGGGGCAACAACAGACACTTTTTCACCAACATCTTCACTCAAAATTTGAGCCACGTCTCAAATACACTTTCTCCCGTTGATATGGGAGACCACGTTCTCCCCATTGACTTTTTCCAGCGCTCTCTAGATTTGATTGCTCCTAGGAAATTGTTGCGATCATCTCGCTTATGATCCATCCAGCGGTACACCTCTTGGTACTCCTCCGTCAGAAATGGTTGCACCAATTCAACCCAGCGACCTTTGGGACATCCTCTGTAGGAAGCAGTTATCGCAAACTCACCCAAAAAGTCTTCAACATGTTCAAAAGGCAACATAGGTTGTATGAAGTCAGCAGCACAGATTTCTCTTTTGTTGCCACGGGCAACAACACCCATCTGCTCACTCCTTGCACTGAGTGATGGTTTCCCAGACAAAGATGCAGACTTTGGTAGACTCTCCATACTCATAGTCACCTGTGCACTCATTGCACCAGTGTTGCTAGGGACAACCCCAGCCCCTTTTCTCCTTGGCAAACTCTGATCAGGCATGTATGGGGTTCGTTCAGGCGGTAACAACCCCTCCAGCCACAGAGCTCCATCTATCATCTCAGCCATCCTTCCTTTTTTTTTTTTTTTGTTTTAGGAGCTTTGACAGCCCCATACTCACAGTCACTCCAGAAAAACTTTGCACAGTTCAGCAATAAATTGGAGCACTGTCTCTTTAAGGCTAGTTACCTTTCTCTTGCAGGTTCTCCTCACCTGCACACACAGATTATGCAGTCTCATGCATCAAAACACAGTTCATATGACAGATGAACTTGATTGTAGGGATCTCAGATTGTGTCCACAGCACTTCTCCACCCCGTGTAAAGGACTAGCGTCAAATGTAGAGGTTCTAGG
Source organism: Aquarana catesbeiana (assembly GCF_042186555.1). NCBI lineage: Eukaryota > Metazoa > Chordata > Amphibia > Anura > Ranidae > Aquarana > Aquarana catesbeiana. Next base: position 212,517,173 of record NC_133336.1, read on the forward strand.
ACACCGCCACTCGCTGGTTCTTCTTTTTAAGGGCTTTGTTTGCCCATTTTTATTAAAAGCAAGTTCAGCAAACAACATAGGTTTCCCTCACAGGGGCTTTCAGCATTCCTTTTTCCATCAACAAAAAAATTACATTGAGCCTAGTTGGCTCTCACTTGCAGCACTGCAGCTCTGGCCTTACACTCCAGGCCCTTGTCTGTCCCGTACAGACTGTTTCACCAACCAACCACCTTAGTGCATATAGCTAGCAGCCTCTTGCTGCTCTGGCTCCCACATGGAACCCTCCTGACTCCTGGTACTCAGACTTCCTTATCTGCTGGGGTGTAGCCTGGCATGGGGTCCCCCCAAAACTATACCAGGCCCTTTGGGTCTTGTGTAGATTTTAAGGGGAACTCCACGTCAATTTAAAAAAAAACTGCATGGGGTCCCCCCAAAATCTATACCAGGCCCTTTGGGTCTGGCATGGATTTTAAGGGAATTCCATGCCAAAATAAAATGGTGTGGGGGTGCCCCCCAAAATCAATACCAGACCCTTATCTGAGCAAGCAGCCTGGCAGGCCAGGAAAGACAGGGGAAGAGTGAGCGCCCCCTCCTCCTGAACCATACCAGGCCGCTCGCCCTCAACATGTGGAGGGTACTTTGGGGTCCCTAGCCAGTGGTTGTCCGGGTCTGCAGGCGGGGGGCTTATCGGATTCTGGAAGCCCCCTTTAAAAAGTGGACACCCAGATCCCGCCCCCTATGGGTATCAGGTACATTGTACCCATTCACCAAAAAAAGTGTTAAAAAGTAAAAACCACAGCAGATAGTTTTTGACAATTCCTTTCTTTAAAAAAAACATGTCCCGCAATGTAAATCCATTGTCAATCACGGCGCCCGGCGGTCCCAAAACTTTTTTTAAAAAAAGAAAAAGCTCCGCCTCCATGGGAGGCCTCCCAGTGACTGACGTCTCTTGGCAGTGACAGCTGTTATATAGGCAAGGCCGGGCCACCCGGTGGTGTAACCGAGTGATCCAGCCCCCTCTGGCATCATGTGATGTGTCAGCAGGTGGCCCGCCCTTGCCTATATAACAGCTGTCAAACAGAAAAGACAGCTTTCGCTGGGAGGCTGTTTGGTTGTTTTTTTTTTTCTATTTTTCTGGTCCCTCGGTGCCGTGATTTACCTCGCAGGACACTTTATTTTTTATTTAAATAAAGGAATTGTCAAAAACTGTCTGCTGTGGCTTTTACTTTTTAACACTTTTTTGGTGAATGAGAATGTACCCGATACCCATTTACATAGGGGGGCTGGATCTGGGGTTTCTGATAAGCCCCCCGCCTTTATGGGGACAAGGTGCTTTGTGGTGGTGGGGCACAAAGCCCCCTGCCCCAAAGCACCCACCCTCCCCATGTTGAGGGCATGTGGCCTGGTATGGTTCAGGAGGGGGGGAACCGAAGGAACCAAAGGGCCTGGTATGGACTGGGGGGACCCATACTATTTTTTTCTTTGATTTTTATCTATATTGCCAAGAGTCTGCAATACATTACAGCCGCGAGCAATTTTAAATTACATTTTTTCCTTTAGAAATGTAATTTTGCTGTGGTACTGTAAGACACATCGAAAGAAGTGCTACTTTACAGGCAGACTAAGGACACCCCCAGGCATGATATTTAAAGGAATATTTCATTGTTATTGTTTCACTTTAAGCATTATTAAAATCACTGCTCCTGAAAAAACGATTGTTTAAAAAACTTTTTTTGCATTGATACATGTCCCCTATGGTCATACCCAGGCCCCTATACACTTTTTATGGCAATAACTTGCATATAAGCCTTTAAAATGAGCACTTTTGATTTTTCATGTTCGTGTCCCTTAGACTTTAACGGTGTTTGCATGTTCACTAAAACTTTTTGCCTGTTTGCGGTGTTTGGGTGCAAACCGAACCGGGGGATGTTCAGCCCATCCCTATCGATCACCAGCAACATTTAGGTAGGTGGTACATGTCCAAATACGTCCATAAGAATGCCAGAACCAAGGTTTCCCAGCAGAACATTGCCCAAAGCATCACACTGCCTCAACCAGATTGCCTTCCTCCCATATTGCATCCTGATACCATCTCTTCCCCAGATAAGAGATGAACACGCACAATAAGATATGTTGGGCTGGTGGTGCTGAGTGATTATTCTTTACCATTCAGACATTGGTCAGAGATCTCCTGTGGTTAAATGCCAAGAACCACAAGGGAAGCTGAAGGTGAAGGACATAAAGTGGTGTTTCACAAGAAGGCTTAATGTACACGGCACGTTTTTACAACCTCTCCTGAACGATTTAACTTGACAGATAGTAACCCTCGTTTAAAACGTTAATTTTGCCGCTTTTACATGCCGCGTTTAGCAGCGTTTGAAAATAGCCAAAATTGAAAAACGCCTGTAAACGAAACGTGGCTAACATGAGTTACCGCGTTTGGCGCCTGAAACTTTGGCATCTCTTTTTTTGCCTTCAAAGAAAAGCCTATAAACGCAACTGCCTAAAAACGACATTAAACTAATTTTTACGTTTGTTTTAATTTTTGTAATAACTTTAGACACTACACAACATCCAATAAATACCACAGGCCAAGAAAGGACATGTGGGACATATTAGCCAATTGTGCTCTTAGCTTTCAAAAGAAAACTTTTTAAAATGAAATGACACAAGTTTGTAAATTTCACTACAAAATCAAGCTGTTCAAAATGTGCTGCTCATCCCCAAGTGACATACAGCTATAGGAAGATGGTATCATGTCTGATATGTATATGGAGTTATGGATAGGAGAGTTTAACCGCTTCAGATCCGGGCCATTGCCAAATGACGGCAACAACGCGGATCTAAATTGCCGGGACGACGTCTACTGACGTCGTCCCGTGCACGAGCGGCCTGCGCGCCCCCTGCAGGGCGCGTGCGGCGCGCTCGGTGATCAGCGAGTCTATGAGACTCGCCTGATCACAGATCAGAGTAAGGGGTTGGTCCCGACCCCTTACCACATGATCAGCTGTCAGCCAATGACAGCTGATCATGTGATGTAAACAGAGCCGGTAATCGGCTATTTTTCCTCCTCGCGCTGACAGCGCGAGGAGGAAAAAAAAACCCGATCACCGGCGGCCGTGATCGGGACATCAGTCCCGATCACGCCGATCATCTAACACAAGGCAATAGGCAGCAGTGCTGCCTACCAGTGCCCACCAGCGTCACCCATCAGTGCCCACAGTGCCATCAATCAGCGCCACCCATCAGTGCCCACAGTGCTACCCATCAGTGCCCACAGTGCCACCCATCAGTGCCCACAGTGCCACCCATCAGTACCACCCATCAGTGCCACCCATCAGCACCCACATCAGTGCCACCCATCAGCACCCACATCAGTGCAACCTATCAGTGCCCATCAGTGTCACCTACCAGTGCCCATAAGTGCCCATCAGTGCCGCCCATCAGTGCCCCCCATCAGTGCCCCCCCATCAGTGGTACCTATCAGTGCCCATCCGTGCCACCCATCTGTGCCACCCATCTGTGCCACCCATCTGTGCCACCCATCCGTGCCACCCATCTGTGCCACCCATCTGTGCCACCCATCCGTGGCCATCAGTGCCGCCTTATCTGTCCCCATCAGTGCCGCCTTATCTGTCCCCATCAGTGCTGCCTTAACTGTGCCTATCAGTGCCGCCTTAACTGTGCCCATCAGTGCCGCCTTATCTGTGCCTATCCGTGCCCATCAGTGCAGCCTATCAGTGCCCACCAGTGCCGCCTCCTCAGCGCATATCAATGAAGGAGAAAAATTACCTGTTTGCAAAATTTTATAACAAACTATTAAACATGATTTTTTTTTTTTTTTCAAAAATTTCCATCTTTTTTTGTTTGTTTAGCAAAAAATAAAAATCCCAGCTGTGATTAAATACCACCAAAAGAAAGCTCTATTTGTGGGAAAAAAATGATAAAAATTTCATTTGGGTACAGTGTTGTATGACCGCGCAATTGTCATTCAAAATGCGACAGCGCTGAAAGCTCAAAATTGGTCTGGGCAGGAGGGGGGTTTAAGTGCCCAGTAAGCAAGTGGTTAATATGTGGAAAGCTACAATGTAACATTGAGGATGATGTATTCATACAGCCATCATTGCGGTGATAACATTGTCATATTACTGGAGCTCATATAGTACATTGTAGTCCAAATGGACATTTAGAATATTTGTTGTTCAAAAGCAAAAATGTTCCATGATTGTGAAGTCTATATGGTGCCATATCATAGACCACTATGGTGAAGTCAAATTGTAACACATTCACCTTCAACTTTATTAAAACACTGTAAACAATGGCTCAAAAGTGATCTGGTCCAGAAATATTTAGACAGAATAAAGGTGGATAAAGCACCTGAACCAGATGACATCCACCCACGGATCCTTAAGAGAATTGAGCTCTGTCATTTCAAGGCCATGGTTTCTAATATTTAGGGACTCGGTAATGACTGGAATGGTATCACTGGATTGGCGCAGGGCCAATGTGGTGCCCATATTTAAAAAGGGATCAAAGTCTTTACCAAGTAACTATAGACCTGTTAGTTTAACTTCTATAGTCAGGAAGATACTGGAGAGTTTAATAAGACCACAAGTTCTTGCTGGAAAAAAATATTTTAAGAAACAGACAGCATGGGTTCATGAAAGACAGAAGTTGTCAAACAAATCTGATTTATTTTGAATCTAAAAAAACCTTGGACAGAGGGGTGGCTGTGGACGTGGTATACTTGGACAGAGGGGTGGCTGTGGACGTGGTATACTTGGATTTTGCAAAAGCGTTTGACACCGTTCCCCACACTGCTTATGTGTAAGGTAACGTCTACAGGCTTGGAAATATCAGTTTATAAATTGATAGTAAACTGGCTAAAAGACCCAATTCAGAGTAGTGGTAAATCATTCTTACTCTAAATGGTCTAAGGTTATCAGTGGTTTACCCCAAGGTTCAGTGTTGGGACCCCTACTTTTTAATACCTTTATAAATGATATTGGGTCTGGGATTAAAAGTACCATTTCAGTCTTTGCAGATGACACTAAGCTATGCAGTGGAATAACATCCTTATAGGATGTCTCAAATTTACAAGCCGACCTCAATGCTCCGTCTAATTGGACAACTAAGTGGCAAATAAGGTTTAATGTTGATAAACGCAAAGTTATGCGCTTGGGGGCAAGGAATATGCATGCATCGTACATACTAGGGGGAGTACAACTTGGGGAATCAATGGTGAAGGATCTGGGGGTTTTGGTAGATTATAAGCTCAAAAATAGCATGCAATGCCAAGCTGTGGTCTCCAAAGCAAGTCCTTTCTTGTACTAGGACAGTTATGGACTCCAGAGAGAGAGAGATATCATTTTGCCCCTGTACAAATCATTGGTAAGACCCTGAATAGAATTTTAGTATCACCACAGAGTGGTCCTGTGGATACTTGTATGATACACAGTGCCACGTCCTATACTTTGGATCAGAAAAATTGGAATAAAGGGCTTGGACTTTTTAGGCACGACTAAATGGGTAATTAATACATAAAAAGTTTATTAAACATAGAAACACATTTAAAAGATATTGACATTTAGAATAAGTCAGTATAACAAAGTTATATACCGTATTTATCGGCGTATAACACGCACTTTTTTCCCCTTAAAATCAGGGGAAAATCACGGGTGCTTGTTATACGCCGATCCCCGCCGGTCCCCCGCTGACTGTGAGCGGAAGAGCAAGCGCTGCCGACATACATACATAGCCGAGTGTACTCGGCTAGGTTCGGTTAGCTCCGCTCACAGTCCCGCCCAGTCCCGCCCTATTATGGACATAACACAGGGACTGGACGTAACCTGATCTAGCCGAACCTAGCCAAGTACACTCGGCTATGTATGAATGTTGGCGGCGCTCGGCTCCGCCCACAGAACTATGAGAGGAGCCGAAAGCAGCCGAGAGCCGCCGAGAGACACAGCTCTGTGTCTCTCGGCGGCGCCATATTTAAAAACTGCAGTGACACTGACAAGTCTGCAGTGTCACTGGGCAAGGATGCAGATGAAACAACAAGACTGCAAATTACACTGAAAGGCTGCAAATGACACTGAAAAGCTGCAGATGACACTGAAAGGCTGCAGATGACACAGCAAGGCTGCAAATGACACTGAAAGGCTGCAAATGACACTACAAGGCTGCAAATGACACTGACAAGGCTACAGATGGACACTGATAAGGCTGCATTGATGGGCATTTAAATGTAAGGTTTTTTTTCCATAAAAAGTTTTTTTCCCTAAAATTCCCTCCTAAACTTGGGGTGCGTGTTATACGCCGGCACATGTTATATGCCGATAAATACGGTAATTGATACTAATACATAGTCATAGAAGAATAACATGAAACATTTGGAGGTGAATAACCACTCGTTCCAGAGTAAAATTCAAAAATCCTGATTTTGACTATGTAACAGGTTATGATGGTAAAGGTATCCTGGGCTCTACATGTTACGTGCCTTGCACTTCTTCAGGAGTAGGGATGAGCCAAACACCCCCCTGTTCGATTTGCAGCAGAACATGCGAACAGGCAAAAAATTTGTACGAACACCGTTAAAGTCTATGGGACACGAACATGAATAATCAAAAGTGCTAATTTTAAAGGCTTATACGCAAGTGTTTGTCATAAAAAGTGTTTGGGGACCCGGGTCCTGACCCAGGGGACATGTATCAATGCAAAAAACCTGGGGGGTGTCTATAGTATGCCTGTAAAGTGGCGCATGTTTACTGTGTTTAGAACAGTCCGAGAGCAAAATTACATTTCTAAAGGAAAAAAAGTCAATTAAAACGACTTGCGGCTATAATGAATTGTCGATCCCGGCAATACACATAAAAGTTCATTGATAAAAACTGCATGGGATTCCCCTACAGTCCATTACCAGGCCCTTCAGGTCTGGTATGGATTTTAAGGGGAACCCCGCGCCAAAATTTTTAAAAAAGTGGCGTGGGGGTCTCCCCAAAAATTCATACCAGACCCTTATCCAAGCACGCAACCTGGCAGGCCACAGGAAAAGAGGGGGGACGAGAGAGTGCCCCCCCTCCTGAACCATAACAGGCCACATGCCCTCAACATGCGGAGGATGTCCCCATGTTGATGGGGACAAGGGCCTCATCCCCACAACCCTTGCCTGGTGGTTGTGGGGGTCTGCGGGTGGGGGGTTTATCAGAACCTGGAAGCCCCCTTTAACAAGGAAACCCCCAGATCCCGCCCCCCCATGTGAATTGGTAATGGGGTACAAGTACCCCTACCATTTCACAAAAAAATGTCAAAAATGTTAAAGAAGACAATAGCTGGTTTTTGACAATTCCTTTATTAATGTCTTCTTCTTTCCCCGCTTCTTCTTCCATCTTCTTCTGGTCTTCTTCCTCCTCCATCTTGTTCTTCCCCCCCGCTTCTTCCTCTGCTTCTTCCTCCGCTACTCTGCTTCTTCATCTGGTCTTCTTCTCCAGCATCTTCCTGTGGCTTCTTCTTCCCTGCTTCGTCCTCAGGACGATCCGCCTCAATGGGAGTCTCCTGCTGTGTGATGCTTCTGTTCTTGTGACAGCTCTTATATATGGTGTATGCTCTTATATAATATGGTGTAAGAGGAGGGCGGGGTCACCCAGTTACATAAATAGGTGACCCTGCCTCCCTCTGACACCATGGGGGAAGCCATAGGAAAGTCCCCGTGCGTCAGAGGGGGCGGGGTCACCGGGTGACCACGCCCTCAGTTATATAAAAGCTGTCACAAGAACAGAAGCTTCACACAGCAGCAGACTCACATTGAGGCGGATCATCCGGAGGACGAAGCGGGGAAGAAGAAGCCAGAGGAAGATGCCGGAGAAGAAGACCGGAGGAAGAAACAGAGGAAGATAGAGGAAGAAGTGGGGGAAGAACAAGATGGAGGAAGAAGAAAACCAAAGGAAGACCAGAAGAAGATGGAAGAAGAAACAGGGAAAAAAGAAGACATTTATAAAGGAATTGTCAAAAACTGGGTAGTCTTTTTTAACATTTTTTACACTTTTTTGTGAAATAGTAGGGGTACCCCATTACCAATTCAAACAGGGAGGGGGCCGGCATCTGGGGGTCCCCTTGCGAAAGGGGGCTTCCAGATTCTGATAAGCCCCCCACCCGCAGACCCCCACAGCCACCGGGCAAGGGTTATGGGGATGAGGCCCTTGTCCCCATCAACATGTTGAGGGCATGTGGCCTGGTACGGTTCAGGAGGGGGGGCGCTCTCTCATCCCCCCTCTTTTTCTGTGGCCTGCCAGGTTGCGTGCTCAGATAAGGGTCTGGTATGGATTTTTGGGGGGACCCCATGCCATTTTTTTTTTTAATTTTGGTGCGGGTTCCCTTTAAAATCCATACCAGACCTCAAGGGTCTGGTATGGATTTTGAGGGGGAGCCCAATGCCATTTTTTTTAATTTTGGTGCGGGGTTCCCCTTAATATCCATACCAGACCTGAAGGGCCTGGTATGGAATTTGGGGGGACCCCCACACACTTTTTTTAAAAATTTTGGTTTGGGTTCCCCTTAATATTCATACCAGACCCAAAGGGCCTGGTAATGGACTGTGAGGGAATCCCATGCCGTTTTTATCAATGAACTTTTATGTGTATTGTGGGACCCGACAATTCATTATAGCCGCGAGTAGTTTTAAATGACTTTTTTTCCTTTAGAAATGTAATTTTGCTCTCGGACTGTTCTAAACATGGGAAACATGCGCCACTTTACAGGCATACTATAGACACCCCCAGGTAAGAAATTTAAAGGAATATTTCAATTTTATTGTTTCACTTTAAGCATTATTAAAATCACTGCTCCCGAAAAAACGTCTGTTTTTAAAAAAAATGTTTGCATTGATACATGTTCCTTGGGGCAGGACCCAGGTCCCCAAATGCTTTTTTTGACAATACCATGCATATAAGCCTTTAATATTAGCACTTTTGATTTCTCTTATAGACTTTTAAAGTGTGTTCCGCGGCTTTCGAATTTGCTGCGAAAACACCCGCCGAACGGGCGAAAAGCCAATGTTCGAGTCAAACTCATATTTGACCCAAACATAAAGCTCATCCCTATTCAGGAGCATCAATGGACTTACTAAATAGAAACAAAGTAAATACAATGAAATCAAATAAACAAATCTACAATATACATCAAATCAATATTAAAAAAAATTGTTAATAGAGCATTGTGCTTGTGGAGACCCCTACGAAGTTAACTGACTGGTCACATGCAGAAGGCACCAAGAATAAACCAGTAGACTATGGGGACGTATGTAACATGATAAACTATGACAGTGCACAAGTAACAATAATATAAATATTTACTATCAATGCGCGAAACATGTAGAGCCCAGGATACCTTTACCATCATAACCTGTTACATAGTCAAAATCAGCATTTTTGAATTTTACTCTGGAACGAGTGGTTATTCACCTCCAAATGTTTCATGTTGTTCTTCTATGACTATGTATTAGTATTAGTATCAACTATATAACTTTGTTATACTGACTTATTCTAAATGTCAATATCTTTTAAATGTGGGCTGAGGATGTGACGCACTAGAGTTGGGGGAGGGGCCTGACGGTGGTGGTGTGGAAGTGGGTGGCTGAGTGGCCCGCGATGCTGAAGATGCCATCAAGCGTAGCATAGGGCCGTCAACCTAGTGGCCGGAGCCGTAAGCGAAACAGCTGACTTGGCAATCACCGAGGTTAATGAGCCGGCCTGGCGCAGGCTGAGCGCTCCACCCTCCCTCCCCCTGGTTGTCAGTCCGGACCTGGTCTCGGAGTGAGTCCCCCCTGAGCCTCCCTGGGCACACCAGAGCCACCCTCCCACCCTGCTCAGCTCCCCGGGCATCCCCGGGTACGGCCATAGTAACAGTGTACTTGAAGCCGCCCACTCTGCATCTCAGATACCTCCGAGAGCAGCTGGTGGCAGCGGCGTGCTGGGAGCCAGCTCTCCTGTTCCCTTGGATTTCCACAATTTGGAGAAGAGGCATGTTGGATCGCTGGACTTTTAGAGAGCGTCTGTGAGTATTAAGGGCTGGAGTTGTGGCTGCCTGCAGTCCCCCTGGAAGGTTACCCTGGGAGAGAAGACCAGCAACCCGAGGTAACATTTAGATAGCGGTTCTATCCTCATGGTAGGATTATGACAAGACATGTACTAGCTGATGAAGTCTCTATAGTTTATCTGTGAAGCATCTGTAATAGGAAATACTGGGGAGCTTGGTCATGCTGGGTACTCCTTTGGGTTATTATAAACAGAATTTAAGGAGCTGGATGAGTGAAGATACGTATCAAGATATGTGCTAAGATCCTTCCTGCACTTTAAAAAAAAAAAAAAAAACACATATTACTCTAGAGGCTGGTTGTATAGATCACAGCTAGAGGAGGCACTGGGCAGGGCAAGTGTAATTGCTTACATCCTTGAAACATTAGTGTTCCAACCCATATCCAAGGTTCCTGGAGTGAAATTTCCGATTGCTGGGATCGCACTACTTTACCACTAACGCGCTCTATGGGAGATTAGGAGGTGTAGAGCGAAGAGAAGAGAATAAGGAGAGCTGCGCAGGAGAGAGAGGAAGGGCTGGGGTGCTGGCGAGGGGGAGCGAACATGCGAGGATGCCCTCAAAGGGGGGCGGAACCAAAGAAGCCGAGAGAGAGCCTAAACTCTAGCTCTATCCAGAAGTTCTTGAAAGAGGCAAATCCAGGAAGCCCAAAAAGCCCAGCGCAGGAAAGCGGACAGCAGGGAGGAAAGGATAAGAAAAAAGACCCAGGGAAGAACAAAGGCGCTTACGCCGGAATATCTAGAGGAGAAGTGCAAGATACTAGTCTTGAAGAGGAGAATATCATGGAATCACTACCAACAAAAACTGAATTTTTGGACATGTCTGCTAAGCTGGAAAATGTAATTAAATCAGAGATTCTAAATATTAGAACCGACATGGGCCACCTGCTGAAGCGAGTGGAAACAGTGGAGGAGGTTTCTGAGCAACAAGACCGAGTAATAGCTGATTTAAAACAAATAAGGAATCTGCAAATGGCTCAACGGGACATACTGTATAAAATAGAAGAGCAAGAAAATCAAAGTCGCAGACAGAATTTAAGATTGTGAGGCCTACTAGAACAACATGATGAAGATCTGACCACCAAAATTAAAGTTATTTTCAATCCATTATTAAACAGAGGTCCTGACGAAGAACTAAAGATTGACCGGATGCATAGGATACGTAAACCCCCAAGCGTTAGCGAAGATACACCTAGAGACATTATTATTAGATTTCATAATTACGAAGACAAGGCAAGGATCTGGACCAATCTCAGAAGAGCTCAACCGGTAAAATTTGACGGGACAGTGGTCCAGATCTTTGCCAATATCTCGGCAGGAACCTTATCCAGGAGACGTCAGTTAAGACCTCTGTTAGAAGTTCTGAAAAAGGCAAATTTAAAATACAGCTGGGGTTTCCCTACATCTTTGAACGTTGTGAAAGCAGGTAGAACAGTCAGACTGAAACATATAGAGAACCTGCGGGACTTTTGCAGAGATTTGGACATATCTGTCCCAGATATGCCCAACTAGGTGGAAGATGACCAGGATCGATTTAACTAGGCAGGGTTGCCCCCTGTCCCCCCTCCTGTTTGTTTTAACGCTAGAACCCTTACTAGCCTCGATTCAAAAGAACCCGGACATATGCGGATGTGTGATGGAGGGCGAAGCACACAAGCTCTCAGCATTTGCCGATGATGTATTGTTTTACATTGTCAAACCAAGGATTACACTTCCCAATCTCCTGGCTACTCTGAGAAGATATGGGGAGTTATCAAACTATAAGGTTAACCTTAGCAACCCAGTTGTTTTAAACATCAATATTGATGGTCAACAAGCATCTAAACTTAAGGAAAATTTCCATCCGTGGAGCAAAAAAATCAGCTACCTGGGAGTTACATTAGCAAATTCCATAAGGAAATTGTACCTATTAAACTTCGTCCCTCTCCTTGACGAGATCAAGCAGGAAACGAGAAAAAGTATGCATCTTCCGATCTCTTGGATTGGTCGAGTAAATACTGTTAAAATGACCCTGGCCCCGAAGATCCTGTACAAAATGCAGCTACTCCCAATCCCGTTAGCACAGACTTTTTTTAGGGTATTGAACAATATTCTCACTAGATTCATATGGAAAAATAAGGAGCCACGGATTGCCTACAAGGTCCTGAGTAGGGATAAAGCACAGGGTGGTCTGGCTCTCCCGGACTTTAAAAAATATCACAGAGCGATAGTATTATCACGGGTGTTGGATTGGGGAAAGGAATCGATAGATAAAAGATGGGTAAGCTAAGAAAAAAATATGAGTAACGCAAATCTTCACCAATTAATTTGGAATCCCCCACATTTTAGGAAATTAGGCCCAAATGCACATAACATAACACGTTACACTTTAAAGATATGGGATCAGTTACATAAGCAAAATGCCTGGGAGTTTAACTCACCATTTATTTATTTAAAAGACAACAAGTTTTTTCCGCCAAGGTTGAGGGAAGTGGGAGGGAATTGGATAAAAAAGAATGATACACAATTGATAGATATTATGAATAATGGTAAAATGGGCACGTTTCAGGAATTAAACCTACTCAAGGACCTAATGAAAATAGACACATGGCGTTATAACCAGCTGGTGCTCTTTATTAAAAGCCTTCCTGGGCCCATTAGGGACAAGAAGAACCTCAGCTCTTTGGAGAAATTGTTTTTGAAGAACAGAGTTATAAGGAAAACAAAAGAACTATATAAAATAGTGCGGGAGGAGGGTGAAGTAGTGAAACCGTTATATTGTAACAAATGGGAATCCGAACTGGGATCTTTATCCAGTGGAGTGACTTGGGAAGCCATCTTAAATGCAACACATAAATCAGCAGTAGACATGAGAATGGTAGAATCAAATTTTAAATGTTTAGCCAGATGGTACATGACACCAGATAGAATAAACAAGATGCAACCAGAAAGTTCTGGAAATTGCTGGGGGAGATGCTCCATCAGGGGAACTATGGCATACCTTTGGTGGGGGATGCCCTATTATTAAAAAATTCTGGCAGGATGTGCTAAAGATAACACTGGAGATAACGGGTATGGAGATCAAGGAGGACCTGTGGGTGTGTTTGTTTCATGGGACAGAAGGTCATACTACAGGTACAATGCATCTTTAACTCCGGTACTACTCAATGCGGCAAAAAGTTTAATATCAAAAAAATGGCAAGAGGTTGAGGGCCCAAGCATTCGTGATTGGTTAGTGAGGGTCAACAAAACCTATATCTTAGAGGCAGGTTTGGCAGAAGATATTAGGCTAGAGATAGAAGAGGATTTGGATGGAGTAAAGTGGGCTAAGTGGATATCCTTCAAATAAACAGGGAGATTCGCCGAGAATTTCATGTAATGAGTGCATGCTTTATTGGGAGCAGGTCTGCAGGATGGGGGTGGGGGGGTGGGTGGGGGGGTGTTGTGGGTTAGGGTTTGGGATTGTAAGCGGTATATTGGGGCGTAGTATTAGTAGTGGGATTTTTAAACCTTTGTAAAGAACAAATAAAGATTTTCCAAAAAAAATAAAATTGAATAAAAAACGCCATGTTTCTGCTACTATGATGTGACGAGTATGAGACAGGGAAAAAATGAGCCATAAATGGTGATTTTAAATCCTCTCATTGTAAACGCTGACATAACAAGAAAAAAAAAAAAAATATATATATCTTTTAAATGTGTTTCTATGTTTAACCACTAAAGCCCCGGACCATTTGGCTGGCCAAAGACCAGAGCAATTTTTGCAATTCGGCACTGCGTCACTTTAACTGACAATTGCACGGTCGTGTAACGTGGCTCCCAAACAAAATTGATGTCCTTTTTCCCCACAAATAGAGCTTTCTTTTGATGGTATTTGATCACCTCTGCATTTTTAATTTTTTGCGCTATAAACAAAAAAAGAGCGACAATTTTGAAAAAAAAAGCAATATTCTTTACTTTTTGCTATAATAAATATCCCCAAAAAATATATAAAAAAACATATTTTTTCCTCAGTTTAGGCCGATACATATTCTTCTACATATTTTTGGTAAAAAAAAAAATTGCAATAAGCGTTTATTAAAACATACACAAATAGATGTGAAAATTATAACTCTAAAGGAGAAACAAATAGCACATCAAAGCGGCGCTCCTCTCAGTCAAGCAAAAAAGACTGACAGGTGAATGAATGTCTCTGCTGTAAATACAAAAAAATAGGAATTTTATAACAGCTTACCTGTAAAATCCTTTTCTTTTGAGGTACATCACGGGACACAGAGCCTCAGTAATTACTGATGGGTTATATGGGTATCACAAGGTGATTGGACACTGGTCACACTCTAGACAGGAAGTTCAACCCCCTATATAACCCCTTCCCTTACTGGGGATACCTCAGTTTTGTAGCAAAGCAATATAGGTGTATTAGAAGAGGGGCGGGACCTCTGTGTCCCGTGATGTACCTCAAAAGAAAAGGATTTTACAGGTAAGCTGTTATAAAAATCCTATTTTCTTTCTCGTACATCACGGGACACAGAGCCTCAGTAATTACTGATGGGATGTCCCAGAGCAATGCTATTTGAGGGGAGGGGACCACACAACGTAGGGTGTAATCAGACCTGAGGACCTCGTACCGCTGCTTGCAGCACACTATGCCCAAAGGCGATATCCTCATGCCTTCCTACATCCACCTGATAAAATCTGGTAAATGTATGGACTGAAGACCAGGTTGCGGCCTTGCAGATTTGAGCCATAGAGGCCCAGTGATGCACCGCCCAAGAAGCACTAATAGCCCTTGTGGAGTGTGCCTTGATTTGAAAAGGTGGAATTTTTTGTTTCAAACCGTAAGCTTGAATAATCATTTATCACTTGATAATAATCACTTGAAATGGTAGACTTTGACGCTGCCTGTTCTCTATTTGGACCTTCTGGCAACACGAACAAAACATCAGTTTTGCGAATTTGAGCAGTTGCCTCCAGATAGGCTTTGACTGCTCTTACTACATCCAAAGAATGTAGTGACCTTTCTTCCGTAGAACAGGGATCTGGAATAAAGGAAGGTAGAACAATATCTTGGTTTAGATGAAAATCTGAAACCACTTTCGGTAGAAAGCTAGGATGAGAAGGCGCAATACCACTCTATCCTTATGCATGATTAAATAAGGCTCTTTACAGGAAAGGGCTGCTAATTCTGATACTCTTCTAGCAGAAGAAATGGCTACCAGAAAAATTAACTTTCTTGTCAACAAGACCAAGGGAATTTGACGTATTGGTTCAAAAGGCTGTTTCTGTAAAACTGACAGAAATAAATTCAAGTCCCAGGGGTTTAGGGGCGCCTTAACCGGAGGATTAAGACGCATCACTCCCTGCGTAAAGTTTCAGACCAAAGAATGTGAAGCAAGTGGCCATTGAAATAATACTGATAAGGCTGAGACCTAGCCCTTGATGGTACTCAAGGCCAGCTTCATTTCTAATCCCATTGGTAGAAAGTCAAGAATTCTACCTATTACATATTTTCTGGGATGCCAACCCCTGGATTCACACCAGGATACATAAGTTTTCCAGACTCTATGATAAATCACTCTGGAAGCTGGCTTCCTTGCATTGATCAAGGTAGAGATCACAGGACCTGAAAGCCCACGACTCTTCAGAACGTGGGTTTCGATAGCCAAACTGTCAAATTTAGCGTTTGTAAGGCAGGATGGAACACTGGACCTTGAGATAACAGGTCTGGACGTGACGGTAGGGTCCACGGGGAACCTACTGTCATCCTTACTATTTCTGCATACCAAGTTCTCCTGGGCCAAGCTGGGGCCACCAGAAGTACTGACTTCTTTTCCTGCCTGATCCTGCGAAGGAGTCGTGGCAGTAGCAGACGGAATCACCAACGCATCTGTCCCGCATGCCAGAAGATCCTTTGTTCTTGCCACAAACTTGTCGATCCTTTTTTTGAATCTGGATGCAAAGAGATCTACATCTGGAACCCCCCATCTTTGGCATATGGCCCAAAAGACATTGGGATGAAGAGACCATTCCCCTGGGACTAACCGCTGGTGACTCAAATAGTCTGCCTGCCAGTTCTCTATCCCTGGAATAAAAACTGCCAATATGCATGGCACATGCTTTTCTGCCCAGACTAAAATCTGGTTCACTTCTCCCTGAGCTGCATGACTCCTGGTGCCTCCTTGGTGATTGATATAAGCCACTGCTGTGGCATTGTCAGACTGGATCCTGACAGGGCAACTCTGTAGCCTTAGAGTCAAGGCCTTTAGGGCTAGATACGCCGCATGGATCTCCAGAATGTTGATGGGTAAGGTCCTCTCGATTTTGGACCATTCCCCTTGGACCGCAGACTGTTCCAGAACTGCTCCCCAACCCGAAAGACTGGCATCCGTTGTTACCACTGTCCAGGTAACCGGTAAAAAGGACTTCCCTTTTTGCAGTTTTTCGGGTATTAACCACCAACTGAGACTCTGACGCACTGTAGGAGACAGACGCATCGGAAAATCTAATGCCTGCACTTTCTTGTTCCAGGCAGACAGGATACTGTGTTGCAGCAGTCTTGAATGAAACTGAGCATAGGGAACTGCTTCAAATGAAGCCACCATCTTTCCCAGCAGCCTCATACAAAGGCGAACAGAAGGACCCTTTTTTGTCCTGACTACCTGAATCCAAGTTCTGGTCCAGGCAGGCTACCGACCGGTCTATCAAGAGCAGGTCGTCTAGGTATGCTATGACAGTTATACCTAGGGCCCTTAATCTGGCCAGAGGAGGAGCCAAGATTTTTGTAAACACCCGAGGTGCAGTGGCTAGCCCGAAAGGCAGGGCTATAAACTGAAAGTGGTGTTTTTCTACTTCGAAATGCAAGTACTTTTGATGAGCAGGGAAAATGGGTACATGCAGGTATGTATCCTTGATGTCTATTGACGCCATAAATTCTCCTTGTAGGATGGAGACTACTGATCGAATTGATTCCATGCGAAAGGATCGAATCTTTAGGAATCGGTTTAGATCCTTTAGATCCAGAATGGGTCTGACATCTCCATTTGGTTTTTGAACTGTGAAAAGGTTTGAATAAAACCCCAATCCCTGCTCTTCCGTGGGAACCACCACAATGACCTTTTGCGACAATAGTCGCTCTAACGCTAGAAGGAGAGACTGCTTTTTCTCTGGATCTCTGGGGACATTTGATCTAAGGAAACGAGGAGAGGGGAATGCTCGGAACTCCAGTTTGTAACCTAGAGTTACCGTGGAGATTACCCATCTTTCCTGGAAATCTTCCTGCCAGAGCTTTGAGAACTGTAGCAGTCTTTCCCCCACCCGAGCGAGCGGGGGAGCTCCTTCATAAAGAGGCTTTAGCGTCTTGTCTAGTAGGCTTCTTCCCCCAGGACTTCTTTTGTCCCTGGGGTCGACTCTGAAATTTATTTCTTGAGCCTGACAGAGGAGGCCGTCACGACTGCCTGGAGGCTGATGCTCCTGGCACTGGGGAAAGAGCCCGTTTAAAAGAGGGACGTTTACTCCTTTTCTTAACTGGTAAGAGTGTGCTTTTCCCACTAGAGATCTTTTGGATATAATTGTCCAAATCCACTCCAAACAGCCTTGCACCACGAAATGGAAATCCAGCCAGAAGCTTCTTACATGGTGATTCGGCTGACCAATTTTTCAAATTGTTCTACGCATATGCACCAACCCAAGCGAAAGGTGAGAGGTTTGGATGATAGAATCTCTGATTGCGTCAACAGCAAAACATAAAGCCGCTGGAAGGTTAGCCAACCCCCGGGCTTGCTGTTCAGGTAAAACTTTGAGGACCTGTTTAACATGTTCTCTTAAGTATTGTAACACTCCGATTGCTGCCACTGCAGGTTGAGCCACTGAACCCGCTAAGGAAAAAATATTTTTTAACAGGAATTCCATTTTTTTATCAATTGGATCCCTAAGCATCTGAGCATTGTCAACAGGACAAGTCAGACTTTTATTTACGGAGGAAATGGCGGCGTCAACTGCCGGTATACCCCACATTTTCCTAAATTTTTCCTCCATAGGATAAAGTGTTGAAAACTTTTTAGGCGGAAAAAACTTTATCTGGGTGATCCCACTCAGAATAGATGAGCTTTTCTAGTAAACTATGAACAGGAAAAACATGTCTTGTTTGAGGAGGCTTCAGTGAATCCAAAGAAGATTAGGGTTCTTTAACTGACTCAGATACGGGCAACTTAAATGTGGAGGGAACCAATCCAGCAAGAATTTGCACTAACACCTTCTCATCCTGAGAAGCTGAAGAGGGCCCTTCTCCACTTGATTCCTCAGAAGAAGAATCATTAGTCTCATCCCGATCCTCTGAGAGGGATTCCTCTCCTTTTTCCCAGAGTTCCTCTGCTTGAGGGTCCTGGGTAACAGAGGGAGACCTAGTGCGTTTTCTTCCACTGAGTGAAGATGCAATTAAGGCCATTAGTCTTTCCTCAAATTCATTAATGTTTGAGGAAAAAACCTCCTGCGTAATGTATACAGGGGCTGAAGTGCCAGAAGCAGATGCAGCCCCTGACACCGACGGCTCACCCTGGCCAGCCATCCCAGGTCCCACAGGGGGGAAGGTGCTGCAGACGGGGGGGCCTCAGAGCCTGAGGGAGATCCCCTAGAGCCTCTGGTTTTCGGGGTATTTGTACCTCTTCTACCCATAGTGCAAAGCAACAAAAGGTGGAGGTACCACAAAAAAACACTGACTGCTGAGCGATGTAGTACAGCAACTGCCGCTGCTACCAATGCCCAGTCTGGTGTTTTAAGTAAATGCTGCCTGGGAGAATGCCTGTGTCCCACCTCACATGCGCCCGCCAGCTCTGTGTCCCTCCATAGGCTGTGTGCACCTGAAAGAGAGTGCACTTTATAGCCTGTGTAGCCAGCGATGTGGGCGTCTAATCACGCCGGACGTCATGTTAATGCTCCACCCCCCTCCTCCGAACACCCCTCCCACCCCACCCGTCATTTTTTTCAAAAACGTGCGCTTTCCCGCGTGAACCGAGGCTCCGATCCTCGGGACAAGCATGGAGGGGAGGCTGGGGTGGAGGAGAGAGAAGGGCCAGTGGATGGGGAACCTGTCAAAAATGTGGTAGCGGCAGCAGCAGCGGCGGTGGTGGTATACTACCGCTGTTTGTCCAGGCCACCCTGGCCCCCCTAAATCATGGGGGGAAGTATCCCTAAGGAGAGAACCCCCAACCCATCCTACCTGGAGCCTGGCTGGAGGAGCGTACAGCGTGGACACTGAGACAGACAGAACAAGCATGAAAAGGTATGTGCTCTTGACAGCCCCCGGTGGTGGCAATAGGCATAGCATGCATTTACTTAAAGGAGAAAACCTACTCCTGAGGAGTAGAAAAAAAATTCCTGAGGAGTCTCCTCTTACCTTATCCAGCTGCAGGGTTCTGTTATACAGACCCAATCTTCACCTCTCCTGGTGGGTTCCATTTGAAAAAACCTTCAGAGACTGGGGCCCCCCTGAATAGGAGGATCCGCAGTTCTGGCCCCGTAAAGCACCCCGCCAGGGATATGTCTGAAAAAACCAAATACTGGATCCCGGGGTCCAGCTCTCTAAAAAGAGAAGCGTTACAGGTAAAACCTCATTTCTTGGGACACGAGGCCCGGGTACCATCCAATTTGGCCTGAAAAAGCACTTTGAATGGATCCGGTTGCATGGCTTGCCCCAGTGTAGGATATTTCTTTGGAGCTCAGCACAGCACATCTTATTCGTGACCAACACCTAAGACACTGGCGGAAAAACTGAGGTATCCCCAGTAAGGAGAGGGGTTATATAGGGGGTTGAACTTCCTGTCTAGGGTGTGACCAGTGTCCAATCACCTTGTGCTACCCATATAACCCATCAGTAATTACTGAGGCTCTGTGTCCCGTGATGTACGAGAAAGAAAGACTTGAGCAAAGTCAAGTGTGATGGAATATAAATAGAGTCTCTAAGTGGATGAATAGAGTGTGTGTAGCCAGTTTGATGAGTGCACCATTCACCATACAATATGTCACCTCATGCTCCACACACCCCCGCAAGGGGTTCTAACTCACCAGAACCCGGGGGTTAACAAGCCTTGGACAGCTTCCTATGGTCCGGTCACTCCAGGGATCCTCATAGGTGAGTAAATAGAGCCGCCAACGGAATCCGCATATGGAAAAGAGATTCCACATAGTCCAATACCGTTTTCAAAAATGTATTTATAAAACACACGTATATAAAATCATCTCTTGGCGCAGTGCCGGTCCAAATTTAACTATGTAGCTCAAAGTCGGCTGGGAATGGGAGCTGACAATTGTAACTGTCCCTGGGCCAAGGGAGCGAAGTACGAGCTGAAAAATTGATCTTACTGGTCACAGCATACGATACTTCCTCCTTTTTGTTAGGTGGCTCCGGGTCTGGAGCGCACAGCGTCGTGACGTAGTTCCGGTTGCCAAGGGGTCACGATCTGACGCGTTTCATCATCATGACTTTTTCAAACGCCCTTTGTTTCTCCTTTATAGTTATAATTTTCACATCTATTTGTGTATGTTTTATTTCATCCATGTTAAGTGGCTGCTGAGAGACATCTCACTTTTTGACAATTTTTATTTCACTAGATATCAATCTCTGTTTTGTGTTATATACCTATTATCACATAGCGCTGGGATAGGAGAAGTTTAGTAGGGCGAGACCTTTCCTTTTTTTTATTATAAGCGTTTATTGATTGGTTTGCGCAAAAGTTATAGCGTCTACAAAATAGGGGATAGTTTTATGGCATTTTTATTAATATTTTTTTTACTAGTAATGGCGGTGATCAGCGATTTTTATTGTGACTGCGGCATTATGGCGGACACATTGGACACTTTTGGCGCTATTTTGGGACCATTGACATTTATACAGCGATCAGTGCACCAAGGCCTGAGGTGTGCCTTGGCCTGGCTGGTCAGTATGCCTGAAAAGAGGGCATACCCTGAATGTAAGAATAAGAAATAGATTTATGAGCATGTATGAAGACTGGGGGAAATGGGTGGGAACCCAGAAATGCTGATGAAACCTGGCCTGACAGAGGAGGAGGCTTAAATAGCCCTCTCAGACTCCTCCCACAAATACAGGCTAGCCTCTGGCCAGCACTTGTAGTCAAAGTCTTCGAATGAGAAAGTGATACTCCTAAGCACCAAGGCCTGAGGTGTGCCTTGGCCTGATTGATCAGTATGCCTGAAAAGAGGGCAAAAAGACACACATTTAGGTGAAGAAGGGAAAGTAACAATCCATCAAGTGGAGTAGCATGCGCCCGGATAGCAACAGTATATATCCGATAAGTGTCCGCTATGACAGGAGAAACCCCCCGACTCCTGACTTGGTGATGAGCAGGGATGAGCTTCGAGTTCGAGTCGAACTCATGTTCGACTCGAACATTGGCTGTTCGCCAGTTCGCCGAACAGCGCACAATTTGGGGTGTTTGCGGCAAATTCGAATGCCGCCGAACACCCTTTAAAAGTCTATGGGAGAAATCAAAAGTGCTAATTTTAAAGGCTTATATGCAAGTTATTGTCATAAAAAGTGTTTGGGGACCTGGGTCCTGCCCCAAGGGACATGGATCAATGCAAAAAAAAGTTTTAAAAACGGCCGTTTTTTCAGTGATTTTAATAATGCTTAAAGTCAAACCATAAAAGTGTAATATCCCTTTATATTTCATAGCTGGGGGGTGTCTATAGCATGCCTGTAAAGGGGCGCATGTTTCCCGTGTTTAGAACAGTCTGACAGCAAAATGACATTTCGAAGGAAAAAACCCATTTAAAACTACTCGCGGCTATTGCATTGCCGGTCCGACAATACACATAGAAGTTCATTGATAAAAACGGCATGGGAATTCCCCACAGGGGAACCCCGAACCAAAATTAAAAAAAAAAAATGATGTGGGAGTCCCCCTAAATTCCATACCAGGCCCTTCAGGTCTGGTATGGATATTAAGGGGAACCCCGGCCAAAATTTAAAAAAAAAATGACGTGGGGTTCCCCCTAAATTCCATACCAGACCCTTCAGGTCTGGTATGGATTTTAAGGGGAACCCCGCGCCAAAAAAAAAAAATGGCGTGGGGTCCCCCCAAAAATCTATACCAGACCCTTATCCAAGCACGCAACCTGGCAGGCCCCAGGAAAAGAGGGGGGGACGAGAGTACGGCCCCCCCCTCCTGAACCGTACCAGGCCACATGCCCTCAACATTGGGAGGGTGCTTTGGGGTAGCCCCCCAAAACACCTTGTCCCCATGTTGATGAGGACAAGGGCCTCATCCCCACAACCCTGGCCGGTGGTTGTGGGGGTCTGCGGTTGGGGGGCTTATCGGAATCTGGAAGCCCCCTTTAACAAGGGGACCCCCAGATCCTGGCCCCCCCGTGTGAAATGGTAGGGGGGTACTTACCACTATCATTTCACTAAAAAACTGTCAAAAATGTTAAAAATGACAAGAGACAGTTTTTGACAATTCCTTTATTTAAATGCTTCTTCTTTCTTCTATCTTCCTTCATCTTCTTCTTCTTCTGGTTCTTCTGGTTCTTCTGGTTCTTCCTCCGGCGTTCTCTTCCAGCATCTCCTCCGCGGCGTCTTCTATCTTCTTCTCCTCGGGCCGCTCCGCACCCATGGCATGGGGGGAGGATCCCGCTCTTCTCTTCATCCTCTTCTCTTCTTCTCTTCTTTATTTTCTTCTCCGGGCCGCTCCGCATCCATGCTGGCATGGAGGGAGCGGCCCGGAGATAGCCATGGAGGTTTTGGGGGGCTATCCCAAAGCACCCTCCCAATGTTGAGGGCATGTGGCCTGGTACAATTCAGGAGGGGGGGCGCACTCTCGCCCCCCTCTTTTCCTGCAGCCTGCCAGGTTGTGTGCTCGGATAAGGGTCTGGTATGGATTTTTGGGGGGACCCCACGCCGATTTTTTTTTTTTTTTGGCGCAGGGTTCCCCTTAAAATCCATACCAGACCTGAAGGGGGGAAGGGGAGCAATGGCTGGCCCGAGGAGCCTCTGCAAAATGATGGCAGAGAAGATCGAAACTTCAACCGGACACCAGTGAAGTGCTCAGTGAAACCCCCCCAACCCCTGGCCTACCCATACTGGTATGGGGAAGTGCGAGGGTGAGTGCAAAAGGACCACTGGCAGGAGTTCAAAAATGCTAAATACCTGAAGGATGTGATGGAGTAGGTGGATGAGGCTCATGCACTATGGCAATAAGCATTGTCAACATGGAGAAACCATGCCAGACACAGAACACTGGTCCCACCTGATTCGATCGGGTCGTGCTTTGGCCTGTGACCTGGCAACCGAGTCTGAATCCTGAACCGAGGAAGGAGGGCCAGACTCCACCCCAGGGAATTAATTCCCATGGCATGATACAGTCATACCCAAAGTGACTGAAACTGCCATCCCTGAGCAGTTTTCCAGTTAACATCCTAGACAAGAGATCAGAGCCGAGAGTGGAATCAAGAATCATGATGACTTTGCCCAAACCTACCACTTAAGGACCATCAAGGGGACAATGGATGCCAATACAGCCCAACCTGAGAACACGAACAAGAGAAATGACATACAAGACATGAGAACAACAACGCCCCTCTGTGCCTACCTAAGTATGAGAACATGAGCAGAAATGTCAAGACCACTGCGTGTGAATGAACCTAATGATGGACCCCCCCCTCGTGTAAATGGTAAATAAGCCCGAGTAACCTGCAGAGCAGAGACAGGTAATTAAACTGAAAACTCAGGGCTAGTGTACCCACAGATCGTGGTGGGTAGTCGTATAAGTGTGGAGAACATGCATCGTATGACGTATGGTATACGGGCAAGAAGATTGTGGACAACAATCATTAACAAATAAAACCTCAGCCCGTATGGATCTGTAGACGTGACAGATCCTAACATGTGAGCCCTAGCTAACTGACCCAGGTACAAACATGAACAAAGATACTATGAGACATGACAAACAACGAAGATAAAACAGCTACTGGAATATGCCGTGACTGAACAACAACGCCCCTCTGAGAAACGGTGAGGGCTGAAACACCGAGCCTGAAATGCTATGACAGAAATGCTGAGATTGAACGCTGAGGCTGAAACGCTATGACAGAAATTCTGGGGCAGAAACGCAAAGACAGTAACACTATGACGGAAAACGCTATGACAGAAATGCTGAAACTGAACGCTGAGGCCGAAACGAAATTACAGAAATCCTGGGGCAGAAACGCTATGGCAGAAACGCTGAGACTTAAACGCTGAAGCAGAAATGCAATGACAACCATCCTTGGGCAGAAACACTGAGGCAGAAATGCCATGACAGAAATCCTGGGGCAGAAACGCAAGGACAGCAACGCTAAGACAGAAATGTTGAAACTGAACGCTGAGACAGAAACGCTGAAGCAGAAATGTTATGACAGAAATCCTGTGGCAGAAACGCTGAGGCAAAAAAGCCAATACAGAAATCCTGGGGCAGAAACGCAACGACAGAACGCTGAGGCAGAAATGCAATGGCAGAAATCCTGGGGCAGAAGCACAATGAAAGAAATGCTGAGACTACACTCCAAGACAGAAATGCTGGGGCAGAACATTATGACAGTAAAACGCCATAACAGAAAAATGCCATGACAGAAATCCTGGGGCAGACGCCATGCCAGAAAATTGCCATGACGCTGTGGCAGAAATGCTGGGGCAGAACGCTGTGGCAGAAATGCTTGGGGAAAACCCTGTGACAGAAATGCTGGGGCAGAATGCTATGAAAAAAATGCTGGGGCAGAACGCTATTACCGAAATGCTGGGGCAGAAAAGCTATGACCGAAATGCTGAGACTGAACGCCAAGACAGAAATGCCGGGGCAGAACACAGAGACAGAGAACCGACACAGGAACACTATGACAGGAACGCCGGGGCAGAACGCTATGACAAAAACACCGGGGTAGAACGCTATGACAAAAAAGCCGGGGAAGAACGCTATGACAAAAACACCGGGGCAGAACGCTATGACAAAAACACCGGGGCAGAACGCTATGACAAAAACGCCGGGGCAGAACGTTATGACAAAAACTCCTGGGGCAGAAATGCTACGATGGAAACTCTGACTAAAGAAAACAAAAATGACAAAGTAAAAGCAGCAATGTATGTGGTTTACATCCTCCCTGTCCTGCCAGCCTCCCAGTAATGCGAAGCTCTGCTGACAATGAATGTGACCTTATGTGCTTAATAATAACATGCGAGTGGTAGTACTGGCAGATGTAGTAGTGCTTACCTTGGACGACCAACAAGATGTGGTGGATGTACACTAAAACATATTGTCCCTATTTAATAATAGATAATTTGGGAGTAAAGATGGCGCTGCCCTATTATATAAATTAATTCGTGGTGGGCATGAGTGTCATAAGCTACAAGCTGTGTTCAATGAAGTATAACATATAGGAGATCCACCACTATGTGCCGTAATATGGTCTAGACCAAACAAATGACCATGTATGTGAAAAAAACAAAAAGTAAGTACAAACTAATTAAAGATTAAACTCCTATCGGCCCAGTGAAAAAAGGTGCCTATATTGTTCAGAATATAGTAAATAATGTGAGAAAAAATGATTCTATAAAAAATATTAGATTAAATTAAAATTAACCCCAGAGTTCAAAAGTATTGTGACAGTATGGCGCCTACTAGAGGAAAAAAATTTCCTTTTAAGTGAAAAACATGTGTGAGATAAAGTGTCAATGCAAAAACTGTTATGTCGCTCCCAGAGATATTAATCAGTGTGTCAGTGGTAGGATCTCTATTGAGGTTACAATAAATACAATAAATATTAAATCACATGAAAATCATAAATGGAAAAATTATTTTCAGTCTATTTGCTTTTCTTAGCGGGTAATAACGAGCCTCTTAAAATATGTTATCCATTTGAAACCAGAGAGTTACTATAGCCAGATGATGTAAAAAGCAAAGCTCAATAAATATGCAATTTTTCAGCCTCAGGAACATAAAGCAGTGACTTCTGTGTATATTTCAAACGGTGACTTGAAGTGCTCGCCCCCCAGTGCTCCCCCACTCACCAGAGACAATCACCCCCACAGGGGTACCGAGCAACAGAGTGGGTGCCTTGGGATGGGTATTATTCAATCCGGTCCTGCTGCGGTTCCTCTATTCTGTGTGGCCCCTTCAATGGTTCCAGGATGAGCTGTGCGTTCCAGATAGACCAGGCTCCTCCACCGCTTACCACCTTGTATCTGTTAAACTCTCCAAATTGCCCAGAGAAAGAAAAACAGGGGGCTTCCTTCGTGAAGTATGTCCAGTTTATTGGTGCACACAAACAATACAAGAGTCCATAAGTATAAGCTAAAACGAAGATAAATGTATTGGCAGGCACCGCTGTATGCAAGGATGGGACCTGGAACGAGATGTAAGCGTGCGTCCCACCTTACGTTCCAGCCTGCACTTCTGGGTATGACGTGTGAGCGTGACTCCGCCTTATGCGTTTCGTCATAGGATGTTTTCAAAGACGTCTTTGAAAACGTCCTATGACGAAACGTGTAAGGCGGAGTCACGCTCACACGTCATACCCGGAAGTGCAGGCTGGAACGCAAGGTGGGACGCACGCTTACATCTCGTTCCTGGTCCCATCCTTGCATACAGCGGTGCCTGCCAATACATTTATCTTCGTTTTAGCTTATACTTATGGACTCTTGTATTGTTTGTGTGCACCAATAAACTGGACATACTTCACGAAGGAAGCCCCCTGTTTTTCTTTCTCTGGGCAATTTGGAGAGTTTAACACAGGGGTCCTCAAACTTTTTAGACAGGGGGCCAGTTCACGGTCCCTCAGACTGTTGGGGGGCCGCACTATAGTTTAAAAAAAATATGAACTAATTCCTAAATTCCTATGCACACATCTTTTTTGTAGTGCAAAAGAATAAAAGAATGAATAATAAATAATAATATATATAGGGGATGGACAGGGGGACAGAGGGATGGACAGGGGGACAGTAGGATGGACAGAGGGGTGGACAGGGGGACAGAGGGACAGAGGGGTGGACAGGGGGACAGTGGGGTGGACAGGGGGACAGAGGGATGAACAGGGGGTGGACAGGGGGACAATGGGGTGGACAGAGGGACAGTGGGATGGACAGGGGGACAGAGGGGGGGGCAGTGGGGGGGGACAGAGGGATGGACAGGGGGACAGAGGGATGGACAGGGGGACAGTGGGATGGACAGGGGGACAGAGGGGGGGACAGTGGGGTGGACAGGGGGACAGCGGGGTGGACAGGGGGATGACAGGGGGACAGAGGGGTGGACAGGGGGACGACAGGGGGACAGAGGGGTGGACAGGGGGACGACAGGGGGACAGAGGGGTGGACAGGGGGATGACAGGGGGACAGAGGGGTGGACAGGGGGACGACAGGGGGACAGAGGGGTGGACAGGGGGACAGAGGGACAGTGGGGTGGACAGGGGGACAGAGGGGTGGACAGGGGGACAGAGGGGTGGACAGGGGGACAGTGGGGTGGACAGGGGGACAGAGGGGTGGACAGAGGGACAGAGGGGGGACAGTGGGGGGGGACAGTGGGGGGGGACAGTGGGGTGGACAGGGGGACAGTGGGGTGGACAGGGGGACAGTGGGGTGGACAGGGGGACAGAGGGACAGTGGGGTGGACAGGGGGACAGAGGGGGGAACAGGGGGACAGAGGGATGGACAGGGGGACAGAGGGATGGACAGGGGGACAGAGGGGTGGACAGGGGGACAGTGGGGTGGACAGGGGGACAGAGGGGTGGACAGAGGGGGGACAGAGGGGTGGACAGAGGGGGGACAGAGGGGTGGACAGGGGGACAGAGGGGTGGACAGGTGGACAGTGGGGTGGACAGAGGGACGGACAGGGGGACAGCGGGATGGACAGGGGGACAGCAGGGTGGACAGGGGGACAGCGGGGTGGACAGGGGGACAGCGGGATGGACAGGGGGACAGAGGGATGGACAGGGGGACAGTGGGATGGACAGGGGGACAGTGGGGACAGAGGGATGGACAGGGGGACAGAGGGGGGGACAGGGGGACAGTGGGGTGGACAGGGGGACAGTGGGGTGGACAGGGGGACAGTGGGACAGTGGGGTCCTCACTTGTTAGTAGGCTGTTACTTGAAGCCTCCGCTCTCGCTGTCACTCTTCGCGCCTCCTGTCTCCGTGCGGGACTGTGCTGGGAACTACACTTCCCAGCATGCAGCGCGGCACACGGAGCCCTCCATTACTGGGGTGGGGGAGGCGGCTTGAGCGGAGCGGATATGCTCCCTGCCGAAGCCGAGCCGACCTGGCCCCGGCCCGAGCCTGGATTGTCGAGAATCCGGCCCTGGGCGGATTGGGCTGGATAAATGTCCTCGGTGGGCCGCATGTGGCCCGCGGGCCGTAGTTTGAGGACCCCTGGGCTAGACCATATTACGGCACATAGTGGTGGAGCTCCTATATGTTATATTTCATTGAACACAGCTTGTAGCTTATGACACTCATACCCACCCCGAATTAATTTATATAATAGGGCAGCACCATCTTTACTCCCAAATTATCTATTATATCTATGTAATTAGACCCCTTGGGGAACTAATTAGGGACAGGCAGCAGCTCTTACATTGTCCTAAGCGCGGATTCATCTATTTATATATTGTCCCTATTGCGTGTCTGACTGCAGCGATGTAGGGAGAAAGGAGCTGACGGGCGACCAAACACCGGGCGCCCCCCTTGTGGAGCCAACTCTGAGCAGGAGAGAGGAGCTGACAGGCGGCAGAATCACCCACACCCCCTCCACCCCCGAACACCGGGAGAAGTGGGCGGCCCCCTCGTGGGGTCAGCTTAGTGCAGGAGAGAGGAGCTATCAGGCGGCCGAATCCCCCACACCCCCCTCCCCCCAAACACCGGGAGAAGCGGGCAGCCCCCTTGTGAAGCCAGCTCTGTGCAGGAGAGAGGAACTGTCAGGCGGCTGAATCCCCCACACCCCCCCGGAACACCAGGCAGCCCCCATGTGGAGCCAGATCTGCCCAGGAAAAGAAACTGGCAGGCGGCCGATGTACCCCCCTGGCGGGAACACCGGCAGGAGCGAGCGGGCGGCCCCCTCGTGGATCAAAATGATGAGTAATCAGCTCTCGATCAGTCAGTATGATGGATGGAATAAAGGTGGACAGGTAGATGGGTGGGCAGGCAGACTCCCCAGTGGTGCCCGGCATGAGCACCGAGAGAGGTTCAGCAAGAACCCAGAAGTGACGTGTGCCGGCGTAAAACCCAGAAACGCCAACGACACCTGGCCTGATAGAGGAGGAGGCTTAAATAGCCCTCTCAGACTCCTCCCACAAATACAGGCTAGCCTCCGGCCAGCCTTTACACTTATAACTTTGTGTATAGTTACATTCTGATGGGAGGAGTTGTATAAATGGTTTTAGTAGATTTATGGGATGTAATGAAGTTTTGATATGGTCACTTTTATTAGGAGGACTAAGGCCTCTTTCATACGGACGGTCCGTCCAGGTCCGCCTGTCAGTTTTTTAGGCGGACCTGAACAGACGCTCCATAGACCTCTATGGAGCGACGGATGTCAGTGGTGACATGTCCGCTGACGTCCGACACTCTCCGATCTGAAAAAGAGTGACGGAGGTAAACCCCACTTTTCTATCCATCATCGGATCAGATGAAAACGGTCCGTCTTCATCCGATCCCTCATAGAGGAGAGCGGCGCTCTGACAGGTCCGTTCCTTCACAGTGTGCAGAGACAGACCTGTCATCTGCCTGCTCAGCGGGGATCAATGGAGCCATCCCCCACTGAGCAAAGCGGAGCCCGTACACGGACACGTTTGTGTGAAAGGGCCCTTAAATGTTCAGCATTTTATGATCAGTATGGAGTGATATGGTGTTCAATTATAAAGGACTGGGGTAATCCATCCAACTACAACATGTATTTACTCTGAGTTCCCTTTGCATATTTTTCTGTAGGTAAGTTGGAGATATCTTTTTCTTACCTCTGTGTTTAAGACTTTCTGAGATGTTAGTTGTACCAGGACAGTATGAGGGTTCAGGTTCTCCAGGATGTAGATCAGATCATCTTTATAATACTCATATATCCTCCTCAGTGATGGATCATCATATGATGACAGCTGGCGGTGGAACTTTTCTTTATCATCTAGAAAAAAAACACAAAGAAATACAATTTCTGTTTTATAAATGTTGTGACTTAAGTTCAGCATGGACTTTTGTATTCCTGGATCATCCCTCTGCAATTGGGGAAAGGAGCACTGGAGGTTAGAATCCCCCCTGGTGCCAGCGGCGGTCGGCTTTTGACTGGGAGCGTTCAGTGATGAGGGGGAGGCCATCCGATCGTGGCCCCCCCTCGTGATCGCTCCCAGCCAATGGGAATCCTCCCCTGCCTGTGTATAGTACACACAGGCAGAGGATGTGATGTCATCTCTCCTTGGCTCGGCAGTTTCCGTTCCGGCGCCGAGGAGAGAAGACATGTGAGTGCACAACACATACACACACACACAGAAGAACATGCCAGGCACACATTACACCCCCGATCCCCCCCCCCCGATCGCCCCCCCGATCACCTCCCCAATCACTCCTCCCCCTCATGTCACACTGACACCAAGCAGTATTTTTTTTTTTTT